>NC_091977.1:132156782-132467614 GCF_044704955.1 Pristiophorus japonicus
CCTTTCAATCTGCTCTGCATCTTAATTCAATCAATAAAGCAGCTTTGAGATACCTTGAGATAGCTTAAGAGAAGCACAGTTGCTAGAGATTTTCTGTCTTTTCAAAGTCAATGGATGAAAACTAAAGCTGTTTTGTGTATTTCAAAATAATAGTTAGAAGCAAACTTTTGAAGGTATCTCTTAGATTCTCTCCATAACTCCTAATACTTTTAAACTCTCATTCTACCAGTTAAAAATACAGGGTTAGTTAGTAGGTAATAATTACAAAGCTTGGAAAAAAGAATATAATGTCAGAATTTTCTAAGATACGGTAATTTTTGGATCCTATGCTGTAGTGTTCCTTTGAGTAACAAATATACTTAAATATACTGAAGGCAATATTACTTACAAATACCACTTTTAACAATAATAAATATACTATCAAAATTAGGATATTGCAGCTTATGTTCCGAAATTTAGAAAACTGTAAAAGAACCAAGAAAAAATATTGTTCATCTGTTGTGTTCTGCCCTAGGTCTCACTCGTAAGATTCTTGAGCCAATTATTAGGAAGAGCAGATGAAGTGGTTTCCTGTTACCTTCTTCTCAGTTTTTATTTATAGGCTACTTTCTCTTAGGTGAGCTCCACCTATCCTTTATGATTGGTGGGCCACCTATACCCATCAGATGTAAGTACCCCCGCTGGATGTCAATCCAGTATTCAGAGCTAGCGCTCCAATTTCCACTCGCCAGAGCTGTTTGGAGTGGGGCTCAAACCCAACCCTTCTGATTCAAAGGCAGGATTACTACCTCTGAACTAGTAGTCTTTCTTCATTCGAACATGAGTACCCCACTAGATGTCAACCCAGTATTTAGAGAACATATTCAAGTCTCCAGTAATCAGGGCTGTCTGGAGTGGGGCTCAAACGCATCACCTTCTGACTCAGAGGCAAGAATTATATCACTAAGCCAAAGTCTCATTCTATAGCTGTTGTGATGGTATACAAACAATTAACACTAACTGTGAGCTATAAACTTAACAGGGTAACTAGGGGCCAAAATTCCTGAGAGTCTCTGCCAGTCTCCCACCATAATTCTGACAGCCAGAGATCCAGTTGGGCCAGGTCACCACTGCTTCCAGGAATTTGCAACTTCTCTTGTAAAGGGTGAAACTTCCACCTGCCCATTACAAGGCATCAGGGAGACTTCCTATAATGAGAGTTCTCACTGCTTCAGTCCAGGCCAGGTTAGTGGTTCTGGACACAAGAAAAAGGGTTATTTTTTTAAATGTTACTGATTGGTCCCGTTATATAAGGAGCTGAAGAGGAAAAGACTGGAGTTGGGTAAATTGCCACTAATATCCAGCCACATTGGGCAGATGGGTGCCAATGATGTGTCCAAGGTGCTGCTTATGCCCATCTGCCCTATTCAAATGAGATGCCCTCCTACTGACTCTTCTTTTTTAATGCTTTCACCAGCACCACCATGCACATAGTCAAACCTTGTTGCTACAAGCCTAAGGGAACCAAAGAAATCCTTAATAGCTCTTCTACTGACTGTAATAGACTTTCAGTTGGAATCAGAGTAAAATTTTATTATAATAAGAGGTTGCAAAAATAAAACTTACAACTATAAGGTTTTATTATATAGGAATGAAATGCAATCTGAACAATTTAAACATCAAAATACATTTTAAAACATGATTTTGGTCTAAAGAACACCGGGGTATGACTTTTTCTGGCACAATTTTAATTTCACATGTTTTTATTGAGAAACCAAGCTGAAGGGTCAAGGTCCATAGTTCAGGCACCATTAAGGTTGAAAAGAGTAAAAGAGAAGGCAAGACAAGTCATGAAGTAGTGATTAAGTGATTCCAACATTGGATCTTAAAAGACTGAAGATTGTAGAAGGAAGGACTTAGGATAGTAAGGAGTTTTGAGGTCTGAAGAAAGAATGAATTATAGCAGGAAATTCAGCCAAAGGGGGCGTAACCTGCCACCCGCACCAATTCTGGCCATTTAGGCAAGTTTGACCAACTGAGATCAATTCTTTAAAAATTGCTCATAACTGACTGTAGACTATAGTTACCAGGTTTTCCCTTCTCTCTCTTCTTGAACAGAAGCATTACATTGGCAACCTAATGAAGTGTTTGAAGTGTTTGCAATGAACTCTCTATCCAGTGTCACCTCCTTGGAGCAACCTATCTCACCACTGACAGATCGCTTATGTCATCTTAACTTCAGCTGCTATCTATTCCAGCAGCATCGGTGCCCTGGAAAAAATCTCACCTTCGGTCCTTAGAATCCCACCACGATCAGCCCAACTCCAACATCACCAGACACACCAGCATCACCAACAACAACACCAAACTTCTCCGCAATCACCTGATGCTGCACAGGGCACAGGGCATCAGCACCCGACCACATTGCTGCCCGGGAGGCCAGGGATGGCCTCACCATGACCACATTTACTTCAATTGACGCTGTTTGCCACATGATGTGCCAGGTAGGCACCACCCCACACCAAAGCCAAAAAGCATCCCAAAAATGCCCAAGCTATTCCTTTCACACTCATCACCATTGTGGGGGTAACTGTTTTGTCTTACCATTCACTGCAACTCACTAAGCCACTTCAAAAGTGCACACAGATCTGTCCAAGAGGGCAATGTGTTGAAAATAATAATTTCAATGTTTGACAATACATTATCAGCATTGGCGATAACACCCAAGTGCCTACCCTTGTGTGTTGTTAGTTGGTATGATTGGACAAGGATGAGGGTGTGTGAGTGGTAGCTAGTGAGATGGGGATGTGATAATGTAGATAGAGAGAGAGGGATGGGCGAAGGTGCAAGGGAACGATAATATAGTGGTAATATTACTGGATTAGTAATCCAGCAGGCCTGGACTAATGATCCGAGGACATGAGTCCGTATCCTACGAAGGCATGGGGAATTTAAATTCAGTTAAATAAATCTGGAATAAAAAGCTAGTATCAGTAATGGTGACCATGTAACTACCGGATTGTCGTAAAAACCTGTCAGATTATGTCTTCAGACCCGCTTCCTTTTAATTGGCCAGGAATCTCACAAGGGGGGCTTAACAAGCCCAATCTAGGGAACGTCGTGGGGGAAACTAACATGGAGCCAGGAACAGGGTCGCAGCCCACTTTTCTCCCATGTTGGTAGGAAAACTCGAGCCCTAAGATTGTTAATTTCACTAGTGAGACGTGACGCACTCCTCTGAGGGGTTAAACACATTGGAAGAAAATTTCCTCTAGCTATATTCACAACACAGTAAATTTAGCTGGAGAATTTCCTCTGATAATTATTTTTAGTGAAAGTATTAATACATTCTTCTAGAATGCTTTCACAATTTTGCCAGAAATAAGATCCATAAGCAATCTTCCCCATTGTTGGGGAAAAGTAATAACAACTTGTATTTATAAAGTGCCTTTAACCAAGTAAAATGTCCCAAGGACGTTATCAAACAAAATTTAACACCAAGCCACATGAGGAGGTGTTAGGGCAGGCGACCCAAAGATTGGTCAAAGAGGTGAGTTTTAAGGCATGTCTTAAAGGAAGCCGAGTGCATGCAGAAAACAAGTGCAGGCAGCGGAAAGAATGTGCGGCAAACCTGTCCCACCCTCCTTTACCTTCAACGATTGTCTGTCCCACCTGTGGCAGGGACTGTGGCTCTCGTATTGGACTGTTCAGCCACCGAAGAATTCATTCTAAGAGTGGAAGCAAGTCTTCCTCGATTCCGAGGCACTGCCTATGGTGATGAAAGGAGGAAAGGGTAAAGAGGTGGAGAGGTTTAAGGAGGGGATTCCAGAGTGAGATGAGCTGAGGCAGGGGCGGAGTCAGAAGATGTAATTTTTGTAGAAATAGACAGTCATCGTGATGGTGCGGATATGTGATCAGAAGCTCATCTCGGGATCAAATATGACATCAAGGTTACAAATAGTGTGGTTGAATCTCAGACAGTTGCCAGGGAGAGGGATGGAGTTGGTGGCTAGGGAACAGAGTTTATGGCGGGAACTGAGGCTTTACTCTGCATCTGGCCTTTGCTACAAATGATCGGGAAATGACAAATGCTGACATTAGGTGATAAAAGTGGAAAGGTTATTCTGTTTCACAACATTGCTATTCCGCACAGTATTTAGTGCAAAAATACTAAAAGTACAAACTTATAAGTAGAAAATAAAGAACCACCCTGACAACTGAACAGCAATGAGAATACAGTGCTGGCTTCGCAACCATATAGTCACAGGTTCATTTCAGCATTTAGAACATAACAGAGCATTGAGCACAAAAAGAACATTTAGCCCATTAAGTCCAGCACTTCCACAGACCATATATGGTATATCATATATATGATATTATAGATTCAACCTCACTTCAGTGAAAATTATGAGGAAGAATTAAGGGAACTGCACTGGTTCATTTTGTAAAGTGATTTCAAAATGGCATAATTGAAGTTTTCAAGATTATGGAGAAGATTGACAAATTGATCCTGGCAAAAGATTCAGATATGAGGAGAGACATTTTAAAATCATTTTATATATCCACTTACTCTATGAGAAGATAGCTCTTCCAACTTCTCTAGACTTGCTTGAAGATTGTTAATTTTGAAACAATAGACTGGATTTTCAGTTGGAGGCTTCTTAGGGTGCTAATGGCGGTGGGTCGGTAAATTTTGCGCCGGGAAATGGCAGTCAACAAATTTGGTAACTGCGCCCTAAGAGTGGAGTGGAGCACTAAGGGAGGTATTCCACACCTCTCTTAAAGCGCTAGGCTGGGTGAGCAACTGAAAATCCATTGCTAAAGAGTCAGCTTCAGAGTGCCCTAAGAGAGGCATTCCTGCAACAAAATAAAATCGGACAAAAAACATTCCCGATAAAGTACTCCCCCCAAATAAAGTTGAATTGCAAAATAAAACAATGAAATATCAATTTCACTTACCTTTTTCAATCATTCCTTCCCATAGCGTCCCGGGACAGCTCTGACTGCCAGCTTTCTCGGGCGGTCTCACTATGGGGTACTACAGGTGCCGCTCCAAGCAAATATCGCATCGCTGTCGAAACCGGTGTGTTGCACACCAGTGCGATATTCCCAGGCGGTACTGATCAGCGCCGCCGCAAAACTGGCACAAAATTTCCTGGCGGGGCGCTGGAAGCTGGCCGCCCGGGCGCTAAACATTTTGTGACCCATTACCGCCCCTCCAGGCGCTAACAGAGGCACAATCCAAATGAAAATCCAGCCCCTTGTGTTCTATATCCTTTAGTTCTTTAACCACAGTCTAGGTTAAATAGGCTTTTTACATCTATATCATCCAAGTATTTTAAATACATGAATCATAAAACATTTCCAGTGAAGGATCGTGGTTTTCAGCTTTAGAAGTAAATCTATACTCAAAAAACAACACTTAGTGAGCTAATAACCTTTTACTTAATCTAGTGTCCCAATAGTCCTTATTCATATTAGCCTTTGTCAAACATCAGAATAAAGTTTGACTTGTTGATTTTTCAGGCACAATAAAAGTAATATTTTACTGGATGTTATTCCAGATATACTTTAATGTTGGAGAACTATTGGGGTGGCATCATTTCCTAGAAAGGAATAAGCTGAACCTCTGTTATGATAAGCACCAGTAACAGCTGGATTTCCAAGAAATACATCGATAGGACAGATTTTGCTCAGACGGGGCATCTTGTGGCATGCCCCGTTAGTTAGACTTACAATTACACGATGAGGGCAGCAGGGCAACTGGTACCTTGGTAAACAATGGAACCCCCTTAACCAATGAGATTAAAGGACTGAGAAATAAACAGAGGAAGGACTGAGAAGGAAGGTGCATTAGAGTGGATGAATTCAATGACTAATCAGCTGCAGAAAGAGAAATAAGAGAGGGAAACAAAGATTGGATTAAGAGAGAAAAGACAGAAAGGAAAAGTAAGAAAAAAATTTAATTTAAAATTTGACATTTTTAAAATCTCCTAAAGAATGAGACTCCACACTTATAAGTGTTTACTTTATGAGCAACAGAGGTAGATTGGCAGTCATTAATAATTATCACATTATTAAAAGGTTGCTTATGCTGATAATTACTAGACTTATCTTTCTGTGGCAAATTTAATGGGCAATTAATGTGCAAATGCAGATACTTCTTGAAAATCACGGGAGGTTAAGCTCGAGATCCCGTTTTTGTGAAGCTAAAGCGGCACAAATCAGCCAGTACAGTAACTTGTGGCAATTCACAATTCACAGGATATCTCTTCCTTGCTACAAGTTGCTGGCCAATTTGAGCAATAATAACAATTTACGTCATTCAGACAACATTAGTTTTTTAGCAAAATCTGGCCCACTATTTGTTCCATATTCAACTTGCTGTATGATTCTATGACTCTAAGACCTTATGTTAATGTTACAAGTTCATATGTCAGGACCAGCACTAAATACACCAACCATATATGTAAAAATAATTAATATTTCTTAGCTGTAGTGCCCCATTTATGTGTGGACAATAAAAATGAAAATAAGAATCATATTTTCAGTTATGACTGTAAATGATAAAGTAACATTAAAAAAATTTTGAACAACTACAAAATTACACATTACTATTTTCAGTACAAAATATACTGCAAGCATAAAAAGTAGAAAATGTCATGGCTAATCACAGTATATGTTAATCGCTCCTAAGTGACCAGAACTCAATGCTGTGGGTTATCTGCTCAGCCTCACGAAGAGATATAGGGCATACATTGTGAAGGCTCATGTGATATAATTTATATATCACAAGTAGACTGATATGTTAAACCCTGGAGAAGCAAAGAGGTTCCAAAGATGAGTTTAACTGTAAACTGTATTACTTGGTAAATTGGTTCCAAGATGGTTGGAGACAGTGTGATTTCCAATTTATTTACTGTTGTGTGATGTGACCTTTAAGATATTTTCTCTTTGAATATTCTCTTCAAAATAGATTTCCATGAAAACATTGTTCCAGTAATTAGAATATGATGTCAAATCGCTGAAAAATGAAAATATTTCATGCAAACAACTTTATATGGTATAAATGGTAACATTTTATCCTATAGCATAGCTTGCCATGCTGTAGCCTTTATGTAACATTTGCATCATAAATTCATGGTTCTACAGAATATATTGATGTTCAAGTTGTTGAAGGTCAGTTGCTTCTTACCTCCCAGAGGTGACGACTGTTCCTGAGAGCTCCCACCTGCACCTTTTCCCTGGAGGTGGCAACTCCCTGGTAAGGTCCAAGCCAGGTTCCCTGTGGGATGCGTTGTGCTGCACAGATACCATAGCCCAGGCCTGGCACAGTGCTTGTGCACAGGCACACCTCCCGTGGCAGTTCACGCAGCCCACATGGCACATCAGGTGGAGCTGTGGCTGTACTGCTGCTTGTACCCACGAGGCGACGCAGTGAGTGGAGTGGTCCATGCATTGGGCACTCGCCATTCCGATTGTCAGCACACATGTCACAGCCTGAGGAGAGAAGGACAATTTAGATTAGGCGGCAAGGGGACAACTTAATTTATGTGACAGCGGAACAGGCATAGACTAGACTAGGTGACAAGATGAGGTCGTATGTTAAACTGGCAGCAAAGGGAGAGGTTAGACTGAGAGGCAAGGGAGGGGCAATAGGTTAAACTAAGGCATAAGTGAAAAGGTAAGTTAGATTGAGCAGCAAGAGAGAGTGAACAGATTTCAGTGAGTTATAAAGGCAGGTGGAAGGCAGGGAAACAACTTAGAGGCAGCAAAAAAAAGAACTGGCAAAGGAGAGGCATAGACCACTAGGCTGCTACAGTACTAATAATACTACTTAGATTTAAACAATGCCTTTCATGTTGAAACATCACGAAGTATTCCACATAATGAATTACTTTTTAAAGTGTAGTGAATGTTGTTCTGTAGGCAAAGTAGATCATGAAGACTCCTCATTCAGTGCTTAGTGCTAATACTGAGGGACAGGTTAAACTAGACAGCAAGGCAGAAGGACAGATTAGAATGACTGGTCTGGGAGAGGAGACAGGTTTGACTGAGTGCTGGGGAAGATATGAGGTTAGAATGCGTGGCAACAGAAAAGGCTAATGAAAAGGGTTGTGAGGGGAGAGACTGAGACAGTCGATTAGTGGAAGGAGACGGCAGGAAACGGCGAGTGGCAACCTAACCCTTACTGGTCTTATTACAAATTACAACAAGGGTTAAAGACTCTATTGTACAGACTTCACCAGTGCAGACACAGAGGAAAATAAATCGGGATTTATAAAAAGGCAAAATGGAGCCATTGCGTATTTTTGTTTTGTTTTCTTATATTTTTACAAAATCATGTTCCCGTATATAGTTCACAAGTGGAAAGAGAAAGGGGGTAAAATAGTATGGAGAGCTACACCCCGTAACAACATATCACAGTCGAAATGCAAACATTAAAAAGTTACGAGCATTACTGCTTTTAGAAAATCATTCTCAAAACGTATACTGGCTAATGAGTCTTTAATTGATTGCTTATTTAAGCGTTTAAATTTGGATTTAAAGGTTTTTTTCTGTATCGGTAGATTGTAAAAACCACTATCTACCTATCGCTATATAATAATGTATGTAGTAAATTACAAAGTGCACCTTTCTTTACTTTCTATATGCCCAATTTGCATATTGTTCTGTTTCATTGCGCGGTGAAGCCCAAAGTACTGTATTGTCCATAGTTGCAGTCAATGTCCGCACCTAGGTGTTTCCTCTAATGAATTTATGCACCAATTTCCTGTTACCACTCCCTCTCCCAGTTATCTGCATCTTGAATTCTACCCCTCTTCAAAACTTTCTCATTTGGTATATTTCCACGCACCTTAGGTCTCACACTTTTTAAATGTAATTGATGCTGCCAGTCACTAATGGGCCGAAGCATCCTGACTCGATTATGTTGTCTAAGTCACTTTTGTGCTTTGCGCTTGGTTTTGAAATTTGGGAATGTGCACAAAACTATGAATAAATGTCACGATCCAACGCAATGTCTCGGGGAGACATCTTAATCCAAACAATCTTTAAGTAGCGAGAAATTTGCATCATTGCAATAAAGTGTTGGTTCTAGGACAACGGTACAAATTCAGCAACAGATTCAGACACAGAAAGTGAGTGTTAAATGAGTGAAAAATCCTTCTGGAATGTACCATTTTCCAGTATTAACCACCATAGAAAATGAATTATCTCATTATTATTTTAAATAAATGTTACAGCTTGTATTAATGAATTTCCAAAAATAGAAAATCAAGAAGTGATGACATTCTTCAAAATGCAACAGTTCACTTTACTTTAGAAATATAATCTATCAGACATATTTATAACTATAATCACTCATGATTGTCGGTGGGAATGTTTGTAACAAGCTGCCTCACAAAAATATTTTTCAGACACGAATTGTGAAGACTTTGAGATAGATAAATAGTGCTTTATATTAAAAACACACACACACATTTTAGGTGTTAAAAAGTTCAGGGGGATGAAAAGACACAGTGGGAAAAGGCGGTAGATGCAAGATGCTGGGCTGAGACAGTATCCAATGCAGTTACTGCAGTCAGTGTACTAACAACCTAACGCGCTCTGCAACAAAACTTGCCATTCAATTATGTCTCTGAAGATTTGTTGGTCTATCTGTAGAGTGTCTGATGCATGGATACTCATTCCAAGTGGTCGTGTCGAGCGACCGATGTTGTTTTTATGAATGAGAGAGGGAGAACGGGGATTGGAACAAGTTGAATAAGTTGAAGCTTGCAGCCACCCCTTCGCTTTTCAGTTTTTTCACAGGACAGCTCACATCAAACAGCGCCCGCCCGACTGTCCTTCTCAACTCAATCAAAGTTTGCAGCAACCGGGCCACTTTCAGTTTCAAATTGGGGGGTTCGGTTAATACGCTAAGGACTAATTTTTAAAAGTGGAAGCAAATCTTCCTCGATTCCGAGGGACTGCCTATGATGATGATATTAAACATGTAAATAAAATTTCCCTTTTGAAACATATTTTTGAGTTTCATTAACGGAAGGCTAAATATTGTAATGTTTCAGTACAGATATAACAGATATTGTAGTGTTAAATATATATTTCACCAAATTGTATCCAACATTGTGAGATATTTTAAGATATTATGCTACTTTGTTACAAAAGGAGAGAGGTGAAGAAAAGCTGTTAAACCAATTTTTTAATTGGACTCGTTTAACATGTTACACTCAGTTTAATGTGTATATGCATATTGAAACTGTTCCCATCGTACTGCCCTTGTACTCCTCCGTCTGAAACCAAATACACAAGAAACACCAACAGATCCCAACTTTGAAGTTGAAAGTTAAACAGGCCCGCACAGCAATCTGTCCGGTTCAATGCAATCCTTTGATACGACGACCGTTCAAAAAGTCAACGCACTCTTGTGCGGCCGAAATATAATTTTGCCCAGGCCGAAAACTGTGCTGGCAATTAGATTCTTGGTTTACTTGTGTACTTGGTTTATTGCGGTCAAAATGGTTTAAAAGTTGCAATACACTGACACCGGGAGATATCACCCCTCAGTCATACACGGTCATAATTATCTGCTGTTCAGGAAACCAATTATATGTTTTAATTGAATTAAATCCCACGATTGCAGCTTCTTGTATAAACTTCTTAATAAACTTTTTAAAAGAGCCCTGCATTTGTCAGCCATTGTTTGGACGTTTCCTTGTAACAATACAATAACGTGGGAATTATCTGAACTACTCATAGAAATTGTCCAAACAGCCATAGACAGTGTCTCTTCAATTGAAAAGATGTTTTTTTTTATCGTTACCCATTAGTTTGCTTTCAAACAAGGCTGCTTTCTGAAATACTCCTGTGATTAATTTTAAGTTCATAAAATAACACTAAGCGAAGTTCTTTTTGTACTTTACGTACAACCATTGCTTGCCATTACCCGCATCCACAGTTTTACCTTCAGAGCACATTGCACGTGAAATATTTGAGCAGCAATATCGAATGTTCTTACCTATTTTAAATTGGCAACTACATATATCACAGATATGGTTAATCTGAGCCGCCAGGAAAAATAGCCAGAATAAAATACACATAACATAAAACAGCCATTGTCTATAATTTAAGATGAACATCTTTCCAGTTACGCCATATTAGAAACTAATTCCACTATATAATAAGTTGTTTTGCTTTCAATACAAGATTGCATTAAATGCCAAAATAGTGCATTTGCAATTTCTCCACGCACTGCCTGCACATGGGCATTGCTGTATACCCAAAAGCATTGATTCTAAAGTGTACATCACTTGATAAGTTCCTATCATAATATGAATATATCAGATTTGGAATATATTGCATTAATTATGTAAATACCACTCCGAATTCATCAACCATATATACATATATATAAAATATGTTCTCTGGAATTGCAATACAATCAAATAAATACAGTTGTCCAGTGAGTATATTTCCCTCACTCTTGCTGTGTTTTTCTACCACTACTCGGTACGCTCCTTGTTACAAAGATGAAGACTGGGGATGTATGGCGCCGTTGGGCAGCTGATTGGATTTTACCAGGCTGACGGAGTTTGGGGGAAGACAGATAGGATTTTTAGATAAAACTGCGGCTGGTCCCTAAGAGACCCAAACAATATCGAGATGATGAATAGCATCTCTGAGGCGATCGATCGGTGCCCTGATACAGTCGATTCGGCCAGCTTTCTCCAGAAAACTAGTGGCAATTAATTGTGTCTTGTCCGCTCATCGCTCATCTTTGTGTGGCAGTTATCGACGGAGATTAGTGCTGATGGACCATTTTATCACGTTAAATAAACATTCACCACCTTTCAACCAAGGGAAATATGGATAATAAAGCTATAGTTAGAGGTGGTAGTCACTCTTGAAATGACGGTTTAGATTATGGAGGATATGTGCTAATTTGACGTATTTGATCTTTTGGGATACTGTATTTGGAAATTTTGAAAGAATACTGGATCGGGAAGTTGGGTGACGTTTATCAGTTAATTCTATAACTCCAGGATCTATTTCAGTCTTACAGCGAAATCTTTCACGGGTTTCTGTTTACCTCAGCATCTGTAAAGACCTTGCCCATTCATCCAAGCTGCTCTATATATGAAATGAGTTATCTCAGCTTAGCTGTTGAAAAAATATCGATCAAACAAAAAAGTATCTATGGATTCCAGAAAACAAATGTTTTGCCTGAGCCTGTCGATGATAGAATTATATTCCTGCATCCACCTCCCTATCAACTAGTTTAAATGTTTAACAGTTTTTAACTAAAAAGTTACTGCACGATCAATGGGTACCACAGCGAATGCTTTTTAAGTCCACGTCTTAACGCTATGTCGCTCAGGGCTGAACTAAAATCACGTTTAGTTTTGCAGTGTACAGTGTTTTCAAATGCATATTTAAGCCATCGCCGTAATTATGGAATAATTAGGGACAGCTAAAAAGTATGTGTTCGTCCCCTTCGCTGTCTTTTTGACTGTGTGTCATGTCTATCGTATCTGATTCAGTCATATTCTACTTAAAGTTGTGCATTACGGTATTAGGCATTTTTAAGTAGTCTAAATGCATCCTACCTTTTTTTTTGGTTTGCTGGAGAGCACTTATACTGATATGCATAAAGTGCTATTGTTTTGATGTTTGAATGAGTTGATCTCTATTGGCAAAAATATTTTTGTGTAGCTTGGCTGAAAATGCTTTAATAGGAACATTGACTGGTGATAATATACTTATATTATCCGCTTCACTGATTATAAGCAAACTGTGAGCAAAGGACGCGATAACTACAAGCGGAGCCAGTTCTGGGGAACAACTTATATTGCTTCGTAATCCTTTGTTATTGATTCCAACAAAGGAAAGGTTTAATTCGGTAGAGTTACAAACCAAACAAAACACATACTGTAACAGCGTCAGGCATTATCGTGTCCCATGCATAAAATAATTGATTTATGCTGTATGTTTTTTTTATCATTTTATTTCAAACCAGTCGCCTGTAATAAGAGGGGGTGGTGAAAACGTTATACAAGCTTTTTGAAAATGATATAAGAACTTTTGTCATCTGCGACTGGGAAGACATGTTGTGTTGATGCAAGACATTGTGATCCTGCTTGTGACTAATATTATCTAAGTGGGGAAACTATGTTGGAGTCGGTTGGGATGAGGATTCTGGTTGGGGTAATCAAATGTTACACCTTACTTCACAATATACTTTGCCTACACTGTCTGCAATTTGAAAGCTGTTTCCTTTATTGAAGTTATGTTGGCGGGAAATATGACAGATAGGCAAGGGGAATGCGGAAATGATTTACTCACGGTTATTGGGGTCGGTTGTATGGTTGTTGATAGGGATGATTTCCATTCTCTGCTGTCCGTACAGGTAATAGTCCAGATCCTCAGTTGTGAAGGAGAATCTTGGCGTCCTCTCGGTCCCGGATGAACACAGCTCTTTGCTTTGATTGCCGTTGAGCGCCAAGGGTGGATCAGAACCCGGGCGCTGCCCCAACACCGAGATCTGCGGCACAGAAACCGGGGTCAGACCGGAGAGGGACAGGGAACACGCCGAAGAAGAGATCGAGGAGGCGGATGAGGACGACGAGGAGGTGAGAGGTCCCGAGTGCTGGCGGAGGCTCTCGCTCGCCGGGCCAGCTCTATCGAGCGGCTGCAGCTGGCTGGGAATCACTGTCAGGGAGCCGACTTTCAGCTGGGTCTGAGGGAAAAGCTGCTTCCAATGTTGGATATAGGCGGGATCGACCTTCAGGAAAGCAGATCCACTGGGCTCGCTGGGTTTCATCATCTCAAAAGACTTCCAACTTTAATAATTAAAAAAAATACCGTTAGCTAATTACTAAGTATATAATGCACAAAACTAATCTTTATACTTTATTCGAAGTTAAGCTTTTAAACATATTTAGGCACTCCTTGGATTTTATACGAAATATATAAAATAAACCGTTTATGATAAACACGTTGCTCAACAATGAGATATCATCTCAATTCAAAAGCACGTTTTAACTTAAGCGATTATGAGTTGAAAGCTGTATTGCACACAGGTACTCAACCTGGGAGAACTGCGCTTAGTTTGAATCTATGTTCAGTAGTTGACCACAACTGAAGTGGCAGGTCAAGTAATTACGAAGCATTTTACAACTCCGTAGCACAGCGCACACAAAAGAACTAGAAAAAATAAAATTGCAAGAACATGCTGCTTTTACATATGACAAATAAACATTTTGGAAATATATTTTGTTTGCTTTTGTCAGTAAGTTTCTAGATACCGCGTGAATATCGTAATATGGCATCAACTATCTGTTCTCACCAGATCTTTCTTAGAAGTAAATTCATAACGTAATAACTTGCAGAAAACTTGCAGGACTCCTCGATCAGCTGCCCAACTTGGAACTGACGTCCTTCTGTAGAATTACAGTACTGAATAACGCCATGGGATACCGTTTTGACACTACTTACCTACGATGTTATTCCAATCAGACTTCAGATTGTAGGAACAGGGACCTCTTGCTGTCTTTAAATTTGTTTACTCATTTACCGAAAAGCATGGTTCTTGTGTGGGAAGTCGGCGTGCGTTAGATCCGAGCCACAGGATTCTGTTCATCTCTGAGGTTCCTATAACGTTTACAAGCTGACTTGGAGCAGGACACGTGGTTTTTACGACAGCACAGATTAGAGAGTGGACGGGGGAGGGGGGAATGTAACATTGATCAAAACTATAAAGCAACCACACCCCACTACATACAATCTCCAACCGTGTCCACCATAGGTTATTACATTTCTGTAAAGAGAACACTAAAACCTAATAGCACAGCAATCACGTCCATTTGCATAACATAGCTCAGTGTGCCAAATTGCTCGTTTTTCTGATCTACAGCCCGCATAATATATTTTAACAATGCGTATATATAATCTATTCCCTGAATTATTGGGGACCTACTAAACATGTTCTATGTGTTTGCTCCTGTAATTACCCAATTAACAGAAAAGTGCGAGGAGTCACTTGTGTGGATCAGAAGTAGAGAAGTCTAACATGAAGGGTAAGCAAATAGTGCATTATAAAATGCTTTAGATAGCTATGAGCAGAATATACCTAGTAGAGTTTTATGTTAAAGTATATATGCTTTCCTCGTCCAGTCATTAGCCCTTACTATCACCATCATTTCTGTCTCTATCTTTATCCTTTTCCAGCACGAATGTCTTTATGCGCCGTTTCCCTCATCTTTAACTTAACTTTTCTTTCCTGGTTCCATGTTTCATTGTTACTTTTTGACTATTGTAATTTCCCCATGCACCGTCGTGTGCGCAATGTTCTCCAATGCACCGTTTAATTCTTTCAACGCGCGGCTGTTCTGCAGGTAATGTGAATATTCAGGTTAGAGTTTCAGTGGCTGGCCATTCATCCCCCTCCCAATCGGAGCAGATTCTGAGAAACTAGCTGGTATGTTTGGATTGTGTCTCTATCTAATGCGGTGCATATTCTATTAACTCCAGTGGGGCAGCGCTAGAAATGTTTTGACTGGCGTCATTTTGACAAGGTCGTCCGTCATCGAGTCCATAGATTGATAACACACAGCGAAAAGACAAACACAATCACGCGGAAAGGAATTTTGGTGCGAAATAAAGTTGACTATGAAAAATTTGCTTCACTTAAAAGAATGTATTATGCCAACGTGATTCCAAAATACTCTGAACTCTGAACTTCAGATTATTAAAGCAACGACTAATGGTGCGTACTGTATTATTACACTGTGCTAGACACCATGAGTATTGAGTTCTGTAGTGTGATCGTTATTTATGTAACACTCAAATAGCTGGTGATATATTGACAGTTCATTGTGAACAGATCTTTTAGAGTTCATGCGGTTTATTTCACATTCCTTTTATATTATAAAATAATACCAAGTTTGCGAGGCATAATACAGGAAAATACCATTACCTATACTGACCAAAGTCGAAACACAGTGAGGCTTGGTAAACACTCTGCTAACTAGGATTGTGTAATATTACATTGTCATGTTCATTAGATATGTATGATTGTCTAAATTATTCGAATAAAAATGAATAGACTGAATCCAAAGAAAATAGTATGGTCGCTGGTTGCTTTGCAATATTTATTTGATGTCTGCCACTATTTACATTATTTGCGATTGATTGGATATCGACTGTGATACTACATACTCAGATACTCATAAAGACATGAGAGTGTAATATGTGCAATAGCATGCTGTAGTATATATAAACCTGCCGAGATATGTATTCATTTGAGACACACTAATCACACAAAAAATAGTTCAGCAATTCACAGATAGAGAAAGGACGTCAAATAAATACTTAAGATCTATCTGTGCTACTCTGTACTTTCATTGTCACTCTGCTGCCCATAACGTTCAGTTTTGTCACCTTTACAAATCCGATTTCAATTAAAAGAAAATAAAAGAACAATATAGTGGGGGGAAATAAAAGTTGTTTTCACTAGGGACTTTTTGAACTTGGGAGGCAAAGAGCAATAAAGGAGCTCACTAGCTGTCTGATTAAGAGGAGTCCTCTGGGAGAAATTGTAAAGTCTTACATGTCCGTCTGTTTGTCAAAGTGTCCAACAACAGCCAGGTCAGTTCGTTAATGCATTCTGTCGATTATAGCAAAAAAATGTAAATTTATTGAAGCAAAGTCTAATTGCTGCAATGCATCGTATTCCTAGCATTTAACAACACGCTGACATTCACTTGATTGATGAATTCTGCAAATATGCAATGTGTTTAACCGATCTGATAAACTTAACGTGAAATTAATATTCAGATTATATTTCGTTTATTGTGCCTGGTTGTTTTCTGTAAGCCATCGTGCAAAAAGGAAAGAAAATTCAGCATGTCCAACAATTTTCTACGTTATGGTTTCGGCTAAGTGATAAGTGAAAAACAGACTGAATTTTCAAAATACTCACGCCTAGAATTTCCTATAAAGCGATTAGATTATGTATATGTGTATGTATGTATGTGTGTATATATAAAAATCGATGTGGATATTCCAAGCAAATTTGTTGGACTGAAATAAGGCGCAGTGTATTAAATGCAGAGAGCACACTCATGTTTTTCTTCATTGATTAATGACTTCTAAAATAAAACATGCGGGAATGGAGCTGCGATCGATAAATTAACTCCCGAAATTCATCATTTTCTCGCGTAAAATATCCAAAGCAAGTCACAATTTTTTGACGTGTCCCACAAGGTAGAAGCGAGGCAGGCTTCGATCTGGACTGCTGGTTATTAGGAAATCTGATTCCATTTGACACCCAATTAAAAGTTTGCATTTCTTGTTAATTAATTCTCTTGATCGGGCAAGACAAATAGACGGTTCATTTTGACAGGAGTCCGATAAAGAATTCAACAGCTTTTCTTAGCCGGGGTGTCTCCTGATTATAGTTTTAAGGTCACGGCTTCATGGGTTTATAATTCATTAATACAGACATTTATTCAGGTGGGATTAATGAAGATCACACTCTCTTGCATCATCTGGACTTATTTTGGGTATAGAAAGGAAAGAGAAAGTGTAACAGATTGTAAACTTGCCAGTCAGTGGTTCGGGACTATAATTACGGTCCGTATATAAATCTAATGAGCACATTGTAACGATCCACTCGAAGAGGTGACGGATTTGTAAACAATTATACAAGCATTCTGCTCTTCGTTACCATTAACACTGAATTTAAAAACAAAAGATATGGATTTTTTAACTTTTATATTCATGGGTTGAATTAACACTTTCCACTAACTTTCCCATTCTTAAAAAAATCGAGGGGGGGGGGGGTGGATTACATGGTACTATCGATAATGTTGGGCATTCCGCCAAGCATGCCTACAAAAATAAATTCTCTAACAGTTTATGCGTTTCCACTTTCATGAACATAAAGTTGTCTTAGTAGAATTATCGACAGCAGTTTATTTGAAATAATGCCGGGGCGGCTACTGGTGCCGTCTTTCATCCGCTTTAGTTTTTCTTTCTTAAAGTACGCTTCCTATAATTCTGAAATATGTGCGCATTCATCATGCGAAATATTTTTAACTTTTTACTGTTGATGAAAAGTCCAATACCGATTGGAAATACTCGAAAGAATTAACTGTCCGATAAGCGATCAATATTTGTGAGAGAAATGTAAGATGGCAAAAAAATATCGCTATCCGCACAAGACCAGTTACAGCAAAAAAATTCAATGTCCCGGCGCATATTCGGGCCAATGTATTGGCAATAAAACAATGAGAACGTAACGCCACTATTATAAAGACACTTGCCATCGGTTACATTTCAAAGTAATCCCTGTATAATTGATAGGACTTTATATAGCCTATAAAATAGTCAGAAAGAGCCATGCTTAAATCTGCGTTCATGAATATACATGTTTACTATCCGATCTGAGGTTTTCAAATCACTGATGTTCCAAAACAATGTAGACTTGTGGCGCCTCCATAGTTAGTAACAAAATACAACATTTGCAACTTCCCGATCTTACAGATCATTGTAGTTGCATTCAGAATTAATGTTAAAATACTGCAAAACTCCAGTGTCACTGAATGATGTGTTACAGTAGTAACACGATCAATAACGACATTGGAGTAATTCGTCACCATCGAATTTATAAGCCTTTCACGTACAACAATATCAACAATAAATGCAATCATCATTATCGGGTGTGACTCCCTCGGTGTTTGCTTTGACTTGCATTTCGCACTATTTATTACAAATCTTAGAGAGCGTGATCTAACGTCGTAAATGTGTGAAAAACACGAGAGGTAGGAAATAAATTTAGTACAACAAGAACATCGAATACAGATATTTAGCAAAACTGTTAACGAACTTTGTGCATCGAAAGTTGTTGGAAATTGTTCTTTTGAAAACAGTGGTGTCCAGCTCCTAAACTCTGTGATTTTCGCCAGTAGTCACTGAACAAACCCAAGGGGGCGCAACTCCTCACACTTTCATATCCTCACCACTCGACATCTTAAAGGGACAGCAGCACTCTCTCTCCACCTGTCCGCCTCGTACTTCAACCCCATAGAAAATGTCACCACGACACTTCTTGATCAACGTGTCTGGGAGTTTAATCAGTTTCATACATTAATCAGTTTGAATGCCGATCTGTTTTGACTTGCAAGTAACAAAGTAGGTGGTTCTAAAGTCCTTTAGCTTGATGACACGACTGAACTTTGTAGACGAGAGTATTCCTTTATAAAGTTCGTTATTTTAACTGAGGTGGGTATTGGCATGGCTGCTGCTTCGGCAGCACTTTTCTGGTTAGGGTCAGTAGAAGCGATAATCTGCAACAGACACACTTTTCTGGAAACTGCAGCGTTGCCTACACTCCCAGAGAGCTTTAATTGTCTATTAAATCCTTTCGCTTACATTGCTAGAAGTAATATCAACACTAAATAGGTTTTAAGTGAATATTTAAGTTGTTTTTGTCCTTAATGCATCTGATTTCTCCATACACATTAGTAGCATAGCCTCTGAATCAAATGGGCCCATTCTTGGCTCAAATAGACTGGATCCGATAGCTGTCTACATCATTGCAGCACTGCCTTTACTTAAAAGCAAAATACTGCGGATGCTGGAATCTGAAATAAAAACAGCGAATGCTGGAAATCTCAGCAGGTCAGGCAGCATTCGTGTTTTTCTCTCCACAGATGCTGCCTGACCCGCGGAGATTTCCAGCATTCTCTGTTTTTATTATTGCCTTTTCCTGTTTACTTCACTCGGTGTATTAAACTTGCATTTAAATGACTTAATATCGCAAAGAGATGGAGTGTAAGAATCAGCCACGAGCAAATTTAGAAGTCCAGAGAATTACTTGGAATTGTTCGGACCAAATCTTTTCGACCACTTTAATGAAACACAGAGTAAGTAGAGAGGGGGAATGGATTGGACCTGCTGTTAGTTCTGAATACAAGTCCGCAGGTCCATTAAAGAGGCTGCAGGATTGGATCACCGCTGGATAGCGGTGTATATTCGAAACACACTGGCTAGCAGTATCTGAGCGGAGCAGATGCTCGGAGATCTCAGATCCTTTCTACAACTACAACGACAAACGATATCTATCCAATTGGCCAATGCTTATTATACTTTAGAAATGGAGTGTTCCTGCTTCCGCTGAGATATATTTGGCAGATGTGACCAGTATCCACCAGTAAATTCTCTTATAGTGTATATTATGAATAGACTTATTAAACTCAATGCAAAAATTGTTTTTGCTCCTTACGTCATAAATCATTAATAATAATTTAATTCTCGAAATAATCTGAATATCAGGAAAATCCGATGGCTATACACTGATGAGTATTCTTAGACGCGGTGACTGTAATCACATACAATCCTGCGTCTTATACCAATGCTGCAGGGAGGGCATTTTATTACAGAAGTGATATCAATAGTAGGTTTTAGGAAATAGACCAACATTACTGTAGAGTCAGCCTGGTCAATGAGGCAGAGCGCGGTAGTTCCTGATACTTGGACTGTTCACTGCTGTGCCAGGTGGTAACACCTGAAATTTCACATGGAAGCAGGCTGTGTTTTAGTAGCATGTATTGCACCACAGATTATGGAGGAAATTATCAACATTACAAAACAGGAAAAGGTCTGGGATGGTAGCAGAGTAGTACAGTACCTGTAGGATATTTACGGTTGGGATTTGAGTTGTCACAGATTACAGCGAACGTATGGTTATCATTTAGGATTTCTTGGATACCTATAGCATCAGCACAGGTTGCTTTTTATATTGTTTCTGGTTCATCCAAATACAATTTAGAATTCGATCAGGTATTACATTCATTGTAGTCAGATATTTGATACATAACGAGCTGACTTACTTCACGCGTGTTTTTTTGGACAAACAGCCACTAAAAAATATCAATGATCTATAAATAAACTGTTTCTTGCTTAGAAATATCGCTTTCCGGGTTGGGGGGAGGGATTGCTACGGGGATATATATCCTACATGCGAATATCTGCTGTAACTATGTCGAAACATGTTCATCCCAACCTCCTACTCCATACTGCAGATTGGTCACGTCCTCTCTGTGAAGTCAATACATTCAAATGTGGCATTTGAAAGTGTTATTTTTCTAAAAGAAGAATGCCACACCCACATCATAAATCCAACCTGCAAAATGAAATACGGCATGTTATGCCATTAAATTGAAATTAATATGGTCTGATGGATGCCGGTTTTAAATCAGTGCAACTTGCGATGATGAAAATAGCTGATAACAGCAGTAATGGATAGAACTGCACACTTACAAATCCAGAAACACTGAAAGGCCCGCGCAACCGCAAGTTGGACATAATGACTGCTACATCAAACATTGTACTACAAAGAGAACTTACTCAACGCAAGTAAGAGTTTACCGCATTAAAACGATTCTGAGAAATGAACGTGTGGTAAGTATAGCCATTTCCTGGCAGATAATCTGTCCCGGCCAAGTTCCTGAAATGACAATTTGAATAGACTCGGTGTGAAAATATCGAATAAATGTCCTTGATCACAACAGCTGAATGACTGTAAATTGAACGTTCAGACACTAATCTCTCCCACGAATTCAGCACACTTTATTGGGATCATGGCATACTTTCATTTCGATTCTGGCATTGTCCCAGTTTTAGGCGCGTTCTTCCAATCAAGTTTTCGTTCCGCATTGCCAATAAATTGAATTTAAATATACATTTGGGAAATATATAGCATAACTTTTTAGTTTCCTGTTTTAATTAATAAGGCAAAATAGGTTTAGAAACATAGAAACATAGATATTTATTTTAATTGAGAAACCAAAGTGAAGGGCTAGGGACACCGTCGAGTTTGAAAAGAATAAAACTGGTGAGGTAAATCAGATATTGGTGCGTCTTGTTTGAATTTTAAAACTTGAAGAAGGAGGGAGAAAGGGCTGAAAGGTGCAAAGAGTTCTATAGTTTTAGGGTCCTTGGAAAGAGTGAGTTCGAGTAGGAGATCAGTGCCCATTTGGTTTTCAACACATTGGACGTAGGGAGGAAGAACAGTGCCAGGGTATTTTTTGGCGGCGGGGAGTCGATGAAATAAAAGAGAAACATTCCGAATATTGTGGACCTGCTTGGCTCAGATACCACGTTACTGAGTCTGCCACAGAAGTCCAGTCTCCCATTGCCAAATGTGTCATTTTGCAACCAATGTGTCGATAAAGAGCCCCGCGTTCCTCCTTCCCAAGGAGCTTCTCTTACTTGTTGTCCTCCGACTAAGGACTCAAACCTGCACTGATTAAAAGTCTAATGGTCACCCAGTAACTATCCTCTCCCAAAAAGGGGACCAGTATTGAAGTTTCAGAACAGTCGGGTGAGAAACATATTGTGAGAAAAAAATGGTATCAAACTGGAAAAGGAGCTTCATAAAGTCATACACACAAATATAGTATTCTATAATGTGATAGTGAATTTCGAACACACGTTTATAACAGGGGTTTATAGCACGAAGATCTCCAGCTTGCCATGGAAGTGCATAAATCAAGTGTGCTTATATTGATGTGAGCAACATGCCTTGTCCAAACAAGGATAATCTAAGTAAAATCAATGACTTTGATATAAATAAGATGGAAGTCCTAGATTAGTTAAAATGTCTCAAAACAAATAATTTCCCATAGACAGATGGTTTTTATCTTAGAGTGCTGAGAGTGCCCTAGAAGGGGAAACTTGTGAGACACTGACAATTATGAGAAATCACTGGAAACTGGTTTAATAGCAATAGATTGGAAACAACCTAATGTGCCCACGTTAAGAAAGGTTGACAAATCAAATACAAACCCATTAGTCTCATTTCAATTCCTTGTAAAATAATGGAATCTGGAGTAAACCTGAGAATTATCTGTTCTATAATAACGTAGCAAACAGGAGATAGCATGGATACAGAAGGAGAAGAGCTTATCTACCCAACCTCTTTGGCTTACTTGAGGAAATGACAACTCAAAAGGACTGTGGAAAATGCTATGACTTGGTCTACTTAAACTTCCAAAAAGGGTTTGACAACATTTCACAGAAAAAAACTATTAGTTAAACCGCAAGTTGTGAGCGTTTTATGTAAATCTTGCGAATGGATAAGAAATTGACTAATTTTTAGAAAACAAAGTGTACTTGTTAAAGGTATGTGTCAACAACAAGAACTTGTATTTATATAGTGCCCTTAACGTAGTAAAACGTCCCAAGGTGCTTCACAGGAATATTATGGAAAAACATGTGACATCAAGGCACATAAGGAGATATCAGGGCAGATGACCAAAAACTTGATCAAAGAGGTAGGTTTTAAGGAACATATTAAAAGAGCAAAGAGAGGTAGTGAGGTTGAGAGGTTTATCCACTTTGGCAGAAAAAATACAAAGGCAAATTATAATTTAAATGGAGAAAAATTGCAAAGTGCTGCAGTACAGAGGGACCTGGGGATCCTTGTGCATGAAACACAAAAGGTTAGTATGCAGGTACAGCAATTAATCAAGAAGGCAAATGGAATATTGGCCTTTATTGCAAGGGGGATATAGTATAAAAGCAGAGAAGTCCTGCTACAACTGCACAGGATATTGAGGCCACACCTGGAGTACTGCATACAGTTTTGGTTTCCATATTTAAAGAAGGATATACTTGCATAGGAGGCTGTTCAGAGAAGGTTCACTAGGTTGATTCCGGAAATGGGGGGGGGGGGGGTTGACTTATGAAGGTAGGTTGAGTAGGTTGGGCCTGTACTCATTGGAATTCAGAAGAATTGAGAAGTGATTTTATCGAAACATATGAGATAATGAGGGGGCTCGACAAGGTGGATGCAGAGAGGATATTTCCAATCATAAGGAAAACTAAAACTAGGGGACATAGTCTCAGAATAAGTGGACCACCCATTTAAAACTGAGGTGAGGATGAATTTCTTCTCTCAGTGGGTTGTAAATCTATGGAATTCTCTGTCCCAGAGAGCTGTGGAGGCTGGGCCATTGAATATATTTAAGGCAGAAATAGACAGATTTTGAGCGAGAAGGGAATAAAGGGTTATGGGTAACGGTCAGGGAAGTGGAGCTGAGTCCATGATCAGATCAGCCATGATCTTATTAAATGGCAGAGTAGGCTCGAGGGGCCAGGTGGCCTACTCCTACTTCTATTTCTTATGTTCTTATGTAGAAGTTTAGGGAAGGAATTCCAGAGCTTGGGGCCTTGACAGCTGAAGGCACCAATTGTTGAGCGATTAAAATTGAGGATGTTCAACAGGCCAGAAGTAGAGAGCACAGATATTTCAGAGGGTTGTGGAGCTGGAGGAAGTTACAGAGATAGGGTGGAGCGAGGCCATGGAAGTATTTTAAAACAAGGATGATAATTTTTAAATCGAGGCGTTGCTTAATGGCAAGATGGAGGGGAAGTAATGATTGGAGTTTCTCAGGGCTTGGTGTTGAGACCAGTACTGTTTCTAATTTACATCAATTACTTAGATTCAGAAGCCCAATGCAAATTGGACAAATTTTCAAATGATACCAAATTAGGAGGGACGGAGAATTGAAGGAAGCCGTTCAGAAATTACAGAATGAGTTGGACAAAATATATAAGTGGCCAGAACAATGGCAGATGGAATTGAAGACAAATGAGTGTTATGTACTTCACATAGGAAGGAAAATGGGTGACACACACTCCTGAATGGCATTGAAATATCTAAGACTGAAGTGAAAGAGACCTAGTATTAGTAGACATGATAATCAACATGTTCAACAAGAGCACAAATCAACATTCAATAGAATGATCAACTATATACCTAAAAATAGAATAAAATCAAAGAAAGTTGCAATTAAACTATACAGTGTTCCAGTCAGACTGCACCTTGAATATCATGTCCAGTTCTTCTTGCTAAATCCAATATTCAGGTACTGGAGCAATGCAAAAGAGCTACAAATTGATTCTTTAGATCAAGGGTTTGGGTTGAGTAGATCAGAAAAACTTTGGAGATGAATTTCTGCCAGGATTTTCCCACTTGCCCATCGTCACTTTGGTGGAAGAGATGCGGATACTCTAAAAAAATGTGTAAATGGTGTTTATGTCATTTTTCCAGGGCTTCTGCGGCTCCTTTGCTAAAGTTATGGCAGATGAGTGGGATAATCCCTTAGGAATTTTCAGCTTGGAAAGTAGGTATCTGAGAGGAGATCTTGTAGAGATACACAAGATAGTTAAGAGAATGGAAAAGGTAAATTAGGAATATTTTATAATAAATTATGAAAATAGGCCAAAAGGTGCAGTTCAAAATAGTAAAAAAAATAGGAATATCATAAAGTTCCTCTTCACACAAAGAATGATCAACCCATGGAAACAATGGATGCTGAAAATTGAGTGGGGTGGAGGCAGAGAAGGCTGTGGTATTTCTTGAGATGGCTGCGAACTCAGATGGGCCCAATTGCCATCCTGATCTGCAGTTATCTTGCGATCTTGTTACTATAGTGATGTGAAGTTTTAAAACAGTCTTTCAAATAATTTAGTAGTTTGAAGACATATTAATGCAAGGCAGAAATCTGCTCATGGTGCTTTGTTAGTTTTCTTGCATTGTATCTCATTCAGTCTCAGTGGCTATACTAGGAAAACGAAACATACCGTACAAAGTTAACCATACCCAATTTCAAATAAAACAGAAAAAGCTGGAAGACACCCTCTGAATAGGATGTAGACCCTTGGTTAGACCTGAAATCTGAAACTAAGTTAATGCTTTTGTTTTGTATGTTTATGAATGAGCATGGTCATCTCCTAAAACAATTGGAAGGGCTATAGGAAACGAGATCGAGAACGGCACATGCATGAGTCCTCGACCAAATAGAGCACATCGTATTTAAATGTGATATTTGATAAAGAAAAAGTGGAGACGTACTCCTGTTTTTTTTACATGTTATAACAATTCAGGGAATGTAGTGTTGATTATTTTCAGTAGAAATAATTCACTGATAGATTATTTAATATGTGGATGTGTCTGCTGTGGCTCAGTGGGTAGCACTCTTGCCTCTGAGTCAGAAGGTTGTGGTTTCAAGTCCCACTCCAAAGACTTGAGCACAGCAATTTAGGCTGACACTCCAGTGCAGTACTGAGGGAATACTGCACTGTCTGAGGTGCCATCTTTCAGATGAGACATTAAACCAAGGCTCTCTCAGGTGGATGCAAAAGATCCCATGACACTATTTCGAAGAGGAGCAGGGGAGTTATCCCTGGTATCCTGGTCAATATTTATTCCCCAATCAACACCAACATCACTAAAGCAGATTATCTGGTCATTATTACATTGCTGTTTGTGGGAGCTTCCTGAACGCAAATTGGCTGCTGCTTTTCCTACATTACAACAGTGACTAACACCTCAAAAAATATTTCAGTGGCTGTAAAGCGCTTTGGGACGTCCAGTGGTCGTGAAAGGCGCCATATAAATGCAACTCTCTTTTTTTTTAATTTCCTGGAATGGTAGATCACTAGCTTGTTTTGACCTGAATCTCCAACCTAGTAGTAGTAACAAACACATTTACATTCTGATATGTTGTCTAGTGCTGATTAAAAAACATGGGCAGAATTTCCTCGAAAGTTCTCCTGAACTCCCTCAGTAACTTCGGCGGAAGATCGGCGTAAATCCAAAGTAGCAGATCGCAAGAAATCTGAGGAGCGCCCATATTTGGCCAACATAACTTAACGTTTTAGCTTAGGAATTCGACCTAGTAACAATTACATTTTAATAGGGACTGCACTAGTTGTCCATAGGCAAAAATAGTATTAATGACAATAATTCAATTAATCTTAAAACTAAGTAACAGTGTTTAAGTTAAGTGATACAGACGTAGCTATTATTTCCAGTAGTGTGCTGACAGATATCTGACAATCTTAACCTACCACTACCGTTTCTACAGAGCGTACACCTAATTATAACATTGTTTTTCAAGCAGCCAGCCAACATCCACTTCCATATAACACAAGAAAGTTCAAAAAGAAAATACAACTTATACCGGTTCTATTTTATGATTTGATATTTTATAAGGCCCGTGGTTTATTCAGTGTGGTTTTAGTTTAGAATAAATCAGTGTTTTTGATAGGACGTTTTACTACATTAAAGGCGCTATATAAATGCAAATTGTTTTTGTTGATTACGTTATCATTGCCCAAAATGAGAATTTACAACACCAATGAACAAGGGTACCAGAACCAGCAAAAAAAACTCTCATTAAACGCACCTCGTGGTAAATTAAATGGCAATTGTCGTAGGTTACAGTGACCCAGAAATAGACGCATTACTTGTAATTTATTTACTCTCAGTTAAGTAAGATCCTGCATAATCCGAAGATTTGTCAATTGTTTCAAATTACACTTTCGCTATATTTTTGTGTTTGGCTTTTATGTGCTCCTGTTGAAATCTATCAGTAGTTTTTGATTCCTTCCATTTCATTTACCATCGCTCGCTCTTAAAAAATTACTGAGTACATTTAAGCATAATGCACACATTTAGGAAACCGCTAACTATCCCAAATAGGTTCTGCAGTCTGCACTGATGACCGTGCCTTGTTAACTGTAGACTTTGCTGGCAAATGAATGCAATTTTTCATTCAATGGGCAAGTTATGAACTGTTTTGATGTCACATCACACACTTTTCAATGCTACAATACATGGCAATACTAAGTGAACACATGGCCAAGATGATGCGGTGAAGTTGTCTGAACTGTATTTCTTATATTGTCGGGGCTGTTCTGCATTTGGAGGACTGCGTGAAATACTATTGCGGTCAAATAGTTCCTGAAATTAATGAAAGTTTCCACAAAAGATCATTGAGTTCGCAGGGAGGAAAAAACAGGCAAGTAGGAAAATATGGTGAACTCTATTTGTGGTACACTGAAAATATCACGGATTTTGAAGTGAAAAACTAAACAGCTGCGAGATTTGAAAGTTAGGCGTGTTTTGCCACACATTCTGCCTCTGGGTCCCGGAAAGGGCGGGGCGCCTCCTGCTGTTCTTCCAGTGAGAGGCGGAGCCAGGTTCAGTACGTGTGCTTGTCGGGGACGATATGAGAGCCATACAAAAGTTTATTTTCACAAGATGAAATCGCAGTTGGTTTTGGTCCTCTTCGCCGTCTTTCTCCTGGACGAAGGCACCTGTGTGACCGGGCAGAAACGAGGCCCGAAGGTAACAGCCAAGGTAAGTTCACAGCACTGAGTGAGTGGAGACAGGCCGCGCACCACAGCCACCTTCCACTCACCCCATCCTGCTGCTGGGAAACCGACACAGGGTCTGTCCAATAGCAAGGGAGACCCTGTCACAGGCCCACGCTAACTGCCAATCAGCATCGGCAGAGGGCGGGCCTGCAAGTGTCAGGCTTGGTGGCTTGGCCGTGGACCTTGTTATACTGAGTGTTACACTGAGGTACCAGGTTAGTTACAGTGTAGCTCCCGCCAGAATAGACAGGTAGCGACAGCCGTGCAGCTTCCGTGCCACCCAGCCTTTGAGAAAAACAAACTAAAGTTATACGGATTTGGGGAGCGCGGGGGAAACTTGGAAATTGCACGAGTTGTTGATGTCCAGACATTTGCCGCGTAATACTGCAGCTTCAGACTAAACACTCTGCGACTTCGACTGCAAAACCGCTCTTTAAAATAGTTCGGTTAAAGTAAAATCGGATTAATTTGACCAAAGAGTCCGTCGGAATGCTGGGTGTTGATTTGAAGCCCCAGCTCATGTAATTTGCAGAGATGTTAATTGAATGGTTTGAGAGAAAAAGCGATACCACCTTCATTTAAAAAAAATCAAATCATAAGAACTTAAGAAATAGAAACAAGAGTAGGCCATACGGCCCCTCGAGCCTGCTCCGCCATTGACGATCATGGACTCCGACTCGGGTCTACTTCCCCGCCCACTCCCCATAACCCCTTATCCTCTTATTGTTTAAGAAACACTATTTCTGTCTTAAATTTATTCAATGATCAGCTTCCACAGCTCTCTGAGGCAGCAAATTCCACAGATTTACAACCCTCAGAGAAGAAATTCCTCCTCATATCAGGTTTAAATGAATGACCCCTCTAGTTCTAGTCTCCCCTATCGGTGGAAACATTCTCTGCATCCACCTTGTCAAGCCCTCTCATAATCTTTCTTGTTTCGATAAGATCACCTCTCAATTCTGAATTCCAATGAGTAGAGAGAGGCCCAACCTACACGACCTTTCCTCATAAGTCAACTCCCTTATCTCCGGAATCAACCTAGCAAACTTTCTCTGAACTGCCTCCAAAGCAAGTATATCCTTTCTCAAATATGGAAACCAAAACTGTGTGCAGTATTC
Organism: Pristiophorus japonicus; assembly: GCF_044704955.1. Classification (NCBI taxonomy): domain Eukaryota; kingdom Metazoa; phylum Chordata; class Chondrichthyes; family Pristiophoridae; genus Pristiophorus; species Pristiophorus japonicus. The sequence continues at coordinate 132,186,113 of NC_091977.1, forward strand.
CAGGTGTGGCCTCACCAATATCCTGTATAACTGTAGCAAGACTTCCCTGCTTTTATACTCCATCCCCTTTGCAATAAAGGCCAAGATTCCATTGGCCCTCCTAATCACTTGCTTTACCTGCATACTAACCTTTTGTGTTTCATGCACCAGGACCCCCAGGTTCCACTGTACTGCAGCACTTTGCAATTTTTCTCCATTTAAATAATAACTTGCTCTTTGATTCTTTTTCTGCCAAAGTGCATAACCTCACACTTTCCAACATTATGCTCCATCTGCCAAATTTTTGCCCACTCACTTAGCCTATGTCCTTTTGCAAGTTTCTTGTGTCCTCCTCACACATTGCTTTTCCTCCCATCTTTGTATCGTCAGCAAACATGGCTACGTTATACTTGGTCCCTTCATCCAAGTCGTTAATATAGATTGTAAATAGTTGGGGTCCTAGCACTGATCCCTGCGGTACCCCACTAATTACTGATTGCAAAACCGAGAATGAACCATTTATCCCGACTCTGTTTTCTGTTAGGTAGCCATTCCTCTATCTTTGCCAGATGCCTTCTGGGAATCCAAATACACTGCATCCACTAGTTCCCCTTTATCCACCCTGTTCATTACATCCTCAAAGAATTCCATCAAATTTGTCAAACATGACTTCCCTTTCATAAATCCATGCTGACGCTGCCTGACTGAATTATGCTTTTCCAAATATCCTGCTACTGCTTCTTTTAATAATGGACTCCAACATGTTCAAACACACCATTGCGTCATGTGGGTGATGCATGCTCTTATGTTTAGTTTTCCTTTTTAAACAAGCATTTGCAAAATACTTCTTAATAGGCATTGTTTCATTTATGAGACAACTGCTCACCTTGGCAATTCTTGGCTCACGCATAGGATTGCCAACCCTGCAACATTGGTCTGGCGTCTCCAGGAATTGAAGATTCATTTGCAGGACACTGCCGTGACAATCCAGGAGAAAAGTCCGAGGAAGATTTGAACACTTCTGTTTATTAATTTAGGTGCCAAGCCATGGCTCAGTTGGTAACTCTGAGTCAGAAGGTTGTTGGTTCAAATCCCACTCCAGAGACTTGAGCACAAAAATCTAGGCTGACACTCCAGTGCAGTACTGAGGGAATGCTGCACTGTCGGATGAGACGTGAAACCGAGACGTCTGCTCTCGCAAATGGACGTAAAGGATCCTGTGGCACTATTTTGAAGAAGAGCAGGGGAGTTATCCCTGGTGTCCTGGCCAATATTTATCCTTCAATCAACATAACAAAAACAGATTATTTCGTCATTAACGCATTGCTATTTGTTTCCTACATTACAACAGTCACTACATTTCAAAAAGTACTTAATTGGCTGTAAAGAACTTTGGGCCGTCCAGTGGTCGTGAAAGGTGCTATATAAATGCAAGTCTTTCTAGTTATAAAAATATTGGATAGAGCAAAAAAGTCAGTTTGACTGACAGGCCAAGAATCATCCAATTGAGTAATTTCTGCTGTACTGGGAGGATGAACGAGTTGGGCGAGTGATGGTGGCAGTGTTGAGACGGGAGGTCATGTGATGAAACCCAGTAATACATTCAACCAGAGTTGGCAACCCTAGCTTCCCGATGCTACGTGCACCTCAGTTAAGAGGGCAGAGGCACACTGCCTCTGTCAATAGCACTGTAAAACATGTAAGAACGGGATGGGACGATTCCTATTTTTCCATTCTCCTTGTGCTGTGTTTGACCTACACTCAGTATTCCTGTAGGAATTACAGTTACACACCACCATGTAATCATTCCATGACAGCTTCTTGATAATGTAACAAATGTACAAAACAATTGCATCAGGCTCTGCTACTGTTAGCATTCTGTGTGAAATTTTAGGCGGACGATACTTGTCACCAGTGGAAGCTGGAGGAGATCTTTGAGCTAGGGCAGGAAAGGTCACGGAAGCTTTTAAAATAAGAGTGATAACTTCACTGGGACACAGAGACACTGAAGCTTAGAACAGATGGAGGTCTTGGGAGTTTGGGACTTTGTGATAGTGAGGTTGTAGGCTGTGGCATTTTCAAATGTAATTTATGGAGGTTTGATGTAAATTTAGGGTATTTTTAATGCCATTTCCTCTTGCAATGGATTCACTACACTTCCTGTAAGTGGACCCCATGTCTCCCATGAACCTGAAGCTGCAACCTCTGACCTTCTATGTCTTAGAACTCTCATAATTCTTGATCTCTATGCTTTATTGCTCTGCAAGTCCTCCAGAAGATGGTATTATGAATACACCATGCTCAAACTGGGCTCAGATTCTGACTTCGCGAACTGAATTTATTTACAGATATTAAGCAAGTAATACATGTACAGAATTGCACAAGTTTATGTAAAATGAAAGCAGTAAAAGGCCTGATTTTTTGAAACTACATTTTACTTTTGAAAGCAGAAATCGAGAGTCCTATAACACATTCCAGTACTTGCTTTCAGTTCTATTTCACACAGGAGTATCCTGGCCTCCATGCTTTTGTGGTTTTCTCAATCTCTGCCAGGGACTTGCATGTTCCATTGGCCTTTGAATGCACAGACTTCATGGTAAATTCCAAGTAAACATAAAATGATGTCTTAAGAAGTTACATCATGTTGAATGATCCACCTCCCAAACTAAGTCTTCCTTGACATCATCAGTGCGCCGCTGATGACTAATCGAGGCGGCAGACTTGCTGCGAGGTTACTCCCGTCCCGTCCCGCCCCGCCCTTGACCGGAACACCACATCACGGAGAAAAAAAACGAAAGTGTTGAATTTCTCCGGTATCTCCGGCCCATCGACTGGGTGGTGGAAAAACAAAAAATGGTAGGTGCACCCCGTTTTGGGCAGAGGGAAATTTCTTCCCCGTGGCTCATCAGGGCTCTATATAATTGCAGTAAGACACCTTGGGGCCGAAATTGCCCCTTCCCTTATGGCCTGTTAGAGTCGGAAACTGGCGGCCATGCAGCGGAGTGGAATGGCCGGCATTTTGAAAATTGTTCTCTGCGGTATCCCGGCGGTGACCCGCTCTCCCTACTACTGCTCCACTGCTGCCGATCCATCCTAAGTGCATCATCAGAGTGCACACCGCCGATGTGTCCCCCCCCCGAACACAAAATTCTGCACTGAAAATTTTGATCCCGCCGCTTGGTGCCACCGACAGCTTTTTCTGTCAGTGCACTGTGCTTATAAAATGGCGATGCGGCTGCCATTAAAGGGGAGGACCTACTGCTGCGGCCGCCATCTTATTTTTTTATTTGTCGGCCGCCAACCAGGTCGGGCTGACAATTATGCTCCCGGGTTCGGCCTGGCACCCCGTCTTGGGTGCTAGGCCGTGGGCCGATCGAAACCCTCCCTGGTGGCCCAGTGAACCTAACCTAAAGAATTACAGAGCTTTAAGTGAAGAGGAGAGACATGATGTCATCAGCGCTATGCTGATGAGTGACCCCGACGTACATTCCGCCTGCCCCCCCAAGTTCCGACCCTCTACTTAACGAACTTCCACTCTCCGCTGCACTTCTGCCCCCATTATGACCGACTTCCGGGCCGCTCGGTGGGGGGCGGAAGCAAAAGAGCGGAATTTCGCGCAAGAGACCACCTCATCTACCATGGTGGTGAAAACAGTCGAAACACGTTGGGTGCGCTGTGTTTTCGGCGGGGGAAATTTTGGTCCCCTTTACTCTTGTCCTTAAATCCTCTAATAAAAAAGGCCAATGTACCATTTGCTTTCTTAATTGCTTGCTGTACCTGCACCAACATTTCCCAGTCTCTCATTTAAAAAAAAAATACTCTGCTTTTCTATTTTTCCTACCAAAGTGGATAACTTCACATTTCTCCACATTATATTCCATTTGCCATGTTTTGCCCACTCACGTAGCCTGTCCATATCATCTTGAAGCCTCTTTGCATCCTTTTCATAAATTACATTCCCACCTAGCTTTGTATTATCAGCAAACTTGGATATATTATATTTGGTCCCCTCATCCAAATCATGATATAAATTGTGAATAGCTGGGTCCCAAGCACTGATCCATGCGGCACCCCACTAGTTACAGCCTGCCAACCCGAAAATGACCTGTTTATTCCTACTAGAAGAGCTAGAGAAGAAAGGCTTTGATAGAAAGTGTGGAGGACGGGGAATTGAGTAGGAAACAGAACTGACAGTCGTGAAGGACCCAGACAGTGGCTCGGGCCAATGGTCTGATAACAGCGGGACTAAAGTAGAGAATGGTCCTGGAGGCTAAACATGGCAAGGCGGGCGACAGAGTTCAGAGAGGACTGCAGAGCAAAGAACACTATTTTTAGGGGTGGGTCACAGCACGGCCTTAATCTCAGGAAGAGTGTTAGGGCTAGAGTGCAGGTTTGAAATTATTTTTGAGGTAGAGTCCAGATAGCGGGATGGAAGCTGGCAGGTAGGCGAGTGATTGAGCGATGATGCAGAGGGCTAGAAGAGGGTAAAAAGTAATAAAGAAATGTTATATATAAAGTAAAAGCTTTACATAATGTAGCTGGAAGCAGAAAAAAAGATGGCAGATTGAGTTAGGAAACAGACGTCAGAAAAGTGTAATAAAGAGTCATGCAATTGCAACAATTCAGTTGACAGAGTAAACTGGGGGTTAGGCTTTGCTTGGGGCTCAGCAAGACATTGACAGAATTAAGGCCAATGGCATGTATGTGCTGACATTTACTGAAAAGGATCATTGGGCTCATCCAGTCTTTAAATCAGACAAATGATTGTAGTGTAGCAGCATCCTTTGGACCTATAGAAAAGACTGAGAAGTGCTGAGTATTGTCTGTATATATGTGGAAATTGACTAAATGCTTCCAGATATTGGTGGCATGTAATTGATGAAGCAGATCATGGATGGACCCCTCGGATACACCAGAGAATCCGTGCAGGCGGAGACAAGCTGGTGGAGACATTGTAATGCCTGTATTGCATCAAGCATGATCAGAACCATGAAACACTCATACCCATGAATCAGTCATACCATGAAGAAATACTGAAGAAGGGAGTCATTGGAGGAGGCTGCAGAGAGGCTGTGAAATTTAAGGAATGATAATGAGCCATAGTCACAGTCAATAGTCAGGGGAGCAGACAGGTGTTTCTGTGGCCGCAGACGTGACTCCAGGATGGTATGTTGCCTCCCTGGTGCCAGGGTCAAGGATGTCACTGAAAGGCTGCAGGGCATTCTGGGGGGAGAGGGTGAACAGCCAGAGGTCGTGGTCCATATCGGTACCAATGACATAGATAGAAAGAGGGATGAGGTCCTGCAGGCAGAGTTTAGGGAGCTAGGAGAGAGATTAAAAAGCAGGACCTCAAAGGTAGTAATCTCCAGATTACTCCCAGTACCACGAGCTAGTGAGTACAGAAATAGGAGGATAGAGCAGATGAATACGTGGCTGGAGAGATGGTGCAAGCGGGAGGGCTATAGTTTCCTGAGGTATTGGGACCGCTTCTGGGGGAGGTGGGACCTGTACAAGCCGGATGGGTTGCACCTCAACAGAGCTGGGACCAATATCCTATTTGGGGGGGGGGGGGGGGTTGCTAGTGCTGTTGGGGAGGGTTTAAACTAGCTTGGCAGGGAGATGGGAACCTGAAAATAGATTCAGTAGGGAGGGGAGTAAAGCTGGAATTAGAAATCAAAAATAAAGAAAGTGAGTTTGAAGGAGAGAGGGAGAGAGCAGGAAAAAAGGGTTTAAAAAGAAATAATAAAAATTTTTAAGGCACTTTGTCTAAATGCACGTAGCATTTGTAACAAAATAGATGAGTTGACGGTACAAATAGAGACAAATGGGTATGATCTGATAGCCATTACAGAGACGTGGTTACAAGGTGACCAAGACTGGGAGTTAAATATTCAGGGGTACTTGACAATCTGGAAGGACAGACAGAAAGGAAAAGGCGGTGGGGTAGCTCTATTGATAAAGGATGGAATCACTGCAATAGTGAGAAATGATATTGGCTCAAATGATCAGGATGTTGAAACAGTTCGGGTGGAGATAAGGAATAATAAGGGAAAAAAGTCACTGGTGGGTGTAGTCTATAGGCCCCCTAACATTAGCGACTCTGTTGGTCGGAGCATAAACCAGGAAATAGTGGGGGCTTGTAAAAAGGGAACAGCAGTAATCATGGGTGATTTTCAACCTCCAAATTGATTGGACAAATCGAATTGGGTCAGGGTAGCCTTGAGGAAGAGTTAGAGTGCATAAGGAACGGATTCCTTGATCAGTATGTAACGGAACCAACCAAAGGGCAGGCTATCTTAGATCTGGTCCTGTGTAATGAGACAGGATTAATAAACAATCTCCTAGTAAAGGATCCCTTTGGAATGAGTGATCATAGCATGATTGAATTTCAAATTCAGATGGAGGGTGAGAAAGTTGGATTTCTAACCAGCGTACTAAGCTTAAATAAAGGAGACTATGAAGTTATGAGGGCAGAGTTGGCTAAAGTGGACTGGAAAAATAGATTAAAGTGTAGAACAGTTGATGAACAATGGTGTACATTTAAGGAGATATTTCACACAAGAAAAATATGTTCCAGTGAGGAGAAAAAGGTGTAAGAGAAAAGATCCATGGCTAACTAAACAAATAAAGGACGGTATCCAATTAAAAACAAGGGCATACAAAGTGGCCAAAACAAGTGGGATGACAGAAGATTGGGAAGCTTTTAAAACCCAGCAAAGAATGACTAAAAAATGATTAAGAAAGGGAAGATAGACTATGAAAGTAAACTTGCACAAAATATAAAAACAGATAGCAAGAGTTTCTATAGGTATATAAAAAGGAAAAGAGTGTCTAAAGTACATGTTGGTCCCTTAGAGGACGAGACCGGGGAATTAGTAATGGGGAACATGGAGATGGCTGAAACTCTGAACAAATATTTTGTATCAGTTTTTACGGTAGAGGACACTAACAATATTCCAACAGTGGAGAGTCAAGGGCTATAGGGGGCGAGGAACTTAACACAATCACAATCACTAAGGAGGTGGTACTCAGTAAGATAATGGGACTAAAGGCAGATAAATCCCCTGGACCTGATGGCTTGCATCCTAGGGTCTTAAGAGAAGTAGCGGCAGGGATTGTGGATGCATTGGTTGTAATTTACCAAAATTCCCTGGATTCTGGGGAGGTCCCAGCAGATTGGAAAACTGCAAATGTAACACCCATATTTAAAAAAGGAGGCAGACAAAAAGCAGGAAACTATAGACCAGTTAGCCTAACATCTGTGGTTGGGAAAATGTTGGAGTCCATTATTAAAGAAGCAGTAGCAGGACATTTGGAAAAGCATAATTCGGTCAGGCAGAGTCAGCATAGATTTATGAAGGGGAAGACTTGTTTGACAAATTTACTAGAATTCTTTGAGGATGTAACGAACAGAGTGGACAAAGGGGAACCAGTGGATGTGGTGTATTTAGACTTCCAGAAGGCATTTGATAAGGTGCCACATAAAAGGTTACTGCACAAGATAAAAGCTCATGGGGTTGGGGTAATATATTAGCATGGATAGAGGATTGGCTAACTAACAGAAAACAGAGAGTCAGGATAAATGGTTCATTCTCGGGTTGGCAATCAGTAAGTAGTGTGGTGCTGCAGGGATCAGTGCTGGGACCCCAACTATTTACAATCTATATTAACGACTTAGAAGAAGGGACTGAGTGTAACGTAGCCAAGTTTGCTGACGATACAAAGATGGGAGGAAAAGCAACGTGTGAGGAGGACACAAAAAATCTGCAAAAGGACAGACAGGCTAAGTGAGTGGGCAAAAATTTGGTAGATAGAGTACAATGTTGGAAAGTGTGAGGTCATGCACTTTGGCAGAAAAAAATCAAAGAGCACGTTATTATTTAAATGGAGAAAGATTGCAAGGTGCTGCAGTACAGCGGGACCTGGGGGTACTTGTGCATGAAACACAAAAGGTTAGTATGCAGGTACAGCAAGTGATCAAGAAGCCCAATGCAATCTTGGCCTTTTATTGCAAAGGGGATGGAGTATAAAAGCAGAGAAGTCCTGCTTCAGTTATACAAGATATAGGCGAGGCCACACCTGGAATACTGCGTGCAGTTTTGGTTTCTATATTCTATATTTCTATACTTGCTTTGGAGGCAGTTTAGAGAAGGTTCACTAGGTTGATTCCGGAGATGAGGGGGTTGACTTATGAGGAAAGGTTGAGTAGGTTGAGCCTCTACTCATTGGAATTCAGAAGACTGAGAGATGATCTTATCGAAACGTTTAAGATTATGAGGGGGCTTGACAAGGTGGATGCAGAGATGTTGTTTCCACTGATGGGGGAGACTAGAACTAGGGGGCATAATCTTAGAATAAGGGATCGTCCATTTAAAACTGAGATGAGGAGGAATTTCTTCTGAGGGTTGTAAATCTGTGGAATTTGCTGCCTCAGAGAGCTGTGGAAGCTGGGACATTGAATAAATTTAAGACAGTTTCTTAACCGATAAGGGGTTATGGGGAGCGGGCAGGGAAGTGGATTTGAGTCCATGATTGGATCAACCATGATCGTATTAAATAGCGGAGCAGGCTCGAGGGACAATATGGCCTATTCCTGCTCCTATTCTTATGTTCTTATGTTCAAACAGAATACCATTTGTGACCTATTATCTGCGCAATAATGTTGTACAGATCTATATTTAGATTTCCTAAAAACCCACCCAATTATCTGTTAAGTTGGAACATTGATATTCCAATCTCAGACCTTACTAAAGTAGATAAAATGTTCTCACAATTCTCCAGTCTACAAATGAGGATTCAGAGTAGAGTCAGCAAACATGTCAAGTAGAAAATTAGTAAAAGCTCAACAATGGCTTGAAAAGCTGATACAGCCCTAAAGAAGCTGACAATTCAAAGTCCTGAGCATAAGCCAAAGATGTTTGAAACTAGGGATTAAACAGGAAGTGTAGTGGGACACATGTTTTTCGGTTTGTCCAATAGTCCTCCACTTTAGTTGAAGGAAAAATACATGACGTAGGCTTTTTGTTGCCCCCTTAATTGGGGCAACCTCAGGTAAGGTCCGACTTGAATTTGCCCCTGAGATATCCCCCACCCAAAGTTTATTTCCAGGTGAGGACCATTGCCATTCAGGAGGTGTACTCCCCAGTTTGCCTTGCCACTGTGGTCGAAAGAGGCAACCACAAATCATAGATCTTGTTGCACCTCTCTATATAAAATTCTTTGTTTTCACTTTTTATGGATTTTTAACTACAGGTTGTTAAAAATGGGAAAATAACTTAATACACTCTACTCTTCATTCAACATTGCTTAATTTGAATTATCTGTTAATTTTCCAAAAATACATCTATGCTGTTTTATTAAAATTGTTTAATACATACTATTGGATAATTGGAGCAAAAATTTACTTGCCTAAATCTAAAACTAGAGTCTTAAACTTAAAGCTAATTACATAGGTTAAAGAATGAGTTGGCTAAGATAGATTGGAAAAATAGATGAAAAGGTATGGCAATAGATAAGCAGTGGCTAGCATTTAAAGAAATAGTTCATAATTCTCAACAAAAATACATTCCATTCAGAAACAAAACTCCATTTGAAAAGTGATCCATCCGTGGCTAACTAAAGAAGTTAAGGATAGCTTTAGATTGAAATAAGAAGCTTATAATGTTGTGAAGAATAGTAGTAACATTTTCCAACATTCCATAGACTCTGGATCAGTTCCTATGGAGTGGAGGGTAGCCAATGTAACCCCACTTTTTAAAATAAAAAAGGAGGGAGAGAGAAAACAGGGAATTATAGACCGGTCAGCCTGACATCGGTAGTGGGTAAAATGATGGAATCAATTATTAAGGATGTCATAGCAGTGCATTTGGAAAGAGGTGACATGATAGATCCAAGTCAGCATGGATTTGTGAAAGGGAAATCATGCTTGACAAATCTTCTGGAATTTTTTGAGGATGTTTCCAGTAGAGTGGATAAGGGAGAACCAGTTGATGTAGTGTATTTGGACTTTCAGAAGGCTTTCGACAAGGTCCCACACAAGAGATTAATGTGCAAAGTTAAAGCACATGGGATTGGGGGTAGTGTGCTGAAGTGGATTGAGAACTGGTTGGCAGACAGGAAGCAAAGAGTAGGAGTAAATGGGTACTTTTCAGAATGGCAGGCAGTGACTAGTGGGGTGCCGCAAGGTTCTGTGCTGGGGCCCCAGCTGTTTACATTGTACATTAATGATTTAGACGAGGGGATTACATGTAGTATCTCCAAATTTGCGGATGACGCTAAGTTGGGTGGCAGTGTGAGCTGCGAGGAGGATGCTATGAGGCTGCAGAGTGACTTGGATAGGTTAGGTGAATGGGCAAATGCATGGCAGATGAAGTATAATGTGGATAAATGTGAGGTTATCCACTTTGGTGGTAAAAACAGAGAGACAGACTATTATCTGAATGGTGACAGATTAGGAAAAGGGGAAGTGCAAAGAGACCTGGGTGTCATGGTACATCAGTCATTGAAGGTTTGCATGCAGGTACAGCAGGCGATTAAGAAAGCAAGTGGCATGTTGGCCTTCATAGCGAGGGGATTTGAGTACAGGGGCAGGGAGGTGTTACTACAGTTGTACAGGGCCTTGGTGAGGCCACACCTGGAGTATTGTGTCCAGTTTTGGTCTCCTAACTTGAAGAAGGACATTCTTGCTATTGAGGGAGTGCAGCGAAGGTTCACCAGACTGATTCCCAGGATGGTGGGACTGACATATCAAGAAAGACTGGATCAACTGGGCTTGTATTCACTGGAGTTCAGAAGAATGAGAGGGGACCTCATAGAAACGTTTAAAATTCTGACGGGTTTTGACAGGTTAGATGCAGGAAGAATGTTCCCAATGTTGGGGAAGTCCAGAACCAGAGGTCACAGTCTTAAGGATAAGGGGTAAGCCATTTAGGATCGAGATGAGGAGAAACTTCTTCACCCAGAGAGTGGTGAACCTGTGGAATTCTCTACCACAGAAAGTTGTTGAGGCCAATTCACTAAATATATTCAAAAAGGAGTTAGATGTAGTCCTTACTACTAGGGGGATCAAGGGGTATGGCGAGAAAGCAGGAATGGAGTACTGAAGTTGCATGTTCAGCCATGAACTCATTGAATGGCGGTGCAGACTCGAAGGGCCGAATGGCCTACTCCTGCACCTATTTTCTATGTATCTCTGTAAGCCTGAGGATTGGGAGAGTTTCAGAAACCAGCAAAGGATGACCAAAAAAATTGATGAAAAGGGACCAAATAGACTGAGAAAACTAGCAAGAAATATAAAAACAGATTGTAAGAGCTTTTACAAGTATGTAAAAAGGATGAGAGTAGAAAAAGTAAATATTGGTCCCTTAGAGACTGAGGCAGGAGAAATTATTATGGTATGAATAAGGAAATGGCAGAAACGTTAAACAAATATTTTGTATCTGTCTTCACAGTAGAAGTTCCAAAAAGCATACCGAAAATGGTGGGGAACCAAGGGTCTAAAGAGGGTGAGGAACTTAATGTAATTAATATAAATAGAGAAAAAGTACTAGAGAAACTAATGGGGCTAGAATCCCTACATTCTAAAATGGTCCCAGCAGATTGGAAGGTAGCAAATGTAACACTGCTATTTAAGAAAGGAGGGCGAGAGAAAACACGGAACTACAGGCCAGTTAGCCTGACATCAGTTGTCGGGAAAATGCTGGAATCCATTGTTAAGGAAGTGGTATCAAGTCACTTAGATAATCATAACATGATTAGGCAGAGCCAACATGGTTTTATGAAAGGCAAATTTATTAAGAGTTTTCTGAGGATGTAGCTAGCAGGGTAAATAAAAGGGAACCAGTGGATGTAGTATATTTGGATTTCCAAAAGACATTCGATAAGGTGCCACATAAAAGGTTATTACACAAGAACAGAGAGCAGGGATAAATGGGCCTTTTTCAGGTTGGCAGGTTGTAATTAATGGGTTGCTGTAAGGATCCGTGCTGAGGCTTCAGCTATTTACAATGTATATTAATGACCTAGATGAAGGGACAGAGTGTAATGTATCCAAGTTTGCCGACGATACAAAGCAAGCTGGGACAGTAAACTGTGAAGAGAACCCAAAGCGTCTGCAAAGCGATATAGATGGACTAAGTGGCAGTAAGGTGGCAGATGGAGTATAATGTAGGGAAATGTGAAATTATTCACTTTGGTAGGAAGAATAAAAAACAGAATATTTTTTAAATGGTGAGAAACTTTTAAATGTTGGTGTTCAGAGAGATTTGCATGTCCTAGTGCAAGAAACGCAGAAAGCTAGCATACAGGTACAGGAAGCAATAAGGAAGGCAAATGGCTTGTTGTCCTTTATTGCAATGGGGTTGGAGTACAAGAGTAAGGAAGCTTTGCTGCAATTGTACAGGGCCTTGGTGAGACCACACCTGGAGGACTGTGCACAGTTTTGGTCTCCTTATCTAAGGAAAGATATACTTGCCTTGGAGGCGGTAAGAAGTTCACTGGATTGATTCCTGGGATGGGAAGGCTGTCTTTATGATGAGAGATTGTGTAGAATGGGTCTATACTCTGGAGTTTAGAAGAATAAGAGGTGATCTCATTGAAAAATACAAGATTCTGAAGAGGATTGACAGGGTAGATGCTGAGAGGTTGCTTCCCCTGGCTGGAGTGTCTAGAACTAGGGGGTACAGTCTCAGGATAAGGGGTAGGCCATTTAAGACAGAGATGAGGAGGAATTTCTTCACTCAGAGGGTTGTGAATCTTTGGAATTCTCTGCCCCAGAGGGCTATCAATGCTGAGTCTCTGAATATATTCAAGGCTGAGATAGATAGATTTTTGGAGTCTAGAGTAATCAAGGGATATGGAGATCGGGCGGGAAAGTGGAGTTGAGGTCGATGGTCAGCCATGCTCTTATTGAATGGTGGAGCAGGCTCAAGGGGCCGTAGAGCGTACTCATGCTCCTATTTATGTTCTTAAAAATTACTTAAAATTTGTCTGTGGTGCATTTTTGAGGGATGTTTCAGGCAGACGGAAATATTGTAATACAGACCAAACTCATCACGCTAGTTTGTAACGTAGAACTCTGATGAAGGTTTTCTACAATTTTAGGTATTCTTCGATATTGAAATTGGTGGTAAAGATGTAGGAAGGATCGTCATCGGTTTATTTGGTAAAGTTGTTCCAGCGACCGTAGAAAACTTTATCATCCTAGCAACAGGTGAGGTAAGATACTGTTCTGTTAAATCATGTGTAACTAACAATTTATAATATAAATTATAAATACAATTTATTTCATTATTTTATTTAGCACTTGTCACTTTTCCCATTCTATGCACACAATTCTCTGACCCAGTCTGATATTCTCCCTCCTTATTTTGTCCAAATCTTGGTATGTTGCAGAATTGTGTGTATGAATTGTGACAATTTTTAATTGTCTAAATGCATTTAACTTTATATCTATGCAGTCTTTGCATCAATTCAAAGCAGTATCACTGTAATTCAAGTAATGCAATCCAAGAGTTAATTCACTGACATATGACTATCTCCAAGGGGTATTCTCACACTGGTTCTGCTTCATGTAAGTTGTGGTATAATTAATATTTAAATGGCATCCAGGTGATTACATGGACACCCTCAAGTATTTAATGTTACAAAAGAGCCATCAGCAACACTTTTGGTGTCAAACTGCAGCCTAAAACTTTATCTCCCCAGACACAATAATGGGCTGGATGCCAGTAGTTGATAATTGCATTAGATGCACACCCAAGGAAACAGATTGTAGTAAATCATTGCTTTAAGCTTCTGCAATTCTTTTTCATTATTTGTATGTACTGCTTTTTCGTCTATTTCTCATAGAATATATAATTTCACCCGAGAATGGGCTGCTCCCATGCTTCCACCAATGGACTAGAAAACACACCCAATTTACTGGGATGTTTGTCCTCCTGTTGTCTCTTCCCCCTCTCCCTATGATGACGTACCTGGCCTCCTCTCTACTTTCCCATTATGAGACTGTCGAGAAAACAGTGTAAGGAATTGAGAAAACCTGTGTCCAATCACTCTGACATTATAGCAGATTAATTCCCCTCATTTTTATTCATTATTTTACCTTTTTAAGTCCCACTTCATAACATACCATCACATAGCTTCCAGAATGAGCGGGCAACCTTTTCTCAGGTCTCTGCAAGTGATGCTCTGGAGCTAATTGGCATGCACTAACGTGCTGGGCATCTCTCCTTGATTTATTATTTCCTCTCCTTGCTTCATCTACCTCCAGTCACAGGCAAAACTAGAAAAACTCTGCAGAGAGTTGTATCTGTTCTCGTTCTCAGAAACAATAAAATTGCTTACTTTAACTGTTTAACTTGTGGAATTGAGTCCTGATAAACAAATACAAATTGCCAAGAAATTGTTATGCCTTGATCAGTTACATATTTATTCAGGCCTTAATGTATATACTGAACATCAAAGCCCTGACTCTAATCTAGATGAGCCTTTTAGTTCAGTATGGGTTGCAATGGTGGTATTTGAAGATTTTATTGTGAACATTTAAAAAAAAACATTTAATACATAAGAAAGCTGAAAGGGAAATATGCACATTCAATCTAGTGCAACACACTAGAGAGGCCTATTTTTGTTTTCTCCTCCAGCATAATTTAATTATATGTGGTTCCAGTACGGCTCCTTTAGAAAGTTTAGCAATAATCAAAATCTCAACATCTAAGAATTATACCATAAATATACATTATGAAACATCCTACCAGTCTTCCTAAATTCAAAAAAATTAAACAAGTATTCTTTGATTTCTTCCTCCTTCCCGCCCCCACCCGCCTTTTGAATTAGGCTTCTAAGTTGTATTTCTTGTTTTTTATATATCCAGCTTTGCCCATATTTTTAACTTCCAGTTTAATTTTTTTTTTTAAACAGTCACTTATCAGTACTATTAGATCTAACCATGCGTGCAAGTATCCAGTGGATGATTCCAAACTGGGCAATTTCTCAATATAATAACAGAAACGTTTAGTGCAGTACTGATTTTGTGCTTCTAGGTGTCACTAGCACTTGTTTAAAAACTGTACCATATTTACAAAGGATGCTAAAGACATCTAGAGCAGGTCATTACTACTTCATAGTCTTACTCCTTCCCCATCGCAATGTGCTTCACAGCCACTGAAGTACTTTTGAAATGTAGCACTGTTCTAATAAGGGAAATACGGCACTCAATTTGCATGCGCAAGGTCCTGCTAACAGCAACCAGATGATCTATTTTTACTGATGTTGGTTGAGGCCTAAATGTTGACAAGGGCTCTGAGAAAACTTCGAATCATGCCATGAGATCTTTTACATCCACTTGAGAGGGCAGACAGGACCTCGGGCATCTTATAGGGAAACATAATCCTTTTTTTTTTAAAGTGACATTTTCATAGTTATTTCCAAAATGGAATCCTTGGCCTAAGGTTCTGAACCACATTCTGCCAGGGAGAAATCCAGCCTGCAATTTTGTATATGGGCAACTGTATTGTCCTTCCCACATTTGATGATGAACTGCATTTAGTTGTGGTCTTTGATTTTTCCATGGAATTTTTACTCCTAAAGAGAAAATATGTAAAGCAGTGTTTTATAAAATTAATGCTTATTATTTTCATTGATGTATAAATTTCATACAATGATCAAGCTTTTCATTAAGTTTTTCATTTTGGAAACGCCAGATGTTCTATTTCTTCAAGTTGATTAAGATCACATCTGAACTCAAATTAACCAATTAAAGGATTCCTTAGTATTTTAATAAGTATTTTATATTTTCCAGAGAGGGTTTGGTTACAGTGGCAGCACGTTTCATCGTGTGATCAAGGATTTCTTAATACAGGGTGGAGACGTTACTTCAGGAGATGGGCGAGGAGGTAATGATTGTCTTTGCATTTTTATTTTTTTCTATAAAATATACTGCAAATACCTTTCTTTAGACCCTGTTATAATTTTTTAATGCTTACAGTGATGTTTTACATTAGAAACTTTTTTCAGAAAAAACAGAAGTCGATTGTGATTTTTTGGGGGGTTTGCAGTGTTCTAGAAGTTCTTTGAATCAAAACAAGTACCATGTTTAATTTACTGATATTTTAACTTTCTCATCTTTTCTACCTGCTGTATCTGCTAACTATTTTGTTTGACTTATATGGTGCATTGTAAGAATATGAGACGTGGTCAGAGCTCAAACGAGAGACCTCTAGACAGATATTTCTATATAGTTAACTTTCTGTAAATATCTGGCATTAAAGTGAAATACTGTCAGATACTGCATATTGTGTAATGCACTATAAACTGATCTTTGATGTTCCAGGAATAAGCATCTATGGAGAGTTTTTTCCAGATGAAAACTTCAAGCTGAAACACTATGGAATTGGATGGGTCAGCATGGCCAATGCAGGACCAGATACTAATGGCTCCCAGTTTTTTATTTCATTGACAAAACCAAAGTGGCTAGATGGAAAGCATGTGGTGTTTGGCAAGGTCATAGCTGGAATGGTAACTAACTGTTTTCTTCTGTGAATGACCAATTATTATACTGCATTTCCTAAAACCTTTTTTTTTTAGTAAGAGTGGTTACATGTAGAATTATAGTCACAGTTAATTCAGAGATTAGGGTCCTGAACTTAAGGAAAGGTAACTTCGATGGTATGAGACGTGAATTGGCTAGAATAGACTGACGAATGATACTTAAAGGGTTGACGGTGGTTAGGCAATGGCAGACATTTAAAGATCACATGGATGAACTTCAACAATTGTACATCCTTGTCTGGAGTAAAAATAAAACGGGGAAGGTGGCTCAACCGTGGCTAACAAGGGAAATTAGGGATAGTGTTAAATCCAAGGAAGAGGCATATAAATTGGCCAGAAAAAGCAGCAAACCTGTGGACTGGGAGAAATTTAGAATTCAGCAGAGGAGGACAAAGGGTTTAATTAGGAGGAGGAAAATAGAGTATGAGAGGAAGCTTGCCGGGAACATAAAAACTGACTGCAAAACCTTCTATAGATATGTGAAGAGAAAAAGATTAGTGAAGGCAAATGTAGGTCCCTTGCAGTCAGAATCAGGTGAATTTATAATAGGGAACAAAGAAATGGCAGACCAATTGATCAAATACTTTGGTTCTGTCTTCACGGAGGAAGACACAAATAATCTTCCGGAAATACTAGGGGACAGAGGTTCTAGCGAGAAGGAGGTACTGAAGGCAATCCTTATTAGTCAGGAAATTGTGTTAGGGAAATTGATGGGATTGAAGGCCGATAAATCCCCAGGGCCTGATAGTTTACATCCCAAGGAAGTGGCCCTAGAAATAGTGGATGCATTGGTGATCATTTTCCAACAGTCTATCGACTCTAGATCAGTTCCTATGGACTGGAGGGTAGCTAATGTAACACCACTTTTTTAAAAAGGAGGGAGAGAGAAAATGGGGAATTATAGACCAGTTAGCCTGACGTCGGGAGTGGGGAAAATGTTGGAATTAATTATTAAAGAAGAAATAGCGCATTTGGAAAGCAGTGACAGGATCAGTCCAAGTCATCATGGATTTATGAAAAGGAAATCATGCTTGACAAATCGTCTAGAATTTTTTGAGGATGTAACTAGTAGAGTGGACAAGGGAGAACCAGTGGATGTGTGTTTGGACTTTCAAAAGGCTTTTGACAAGGTCCCACACAAGAGATTGATGTGCAAAATCAAAGCACGTGGTGCTGGGGGTAATGTATTGACGTGGATAGAGAACTGGTTGGCAGACAGGAAGCAGAGAGTCGGGATAAACAGTTCCTTTTCAGAATGGCAGGCAGTGACTAGTGGGGTGCCGCAGGGTTCAGTGCTTTAGATGAAGGAATTGAGTGTAATATCTCCAAGTTTGCAGATGACACTAAGCTGGGTGGCGGTGTGAGCTGTGAGGAGGATGCTAAGAGGCTGCAGGGTGACTTGGATAGGTTAGGTGAGTGGGCAAATGCATGGCAGATGCAGTATAATGTGGATAAATGTGAGGTTATCCACTTTGGTGGCAAAAACAGCAACGCAGAATATTATCTGAATGGCGATAGATTAGGAAAAGGGGAGGTGCAACGAGACCTCGGTGTCATGGTACATCAGTCATTGAATGTTGGCATGCAGGTACAGCAGGCAGTGAAGAAGGCAAATGGTATGTTGGCCTTCATAGCTAGGGGATTTGAGTATAGGAGCAGGGAGGTCTTACTTCAGTTGTACAAGGCCTTAGTGAGGCCTCACCTGGAATATTGTGTTCAGTTTTGGTCTCCTAATCTGAGGAAGGACATTCTTGCTATTGAGGGAGTGCAGCAAAGGTTCACCAGACTGATTCCCGGGATGGCAGGACTGACATATGAGGAGAGACTGGATCGACTTGGCCTGTATTCACTGGAGTTTAGAAGAATGAGAGGGGATCTCATAGAAACATATAAAATTCTGACGGGATTGGACAGGTTAGAGTCAGGAAGAATGTTCCCGATACTGGGGAAGTCCAGAACCAGGGGTCACAGTCTAAGGATAAGGGGTAAGCCATTTAGGACCGAGATGAGGAGAAACTTCTTCACTGAGAGTTGTTAGCCTGTGGAATTCTCTATCACAGAAAGTTGTTGAGGTCAGTTCGTTGGATATATTCAAGCGGGAGTTAGATATGGCCCTTACGGCTAAAGAGATCAAGGGGTATGGAGAGGAAGCAGGAAAGGGGTACTGAGGTGAATGATCAGCCATGATCATATTGAATGGTGGTGCAGCTTTGAAGGGCCGAATGGCCTACTCCTGCACCTATTCTCTATGTTTCGATATACTATCCCACTAAACTGGGGATAGGCTAGCCATCTAACCAGCAAGACAAGGTGAAGTCCACAAACTTTCCAGTCATCTTCAGTTTGGGAATACATCCGTATCAATTACTACTATCCAGTCAGAGGTTCAAGATCTTTTAATTTCACTTTATTTTTAAATACATAAAGTATGTTATTTATACAGTGACCTAATAATTACAGGGAATCAAATCATCATATCAAGTCAACAACAATGAAGTTCAACTATCTTCTGTTGAAAAATAAGTGCACCGTATATATATTTGCTCAGGTATTATATGATATACACAGTGTTACATCCAGTACTCTTGTTGCTGGCCTGTATTGGATATGAAATATAGGATTATTTATATGTTCAGGAAATAAATAGCCTGCTCTCTAAGTAGGAATGTACAAACTATTTTGTACCATGCAACAGACAGCCTTGAAGCTCCCAGCAGCTGAGAACAAGCTATGTTTTTCTCTGAAGATGGCCACAATACTTGCAATGAAGTCCGAAGAAGTACATGAAGTGGCAGAGAAATGTGTGGCTCGAATACAGGAATGCGGAGCTGAAGGATCAGCTGGCAGGAAACAGTCCTTTTACTAATGATTTATTATGATTTTTTTGAGCATTTAAAAAAATTAATTATCATCACTGAAACCTGCACTGTATATTCTATTCCTTTAAATGTATTTTTATGGTATCAACTCAAGTCACATTATAAAGTGAAAACCAGCCACGATTGCATGTTCTTAAACATGCTGGGATGGATTTTCGGCTATTTTGCGTGCAGGGCGCTAAATGCGGTTTTTGGGCAGGGGGCCGGGTATCCAGGATTTAGCACTCGGCCGGAAGATTTGGCTCTTTGCACCGATGCAAAAACTTACCACCCCATCCTCTGTTTTCAGCGTGATTATGACATCAGTCATCGTGCAAGGCTGCGCTAGCACCCCAGATGGAACTTTCGGCCTTAACGCCTCATTTACTGACCGCCCCAGGAAACGCCTGAAAAAAAACAGGCAGTCCCAGGGTGCAGCAGGCGCTACTGGCAGCATATTTATATGGAGGCTGGAGGATCTTGTATCAGTTTTCTGTGACTGCTACGGTTATGTGCAGAACGCTGCGAGTTGCAAACGTCACTTATGATACTTTGCTTACAAAGTCAGTGAGAGATTTCAGTGGGGGCAATACGAGTTCGCCAGCGTATCATGCAGGTTGCTATCGGCAGGCGGCTTCAAGCTGTAAGAAGGGTTCTTGGCCATGTTGGGCCACGGATTCGAAGAGGTCACAGACGTATGGGGAGGAGGCCTTACCCCCCACGCGTTTACAGGGGACATCGCTCATAGCTCCAGCTTTCTGAGGCGCTGTGCGTTAGAAGACTATGCATCAGAAATGAAGTGCTGATGGAGATATGCCAGCTCATTAAGCGGACCTACAGCCTACCCGCGCCAACAGGACTGCGCTGTCCATTGAGATGAAGGTGACTGTGGCGATGGCCTTCTATGCCTCCGGCTCCTACCAGGCAGCAGTAAGAGATATATGCAGCATCTCTCAGCACACTGCACGTTGCTGCATTTGCCAGCTTACAAGGGCACTGTACGTTCACAGAATGGACGTCATTAAGTTCCCAATGAGCTGGGACAGTCAGAATGAGAGGGCTCTAGGGTTTGGACAATTTGCAGGCTTCCCCAAGGTTCGAGGTGCCATTGACTGCACACATGTCACCTTGCAAGCACCATTACACAATGCAGGGAACTTAAGAAACTGAAAGGGATACCACTCCCTAAATGTACAGCTGGTCTGCGACCACACGCAGCGCATCTTCACAGTGAATACCCGCTATCCAGGAAGCGCAGACGATGCTTTCGTACTGTGTGAGAATGTTTCAGCGACAAAGACAGGGCCAGACTTGGCTGATCGGGAAGAAAGGTTATAGCCTGGACACCTGGCTCATGACCCCCCTCCGGAACCCTGCCACAAGCCGAGCAGCGCTTTAATTACAGCCATGCAGCCACCCGCAACATCATCTAGCAGACAATTGGCGTGCTCAAGTTTGTTCATGAGTGGACTGCTCTGGAGGAAGCCTTCAATACTCCCCTCAACAGGTCTCCGAAGTCATTGTCATGTGCTGCATGCTGCAGAACTTAGTCATCATGAGGGGCCAGTCATTGCCAGTGGGGATTGCAGGACCATCTGAGGATGAGGAAGACAAGCCTGGCGAGGAAGTCATTGCGATTAGACCACAACCATAGGGGAGGCTGCGTGGAGATGTTGCCACAGTAAGAACCTTGCGTCCTTAGCTCATCAATGACCAGTTTGCTTGAATGGGGAAGGTGGGCTTGCACTGATGAATCGCTACTGTATGTCACCATGCTGCCTAATCTACACTTAATTCTGCAATGAGACACAAGACACAAATGGCAAAGGTGAAACAAACATTTTTATACAGACGAATTAATAACAATCTCCACCCCGCCGCCCCCCCCCCAAAAAAAAAACTATACAGTGGCTAAACTAAGAGGCAAAAAAATACGAAACTGCTTCCTGCAGTGAACAAACTGTAAAATATAAAACTGTTTCCTGAAGTGAACAAACTGTAAAATATAAAACTGCTTCCTGCAGTGAACAAACTGTAAAATATAAAACTGCTTCCTGCAGTGAACAAATTGTAAAATATAAAACTGCTTCCTGCAGTGAACAACCTGTAAAGACATTGTAAAGTGCTTCCTGCGGCAACACTATTCAACATTTCAGAGAACTTGCAACAATTTTGAAAATGATTTATAGAGCCATTAGCAACAATTTGTACCAGGCCTTAATGGCTCATATCCAAACTTTTGGAGCTGCTTCCCTTCAACCGCCCCCCCATGCCTGCTGCTGCTCCTCAATGAGGTCTCAGTGCGCACAGCAAGGCTGCTAGACGGCTGCTGTGTTAGGGGGGCCAGACAATGCAGACTGTGTCTGAGGACACCCGGGATGAGCTCTTGGCCTGGAAGGGTCAGCTGAGGACTGATGTGCTTCATCATAGAAACATCGAGAATAGGTGCAGGAGTAGGCCATTTGGCCCTTCGAGCCTGCACCACCATTCAATATGATCATGGCTGATCATGCAACTTCAGTATCCCATTCCTGCTTTCTCTCCATACCCTTTGATCCCTTTAGCCGTAAGGGCCACATCTAACTCCCTTTTGAATATATCTAACGAACTGGCCTTAACAACTTTCTGTGGTAGAGAATTCCACAGGTTCACAATTCTCTGAAGAAGCTTCTCCTCATCTCGGTCCTAAATGGCTTGCCCCTTATCCTTAAACTGTGACCCCTGGTTCTGGACTTCCCCAACATCGGGAACATTCTTCCTGCATCTAACCTGTCCAATCCCGTCAGAATTGTATGTTTATATGAGATCCTCTCTCATTCTTCTAAATTCCAGTGAATATAAGCCTAGTCGATCCAGTCTTTCTTCATATCAGTCCTGCCATCCTGGGAATCAGTCTGGTGAACCTTCGCTGCACTCCCTCAATAGCAAGAATGTCCTTCTTCAGATTATGAGGCCAAAACTGAACACAATATTCAAGGTGTGGCCTCACCAAGGCCCTGTACAACTGCAGTAAGACCTCCCTGCTTCTATACCCAAATCCTCTCACTATGAAGGCCAACATGCCATTTGCTGCCTTCACCGCCTGCTGTACCTGCATGCCTACTTTCAATGACTGATGTACCATGACACCCAGGTCTCTTGCACCTCCCCTTTTCCTAATCTGTCACCATTCAGATAATATTCTGCCTCCCTATTTTTGCCACCAAAGTGGATAACCTCACATTTATCCACATTATACTGCATTTGCCATGCATTTATTCACTCACCTAACCTATCCAAGTCACCCTGCAGCGTCTTAGCATCGTCCTCACAGCTCACACTGCCACCCAGCTTAGTGTCAACTGCAAACTTGGAGATATTACATTCAATTCCTTCGTCCAAATCATTAATATATATTGTAAATAGCTGGGGGCCCAGCATTGAACCTTGCGGTATCCCACTAGTCACTGCTTGCCATCCTCAAAAGGACCCATTTATTCGTACTCTCTGCTTCCTGTCTGCCAACCAGTTCTCCACGTCAATACATTACCCCCAATACCATGTGCTTTAATTTTGCACACTAATCACGTGTGGGACCTTGTCAAAAGCCTTTTGAAAGTCCAAATACACCACATCCACTGGTTCTCCTTTGTTCACTCTACTAGTTACATCCTCAAAAATTCTAGAAGATTTGTCAAGCATGATTTCCCTTTTATAGATCCATGCCGACTTGGACCGATCCTGTCACTGCATTCCAAATGCGCTGCTATTACGTCTTTAATAATTGAATCCAACATTTTCCCCACTACCGATCTCTGGCAAACCGGTCTATAATTCCCTGCTTTCTCTCTTTCCTCATTTTTAAAAAGTGGTGTTACATTAGCTACCTTCCAATCCATAGGAACTGATCCAGAGTCTATAGAATGTTGGAAAATGAATACCAATGCGTCCACTATTTTTAGGGCCACTTCCTTAAGTACTCTGGGATGCAGACTATCAAGCCCAGGGGATTTATCGGCCTTCAATCCCATCAATTTCCCTAACACAATTTTCTGACTATTAAGGATTTCCTTCGGTTCCTCCTTCTCGCTAGACTCTCGGTCCCCTAGTATTTCTGGAAGGTTATTTGTGTCTTCCTTAGTGAAGACAGAACCTAAGTATTTGTTCAATTGGCCTGCCATTTCTTTGTTCCCCATTATAAATTCATCTGATTCTGACTGCAAGGGACCTACATTTGTCTTCACTAATCTTTTTCTCTTCACATATCTATAGAAGCTTTTGCAGTCAGTTTTTATGTTCCCAGCAAGCTTCCTTCTCATACTCTATTTTCCCCCTCCTAATTAAACCCTTTGTCCTCCTCTGCTGAATTCTAAATTTCTCCCAGTCCTCAGGTTTGCTGCTTTTTCTGGCCAATTTATATGCCTCTTCCTTGGATTTAACACTAGTTCTAATTTTTCTTGTTAGCCACGGTTGAGCCACCTTCCCCATTTTATTGTTACGCCAGACAGGGATGTAGAATTGTTGAAGTTCATCCATGTGATCTTTAAATGTCTGCCATTGCCTATCCACCGTCAACCCTTTAAGTATTATTCGCCAGTATATCCTAGCCAATTCATATCTCATACCATCTAAGTTTCCTTTCTTTAAGTTCAGGACCCTAGTCTCTGAATTAACTGTGTCACTCTCCATCTTAATGAAGAATTCTACCATATTATGGTCACTCTTCCCCAAGGGGCCTCGCACAACAAGATTGCTAATTAATCCTCTCTTGTTACACAAGACCCCGTCTTGAATGGTCTGCTCGCTAGTTGGTTCCTCGACATATTGGTCGAGAAAACCATCCCTTCTACACTCTAGGAAATGTTCTTCCACCGTATAGTTAAAAGTTTGGTTAGCCCAATCTATTATATATAGATTAAAATCACCCATGATAACTGCTGTACCTTTATTGCTCGCATACCTAATTTCCTGTTTGATGCTATCCCCAACCTCACTACCACTGTTTGGTGATCTGTACACAACTCCCACTCGTGTTTTCTGCCCTTTGGTGTTCTGCAGCTCTACCCATACAGATTTGACATCAACCAAGCTAATGTCCTTCCTTACTATTGTGTTAATTTCCTCTTTAACCAGCAACACTACCCCACCTCCTTTTCCTTTCTGTCTATCCCTCCTGAATATTGACTACCCCTGGATGTTGTGTTCTCAGACTTGGTCACCCTGGAGCCATGTCTCCGTAATCCCAATTACATCATATCCGTTAACAGCTATCTGCACAGTTAATTCATCCACCTTATTACGAATGCTCCTCGCATTGAGACACAGAGCCTTCAGACTTGTTTTTTTGACACTCTTTGTCCTTTTAGAATTATGTTGTAATGTGGCCCTTTTTGATTTTTGCCTTTGATTCCTCTGCCTTTCACCTTTCCTTATCTCCTTTCTACCTTTTGCTTCTGCCCCCATTTTACTTCCATCTGTCTCCCTGCATAGATTCCCATCCCCCTGCCATATTAGTTTCAACCCTCCCCAACAGTACTAGCAAACACTCCCCCTAGGATATTGCTTCTGGTCCTGCCCAGGTGCAGAGGGAGCAGTCTCTGGTGGCTCGGTGTCAACTGTGCAAGGTGTATGGTTGGCCACTGAGTGATGTGAGCTGAAATGCTATCATCCTGAGGAAGGACAGCACCTTACATTTCTTGGGAGCTACTCACTCTCTTCCTGACGGAGCTGGGCCTGAACATCCTGAGTACGATGTGTCTCCACAACTTGCTGGTTTGTTCTGACAGCGTCCCTTCCCTGTTGCACAGTGGAGAACGCAGAGAGTATGGTAGTAGACATCGACTGCCTCACTTGACCAAGCTGAAGCAGAGCTTGTGCCTGCGATGTGCCTGAACCTGCAAAGTGATCAAGGGCACTCTCCCCACTCTCTGGAACACCACTGTCACTGCTCGAGGCCACCAACCTCTGTGTGTGAGCGATGATAGCATCGCTGGACTCCCGAGTTGCACTGACAATCTGTAACGCTGCCTCCGCATTAGTCACCGTGAGCTTGTCGATGCTCTCTGGGATCCGTCCCAATGCATCCATAAACTCACAGTGCATTCCTGTGGTTTCCCTGGACATTTCCACCAAGTCCAGTTCCACGTCTGCCTATCGTTGAGCAGACTGACTTTGCCGACTCGCCCTCCAGAGAAATGACCTGCGCGATTCCCCTCTCGAGACGCCGACTCCTCAAAGCCCAGGAAATCCGCCTCGTCCCGCGCTGTCATTAGTCTGGATGGGACTACTGGTGGACTGTGTGGTTCCGGCAGTAGACTCTCTTTCCCCCTCTTCACCTTCCCCATGGCCAGATGTAGAGGGCTCCCTGGAATTCTGCTGCACGTGGCATGGTGATCTGCAAGCACAAAACAACAGACGGTGGTTAGCAGGGGAGCGGATAGGGTGATAGGAGGAAGGTGTTCATTTGAAAGTCCACTGCCACTTCATTATATGTCTCAATACATTCTCTTTATTCACTCTTTACATTTACACACCCTCCGTACACGAAGGGGGCTTAGCATCATGCCCGGCAACTGTCTCTGCTGGTACACCCATTCCTCAACAGCATTCAGTGGCAAAAGTTGAGGCGACCCTCCGCCTGTTCACAGCTGCTCAATTCTGTTATGGGAGTGCTTCGACTGCAAAGAGAAAAATAGAAAGGGTTGTGAAAGGGTTTCTCTGCTGTTGTGGCACATATGCCAATCATTGTACAATAGGTGAAACTGTCTGAATGTTCCAGTGGCTTCCGTTCAATCTGTTTGGATGTTGCATGTGCGTCGTGAGGAAAAGTTAGGAGGTCAGAGGGATGTAACATGGGGGCTGTAGGTGATCTTTCTGAAAGGCGTAGCAGCAGTGGGAGTGTATTGTGAGGAGGGATGTAAATGATTGAATTTATGTGCATGGATCATTAGAGGCCAAAGGGTTCAGAAGTAAGCCTTCATCATTATCATGCATTGTGAGAGCCACCCCACAGACTGTTGAGAGGGACCATATGCATTAAAAACTTCAGTGTTTGAGATTCATGCCCATGGAGGCATACATAAATGCAAATTGTACTCACCCTGACGACTCTGGTAAGGTTGTTAAACTTTTTACAGCACTGTGTGGCAGTTCTGGCCACAGTGTCTGAAGCAGACACCTCCTGAGCTATATCCCTCCACAGTCATTTGAAAACAGGTGGGAGTGGTCTGGCTCCCCCAGCAAGATGGAGTGAGGACTACATCATCTCCACCGCGCTCACCAAAGCCTCACCTGTGAAACGCCTGGCACACTGCCTTCCCTCCTGCTCCTCCATCTCTGCAGAAGTGGCTGAAGTGGGGTGGTTTATATGCACATGTGCACAGGGAGCTGCTGCGCCCTGCATTAGCATTTGCAACCAGGAAATAAAAAAAAAATCCCAACTGCGCATGCACAAAATGGCCGCCTCATAACGACACAAATTTCGGATTGGGTTCACAAAGCCCGTTGTGCAATGCCTGACTTAACGCCAAAGCCCCTCCAACTTACTTTTTCGCCGAAACCTGCAGTCGAAAGTGCAAACTATTTTCAGGCTCTTACCTTACGCTGCGATTAATGCCCCAAAATCCAAAAAGCCCCAAATCCAGCCTGCTGTGTTTAACATGCATGAATGGTCGTTGGGTGACTTGAATCTTTAATTTTCATACTTAAAGAAGGAATATATAGTGTGAGTTTGGTGCTTTCATTGATCCCCAATTGTTTGCGCTGATTTCCATTAGTTTATGCCCATTTTAATGTTCTGGCGTGCATTCATGAAATTTGGGTGTAAATACACATTGACTAAATGGGCACACTAATGGGCATAATTTTGGATGCAATTTCCCGATTATGGCGCCACAGGAAATTCCAATCATCTGTTAACATCCAGCAGGTCAATAAACTTCTGTAAAGGAATGGAAAGCAGCCAGAAATTGTGGTTTTCTTAGGAATCAATGATATCGGAAAAAAATAAAACAGATCTTGTAGAAAAAGGTTATGAAAAAGGCAGGAACAACTGGTTCATTGAGATTATTCCATCTGGCATGGTGTAACTTCCACACACACCCCTCTCCATGTAATCTAGGAAACAAAGAAAAAGAGGAAAAACCTTAGCTAATTGAAGAAATTCTTCTCCAACCCCTGAGGGCGATCAAGCAAGCTAAGGAAAACCATAGTGGCTGTGTGACTCAACCTCCGATAACCACCTTACTGTCTATATGTAGATATATTTGCCACTCAGGATTTTGTTCAGCTTCCTTTTTAAATGTTTGAAGTTAATCTGCACTCACTATGTGCTGGCTCCTTATTCCAGAAATCAGCACCTCTGCAAGAAGTACTTCCTAGCATCTTACCTAGTTCTATGCTTTAGTAACTTATACATATGTACATACACCTGGTGTTCCTTAATCTATTTAGCTCTAATCTTTCCTTATGTAAAAGGCAATAGTCGTATCTCCTCAGAGCCTAGGCTTTCCCAAAGTATAAAGCCCCAGCTTATTGGGCCTGTTCTGGTAAACAAGGGCTTTTAAACTACTTATCAATCTAGTGATCCGACGCGGAACTTTTTCTAGGGCTTCTATATCCCCCATCATGTATTCTAGATGTGCCCTGACAAAGGCTCTAGACAAAGAAAGGATTCTGTGTCTCATTTTATATTTAATTAGCCTGGCAATACATCCTAATAAAAACTGAAAATGCTGGAAAAACTCAGCACGCCAGGCAGCATCTGTGGAGAGAGAAACCGAGTTAACATTTCAGGTCATGACCTTGAATCCTAATATCCTATGTGGTTTCACAATAGCCCTGTGACACTGGCCATAGACATTCAGTGACTCATGTTTGAGGAGTTAGATTCTAAAGAAAGAAGAAAGACTTGCTTTCTATAAGCCCCTTTCACATCCCATCATCATCATCATAGGCAGTCCCTCCGAATCGAGGAAGACTTGCTTCCACTCTTAGAACAAGTCCTTAGGTGGCTGAACAGTCCAATATGAGAGCCATCATCCCTGTTACAGGTGGGACAGTCATTGAAGGTAAGGGAGGGTGGGACAGGTTTGCCACGCATTCCTTCCACTGCCTGCGCGTGTTTTCTGCATGCACTCGGTGATGAGCCTTGAGGTGCTCAGCGCCCTCCCGGATGCACTTCCTCCACTTAGGGCGATCTTTGGCCATGGACTCCCAGCTGTCAGTGGGGATGTTGCACTTTATCAGGGAGGCTTTGAGGGTGTCCCTGTAACGTTTTCTCTGTCTACCTATGGCTCATTTGCCATGAAGAAGTTCATAGTAGAGCGCTTGCTTTGGGAGTCTCGTGTCTGGCATGCGAACGATGTGAACAATGTGTCCTTTCACATCCACACAATGCTGCAAAGTATTTCAAAGCTAATGATTCATTTTTTTGGACTACAGTTACTCTTATTTTGGGGACATCACAGCAGGCAGTTTGCATACTGCGAGGTCCCACAAACAGCAATGAGCTGAATGACCTGTTAATCTGTTTTGTTTGTGTTAGTATCAGGAGAACACGCCACTCTTCTTCCAAAAAAATGCCACAGGATCTTTTACATCAATCTGATCAGGGGCCTCAATTTAAAGCCTCATCTAAGATGTCACCTTCACCAATACAGAACTGCCTCAGTACTCCACTGAAGATTAATCTTGCATTATGGATTGAGCTCACAATTTACTGATTCAGGGATCTTGCACTCACAGGGCCAAGCATAGGACAAATTAGAGAGAAGCGGATTAGAGATTTTAATGTGTCAATTTGAAAGAGGATGTAGAAATGGGTGTTTCAGATGTCTGTGACGTTGCGACAAGTGCTGTAGCAGTGGGAAGCTCGAGACCAGAGGAACTGCATGTGAATCAGAATGATACCACTGTTCTTGTAGAGAAATGAGGGGATGGAGGAGGATTTTAAACTAATAAGGCAGGGAAAGATGCAAACAAAGCAGGACCAAGAGGAGCAAAGAATAGAGTGTTGGGGTTAACAAAGATACAGAAGCTATTATAATGCAGGGCAGGGGCTGGTAGCTGATGCACACAGAGAAATAATCACAAAATAAAGAATCAGTTTGGGGGTTGGGGAAATGGATGCCTCGTTGGTCTAAATATGAAGCCTAAGGCCTAGAAATTGGGGTCGTTTGCGCCTCCTGTTAGCGAAAACGATTTTTCACCCAGGCGTGGTGCCACTAACAACTCCCGTTAAGTTCTGCAGGGGTTTAGCGGCGAGAGTAACCCGTAGTGCCCCACTCGGCTGTGCCGGCAATGACGACGTCATCACTATGCGCAGTGACCCATTCTCGCCCCGGACCCCAACTTGGGTATTGCCCCCTGAAGCTGTGCTGGGTGATGCCAGCGACAGTTTCAGGGGACGTGAACCGGGGGGGGGGCAGGCCGCGCGTGGGGCGATACTTTAAAGGGGAGGTGGCAGCCATTTTAAAAAAAAAGTGATGCTGAATTTCTTCTGCGTCCCGTTGGCGCTTTGATAGAGGGGTCCATGCCGCGCTTGGTCAGCCCAGCACTCTACTTAAGTGTCGGGCTGTTGGCACGGCACGGCAACAAAATATGAGACCTGAAGATCCTTGGTGGATAGTAAAGCCAAGATCAGAGACCTGATTTTGCAATGATCTGAATTGCATAAGTGCACAGGGGTACAGATTACTTTGTAAAGATAGAAAAGAGAATCTGGAAGGGTACATAGTGTGTTTGTGAAAGGAAACTTGTTTTGAACGGAGATGGACCGAGCTGGTCTACATAAGTTGGAGACCTTGTGGGTAGGGTGAGAGACACACAAGGGGTATTTATAGGCATCTGCTGTGGATTACCAGGTCAGGAGGACCAAGAAATTTGTTATCACATAAGGGCCAGATGCAGTAGTTACAGTTGACATGAATTTACCAGGGATAGATTGAGAAATAGTTAAAGGCTGCAATAGGAGTGCAAATATGATGCTAGATGCAACACTGGATTATTATATAGAATAATTGGCCAAAGAACCTAAGTGAACAGGGATGTTATTGAACCCGATAAGTTTTTTTTAATTTGTTCCTGGAATGTGGGCATCTCTGGCTTAGCCAGCATTTATTGCCCATCCCTAATTGCTGTTGAGAAGGTGGTGGAGAGCCACCTTCTTGAACGGCTGCAGACCTTGTGGTGAAGGTACTCCCATAGTGGTGTTGGGGAGTGCGTTCCAAGATTTTGACCCAGTGATGATGAAGCAATGGCGATATATTTCCAAGTCAGGATGGTGTTGGAGGGGAACGTGGAGGTGTTCCCATGCGCCTGCTGCCCTTGTCCTTCTAGGTAGTAAAGGTCGCGGGTTTGGGAGGTGCTGCCGAAGAAGCCGTGACGAGTTGCTGCAGTGCATCTTATAGATGGTACACACTGCAGCCACGGTGCGTGATGTAGGAATCTGTGACATTGGCGGAAAGGTATGATTCTGTAAATAGGATTATATCAGGCTGTTGCTTGACTAGTCTGTGAGCCAGCTCTCCCAATTAGTGAGAGGACTTTGCAGAGTCATTTGGGCTGGGTGTGTCATTGTCGTGTCCGAAGCCAGTGCCAAGTGGTCCGTCCAGTTTTATTTTTACTGCTTTTCGTAGCGGATGTGTACAACTCAGTTGCTTGGTAAGCCATTTCAGAGTGCAATTAATAATCAATCACATTGCTGTAGGTCTGGAGTCACACACAGGCCAGACCAAGTAAAGATGGCAGATTTCCTTCGATAAAAGATGGGTTTTAATGACGATCCAAAAGTTTCATGATTACCATTACTGATACTAGCTTTTAATTCCAGATTTATTTAATTAACTGAATTTAAATTCCCCAATTGCCATGGTAGGATTTGAACTTATGTCTCTGGATCATTAGTCCAATAACATAACACCTATGCTACTGTTCCCGAAGATGGTCTATTACAGAATTAGAGAATACCTTGACCACAATATGGTGGAGCTTATTGTTGGGGCTTACTATGGAAGAAAGAATAAATACAATAGAAACATTCAACTGTAGAGAGGCAAATTTTGAAGCTATGAGGAATGAGCAAATTAAATTGGACTGGACAGCACTGTTGGAAGAGTATAAAACTGTGGTTAGCACTTGACACCGAAAAATAAAATCACGCTAAAGAGGGTTAAGAAAAAAAAAAGTGAGGATGGGACAAAATGGATTATGTGCAGAAATACAGACTACAGGATATATACCATAAGGAAATAAAGGGAAAGGACTGATATGGGCAACAATGGAAATGACATAGGGATTAGGGTAAAAAAAATGTTTCTATAGTATAAAACTGGTTAACACTGGACACAGAGAAATAAAATCAAGCTAAAGGAGGTTAAGAAAAAATAAAAGTGAGGATGGGGTACCAGGGTGTATTAAGAATTACCAAGCATTTCTATAAATCTAGTTGAAGTAAGCAGCAATAAAAGACACGGTGAGGTCATTGAAAGTTCCCAAAAATGACTATCAGTGGTCAAGGAATAGCAAACATGTCAAATGAATACTGTACTACTTTTCCGTGTTCAAGGAACAGACTATAAATGTTGGGGGGAGGAGGAGGTGCTCATGAAAACAGAAATTTCATAATGCAGTCACTGATAAGATGAAAACATTAAAGGTAGACAAGAGACCAAGTCTGATGTAATTCATACAAGGATACTTATATTGGTCATGCCCTTGCCATGATCTTTAAAGAATCAGTAGAAATGAGAGTGGTGTCCAAGGATTATAAAGTAGCTAACCTGGCACTAACTTTTTTTTAAAAAGGGCTGGAAACTACAGACCAGTGCACCTAATCATTCTGGGTAAAGGAGTACAAAGCACCCTGAAAGAGGGGATAATGAATCAAGTTTTCAGATGATACCAAATTAGATTGGAAATAAACAAGATATAACAGGCAAACCAAATACAAAGGAATTTGAATTAGATAGAGAAGATGGCTGATGAGTGGAAATTGATATTTAATGTTGACAAGTGCAAGGTAGTGAGACGAGGGAAGATGAATATAAACTAAATCGCTCTGTAACAGGATACAATATAAAGAGGGATTTGGGGGCATTGGTGAATAGCTTATTGAAAGCAACAGTGCAGTATACAGCAGCAGTAAGGAAAGCTAACTAGATCTTGGGATGTATAGCCTGCGAAATAGAGCACAAATTCCCAGTAGATGATTTTATAAAAAGCACTTGAATGTTCACATCTGGAATACTGTGTACAATTCTGGTTGCCATAGTATAGCAAGGATATCCAGACATTGAAAGCAATACAGAAAATGGTAACCAAATTGATACTTGCTTATGGGACCTTAGCTATGTGGAGATTTGAAGGCTCAGGAAAGACATTAAATTTATTCACACTCTTTAAGGGAATAGATAAATTGAGCTTCAATGTGTTTAAAATTCCCATATATTCTCTGGACATAGGCTCAAGCTCAGAGGAGAAAAAATATAGACAATTTTGATTTCACTACATTATAAGAATATAAGAACATAAGAAATAGGAGTAAGCTGATCTGATCATGGACTCAGCTCCACTTCCTGCCCGCTATGTAGTGTACGTGGGAAGTGCCCAGGAAGGCAGTATGGAAAAATTGAATTGGATAGATATGGGTGATA
This sequence comes from Pristiophorus japonicus, assembly GCF_044704955.1. Lineage (NCBI taxonomy): Eukaryota > Metazoa > Chordata > Chondrichthyes > Pristiophoridae > Pristiophorus > Pristiophorus japonicus. The sequence continues at coordinate 132,219,129 of NC_091977.1, forward strand.
TTAGTTTGGGGGATTGGCTAGATGGACTGCATAGACCTTTCTGGTCCCATGAACCTCTGGTAAGATTTGGGCAAATCACTAAGCACCTAATTGAATGAAATGATCATGTTTACCAGCAATCAGTCAGATTGCTAAAAAGAAACACCAGACCAGGGAGTAACCCGCTTGCTAGAACAGGGTACTCATGCACACTGAATGTTTTTAAACATTAATCTTTAAATAAAACTGTCCTTTTTAATAAAAAAACTTGCATCACTTCATCCAGTTATAATGTCTCCAATCAGCCTATCATAAGATTTGGTGTGTTTAATAAGAACCTGTCAGCTATAATACAAGGCTCTAATCATGCAGTACAAATTATGCATTATTTTTCATCAGAAGATTACACAAGTGACCTGCAGTTGAACTTCTGAAAATGGTAATCACTAGTGATAACCAAATGATTCATGGCTGTTGCATATAGAATTCGGGCAGTAAACTCAACTGTTGAAAATGTAAATTTAATAAATCTTCCAGACTATTACTAACAGTTTTTCTTATTGTGTTTCTAGCCTGTGGTACACATGATAGAATTCCAGGAAACAAACAATGAGGATCGACCTTTCCAAGACTGTGTGATAGTAAATAGTGGCAAGATAGATGTTAAAGAACCTTTTGTGGTTGAAGTAAACGACGACGAGTAAAAGCATAGCACACCAGTGTCTCTTAGGAATAACAGATGATGTGCAAAGATGACAGTTTGTGGTTGTATTGATCACATTTTTATATTAGTGGTATACCTAAGCGTTATTTTACTTTTATGTCCAACTTCTTGAGTAAACAATGGCTTGGTATGTTTAGAAGGTTACTGCAGAACAGTGGCCTAGAAATAGGTTCGCGCAGTGCCTCTTTCACGATGTGGAGCTGGGAGGATCAGGAGTGCTCCTTCGATCGCATGTTAAAGGAACCAGTCACCCCCACCCCCCTCCTGCAATTGCCACCATTCCCCGACCTGAACCCTGGCCCCGACCCACTTACCTGAGGGCCGATGCAACACTAACAGTGGCCCAATCATTGTCTCCTCTTTGCTGGCGTCATCACATCACCTCATGGCTCCATTGAAATGAGATCAGAGACAGGGAATACAAAAATTTGTGTGCCTGAATTTCTGGGCTTATGATTTTAGTACAACTATAAAATTACAGAAATATTCTCTACTGTTTGCTTTTGCATGCAATGCGCGTCACTTTGCAGTTAAACTTTTATGAAATTATGTTTCACAAAAACAAGTATGCTTCTTGTAAAATATCAAGTTTATTTCTTATTCCTATTTCTTATGTTCTTATTAAAGTTACATTTGCAAACTAACAGATCACTTACAATGAAAAATGTTTTTTCTCAGCCAAACGTTTTAATTAAAATGATTGCAATACCCCTGTATTTATTTAACTGTTGGACTCAAAATTGCTAGATAAGTGTATTGGACCTGGGATAAACCTGACTACTGAAGAAATTAAATAGAACATTTGTCATCAGTGTAAAACCTTTTAGTTTGTTCAGGTCTGATAACATGCACGCAAGAATGAGTTTCTAAATGTAGTGTTAGTCGAATGTAAATAAATGGTTCTTTGATTTGCAATGAACTTATCTGCTGAAATTGGATTTAATATTTGTTGTCTGTGTTAGCGTTTTAAGAACATAAGAAACAGGAGCAGGAATAGGCCATACGGCCCCTCAAGCCTGCTCCGCCATTTAATATGATCATGGCTGATCTGATCTGATCATGGACTCGGGTCCATTTCCCTGCCCGCTCCCCATAACCCCTTATCAGTTAAGAAACTGTCTATCTCTGTCTTAAATTTATTCAATGACCCAGCTTCCACAGCTCTCTGAGGCAGCAAATTCCACAGATTTACAACCCTCTGAGAGAAGAAATTCCTCCACATCTCAGTTTTAATTGGGCGGCCCCTTATTCTAAGATTATGCCCTCTAGTTCTAGTCTCCCCCTATCAGTGGAAACATCCTCTTTGCATCCAGCTTGTCAAGCACCATCCTACTCAACCTTTCCTCATAAGTCAACCCCCTCATCTCCAGAATCAACCTAGTGAACCTTTTCTGAACTGCCTCCAAAGCAAGTATATCCTTTCTTAAGTATGGAAACCAAAACTGTAAGCAGTATTCCAGGTATGGCCTCACCAATACCCTATATAACTATAGCAAGACTTCACTGCTTTTATACTCCATCCCCTTTGCAATAAAGGCCAAGATTCTATTGGCCTTCCTGATCACTTGCTGATCATTTCTGACAACACTGTATGACCTTCTGAATGATAACTATTTTGAATAAAGGAGGATTCATTAAAGCATACACTTTTAATTATAATTGTTTAATATTTCAGGGAAAGCAAACCCAAGAGCAAACCATTATGCTTTGAGCCATTTTAACACTCTGCTTTTGACAGTAATGCAGGGAAGTGTGAAATGATACATTTTGGTATGGAGAATGAGGAGAGGCAATATGAACTAAATGGCCCAATTTTAAAGGGGTGCAGGAACAGAGAGACCTGTGGGGTTATGTACACAAATCTTTGAAGGTGGCAGAACAAGTTGAGAAGGCTGTTTTTAAAAAAAAAACATATAGAATCCTTGGCTATATTATGAGAGGGATAAGCCGGAATTTTATTCGGGGGGAGTCCGAGGCAGGAGGGAAGCAGGTCTGTCCCAGCAGAGCCTAATTTGAATGCGAGGCCTCAGTTTCCAGGCCTCCGCCAGCCAGCTGGAGAGGCTGGCTGGCTGCGGGGGAGTAGCCTTCAGTTGCAAGGGGTTGGTCTGGGGAAGGGACTGGCGCGGGGGGGGGGGGGGGGGGGGGGAGGTGGCGGAAGAGGGGGGGATGTTGGGATTGGGAGGGGAGAGGTGGTGGAAGGGTGGGGGTGGAAGGTGACGGAAGGGAGGTGTTGTGATTGGGAGGGGGGAGGTGGCGGAAGAGGGGTGTTGGGATTGGGAGGGGGGGAGGTGGTGGAAGGGGGGGTGTTAAGATTGGGAGGTGGCGGAAGAGGGATGATGGGATTGGGAGGGGGGGGGAGGTGGTGGAAGGGGGGTGTTAGGATTGGGAGGTGGCGGAAGGGGGGGGTGTTGGGATTGGGAGGTGGTGGAAGGGGGGTGTTGGGATTGGGAGGTAGCGGAAGGATGGTGTTGGGATTGGGAGGGGGATGATGGTGGAAGAGGGATTGGGAGGGTGGAGGTAATTGGGAGGGATGTCAAGATAGGGAGGGGGTTTGGAAATCGGAAGAGGTTTAGAGAGGAATGGGGGGGGAGGGCGGGTTGCAGGATCGGCAGGCGATGGGGGGTGATTGGGGAGGTCGGGTATCGGCAGACAAGCGGGGATCACAGGGAGCGGGGATTGGAGATTGTGGAGGTGGTTGGCCAGGAATCGGCGGAGGGGCTGGAGAATCGTGGTTGGCCTCATTATCATCATTGGGGCGGGGGTGGCCTGGGGAGGTGAGCGGAGGCATTGAGTGGGGGGGGGCGGGTATGGTAGGGTTCCTGGATCCACTAACCTCCTCGATGCAACAGTCTCCGCTTCGGTTTAACTGCCGGGTTTCATGAATTGTGTGAGACCCGTCCATCGGCAGCTACGTTCAAAATGGAGAGAATAATAGCGGCTTCCAGCCTCGTTACAATATTTAAATTTGGTAACTTCCTCTGGAAGCGGGTTGAGTGTCCGCCCCCCACCCCACCTTCCCGCCTTTGGGAAAACTGGAAGCAGATGGGTTGGTTGCGGGATTCACATTTTTAATAATTTAACTGCCCCCATGCTCCAAATCTACCTGTATTTTTGATGGGAAAATTCCGGCCATAGACTGCAAAAGCAAGGAAGTTATGCTAAACCTTTATAAAACACTGATTCGGCCTCAGCTGGAGTAGTGCGTTCAATTCTGGACACCACACTTTAGGAAGTATGTGAAGGCCGTGGAGTGGGTGCAGAAGAGGTTTACTCGAATGGTACCAGAGATGAAGGACTTCAGTTATCTGGAGAGACAGGAGAAGCTGGGGTTGTTCTCTTTAGAGCAGAGAAGGTTAAGAGGAGATTTGATAGAGGTGTTCAAAATCATGAATGGTTTTGATAGAGTAAATAAGGAGAAACAGATTCCAGTGGCAGAAGGCTCGATAACCAGAGGACACAGGTTTAAGGTGTTAGGCAAAGAGCAACATAAGGGAGAAAAAAATTACACAGTGAGTTGTTGTGATCTGGAATGCACTGCCTGAAAGCATGGTGGAAGCAGATTCCATAGAAACATTCAAAAGAGATTTGGGTAAATACTTGAAGGGAATTTGTTTTTTTACAGTTCTATGGGAAAAGAGCAGGGGACTGGGATTAATTGGATAGCTTTACCAAAGAGCCGGCCTAGGCACGATGGGCTGAATGGCATCCTGCGCTGTATCATTCTCATCATCATCATAGGCAGTCCCTCGGAATCGCTTCCACTCTTAAAATGAGTCCTTAGGTGACTAAACAATCCAATACGAGAACCACAGTCCCTGTCACAGGTGGGACAGATATTTGTTGAGGGTAAGGGAGAGTGAGACTGGTTTGCCGCACGCTCTTTCCGCTGCCTGCACTTGATTTCTGCATGCTCTCGGTGATGAGACTCAAGGTGCTCAGCGCCCTCCCGGATGCACTTCCTCCACTTGGGGCGGTCTTCGGCCAAGGACTCCCAGGTGTCAGTGGGGATGTTGCACTTTATCAGGGAAGCTTTGAGGGTGTCCTTGTAACATTTCCTCTGCCCACCTTTGGCTCAATGGCCTTGAAGGAGTTCTGAGTAGAGCGCTTGCTTTGGGAGTCTCGTGTCTGGCATGCGAACAATGTGGCCTGCCCAGCGGAGCTGGTCGAGTGTGGTCAGTGCTTCAATGCTGGGGATGTTGGCCTGGTCGAGGACACTAATGTTGGTGCGCCTGTCCTCCCAGGGGATTTGTAGGGTCTTGCGGAGACATTGTTGTCACACTATGTATGATACAGGTGAACATTTAGCATCACATGGTATTTGAGTAGTTCTTGCAATATCCTGACCGATACTCATCCTTCAACCAACACCATCAAAACAGAACTGAATCTCATTTATTGTTTGTGAGACATAACTGTATACAAATTGGTTACTTTTGTTTGATTACATAACAGTGACTGCAGCTCAACATTCATTCTAAAGCTATGAAGTGCTTTGTGATGTGCAAAGTGCACATCACAAAGCAGTTAACTGAAATAGCATTAACTTTTTTTGATTGGTCCTGGTTCCACTTATCTGTTGGTATTTGGAGAGAAAATACATTTTGCTTACTCTCATCTTTCTTAAGCATATAACTTTTTTGCTCAGAACCCCAAGAACTGCACCAACAGTATAGGTTAAATAAGTTTTTTAGGAAGTACGAACATAAGAAATAGGAGCAGGAGTAAGCCCTACAACCCCTCGAGCCTGTTCCACCATTCAATAAGATCATGGCTGATCATTGATCTCAACTCCACTTTCCCGTCTGATCTCCATATCACTTGATTCCTCTAGACTCCAAAAATCTATCTATCTCAGCCTTGAATATATTCAGAGACTCAGCATCCACAGCTCTCTGGGGCAGAGAATTCCAAAGATTCACAACCCTCTGAGTGAAGAAAGTCCTCCTTATTGTCTTAAATGGCCTACCCCTTATCCTGAGACTGTGACCCCCTAGTTCTAGACACTCCAGCCAAGGGAAACAACCTCTCAGCATCTACCTTGTCAATTCCCTTCAGAATCTTGTATGTTTCAATGAGATCACCTCTCATTCTTCTAACTTCCAGAGAGTATCGGCCCATTCTACACAATCTCTCCTCATAAGACAGCCCTCTCATCTTCTGAACCTCTGTTGCACCGCCTCCAAGGCAAGTATATCCTTCCTTAGATATGGAGACCAAAACTGTGCACAGTACTACAGGTGTGGTCTCACCAAGACACTGTACAATTGTAGCTAGACTTTCTTACTCTCCAACATCCTTGCAATAAAAGACAACATGCCATTTGCCTTCCTTATTATTTGCTGTACTTGTATGCTAGCTTTCTGCATTTCTTGCACAATGACACCCAAATCTCTCTGAACACCGACATTTAAAAGTTTCTCACCATTTAAAAAATATTCTGTTTTTCTATTCTTCCTACCAAAGTGAATAACCTCACATCTTGTACATTATACACCATCTGCCACCTTACTGCCCACTTACTTAGTCTATCTATATCCCTTTGCAGATGTTTTGTTTTCTCCTCATAACTCACTGTTCCACCTAGCTTTGTATCATCAGCAAACTTGGATACTTTACACTTGGTCCCTTCATCCAGGTCATTAATATAGATTGTAAATAGCTGAGGCCTCAGCACTGAATACTAGCAACGATTTCTGCAAGATCCTGCAAATCCCCTGGGAGGACAGATGCACCAATGTTAGCGTCCTTGACCAGGCCAACATCCCCAGCATCGAAGCACTGACCACACTCAACCAGCTCCGCTGGGCAGGCCACATTGTTCGCATGCCTAACACAATACTCCCAAAGCACGTGCTCTACTTGGAACTCCTACACGGCAAGTGAGCCCTAGGTGGGCAGAGGAAACGTTTCAAGGACACCCTCAAAGCCTCCTTGATAAAATGCAACATCCCTACTGACACCTGGGAGTCCCTGGCCAAAGACCCCCTTAAGTGGAGGAAGTGTATCCGGGAGGGCGCTGAGCACCATGAGTCTCATCGCCGAGAGAATGCAGAAGCCAAGCGCAGGCAGCGGAAGGAGCGTGCGGCAAACCAGTCCCAACCACCCTTTCCTTCAACGACTGTCTGTCCCACCTGTGACAGAGACTGTAATTCCCGTATTGGACTGTTCAGTCACCTAAGAACTAATTTTTAGAGTGGAAGCAAGTCTTCCTCGATTTCGAGGGACTGCCTATGATGATGATAATAGTTTGTAAATAGCTGAGGCCCCAGCACTGATCCTTGCACCACGCCACTCGTTACAACCTGCCAACCTGAAAAAGACTAGTTTATCCCTACTCTCTGTTTTCTGTCCATTAACCAATCCTCCATCCATGCTAATACATTCAACAAGTACTTTGGTTTGGTATTCACTAAGGAGGACACAAACAACCTTCCGGATATAAAAGGGGTCAGAAGGTCTAGTAAGAAGGAGGAACTGAGCGAAATCCTTATTAGTCGGGAAATTGTGTTGGGGAAATTGATAGGATTGAAGGCCGATAAATCCCCAGGACCTGATGGACTGCATCCCAGAGTACTTAAGGAGGTGGCCTTGGAAATAGCGGATGCATTGACAGTCATTTTCCAACATTCCATAGACTCTGGATCAGTTCCTATGGAGTGGAGGGTAGCCAATGTAACACCACTTTTTAAAAAGGAGGGAGAGAGAAAACGTAATTATAGACCGGTTAGCCTGACATCAGTAGTACGTAAAATGATGGAATCAATTATTAAGGATGTCATAGCAGCGCATTTGGAAAGAGGTGGCTTGATAGGTCCAAGTCAGCATGGATTTGTGAAAGGGAAATCATGCTTGACAAATCTTCTGGAATTTTTTGAGGATGTTTCCAGTAGAGTGGACAAGGGAGAACCAGTTGATGTGGTGTATTTGGACTTTCAGAAGGCTTTTGACAAGGTCCCACACAAGAGATTATTGTGCAAAGTTAAAGCACACGGGATTGGGGGTAGTGTGCTGAAGTGGATTGAGAACTGGTTGGCAGACAGGAAGCAAAGAGTAGGATTAAATGGGTACTTTTCAGAATGGCAGGCAGTGACTAGTGGGGTACCGCAAGGTTCTGTGCTGGGGCCCCAGCTGTTTACATTGTACATTAATGATTTAGACGAGGGGATTAAATGTAGTATCTCCAAATTTGCGGATGACACTATGTTGGGTGGCAGTGTGAGCTGCGAGGAGGATGCTATGAGGCTGCAGAGTGACTTGGATAAGTTAGGTGAGTGGGAAAATGCATGGCAGATGAAGTATAATGTGGATAAATGTGAGATTATCCACTTTGGTGGTAAAAACAGAGAGACAGACTATTATCTGAATGGTGACAGATTTGGAAAAGGGGAGGTGCAACGAGACCTGGGTGTCATGGTACATCAGTCATTGAAGGTTGGCATGCAGGTACAGCAGGCGGTTAAGAAAGTAAATGGCATGTTGGCCTTCATTGCGAGGAGATTTGAGTACAGGGGCAGGGAGGTGTTACTACAGTTATACAGGGCCTTGGTGAGACCACACCTGGAGTATTGTTTACAGTTTTGGTCTCCTAACTTGAGGAAGGACATTCTTGCTATTGAGGGAGTGCAGCAAAGGTTCACCAGACTGATTCCCGGGATGGCGGGACTGACATATCAAGAAAGACTGGATCAATTGGGCTTGTATTCACTGGAGTTCAGAAGAATGAGAGGGGATCTCATAGAAACGTTTAAAATTCTGACGGGTTTAGACAGGATAGATGCAGGAAGAATGTTCCCAATGTTGGGGAAGTCCAGAACCAGGGGTCACAGTCTAAGGATAAGGGGTAAGCCATTTAGGACCGAGATGAGGAGAAACTTCTTCACCCAGAGAGTGGTGAACCTGTGAAATTCTCTACCACAGGAAGTTGTTGAGGCCAATTCACTAAATATATTCAAAAAGGAGTTAGCTGTAGTCCTTACTACTAGGGGGATCAAGGGGTATGGTGAGAAAGCAGGAATGGGGTACTGAAGTTGCATGTTCAGCCATGAACTCATTGAATGGCGGTGCAGGCTCGAAGGGCCGAATGGCCTACTCCTGCACATATTTTCTATGTTTTCTATATGTTTCTATTACCTCCAATCCCATGAGCCCTTATCTTGTGTAATGACCTCTTATGTGGCACCTTATCAAATGTCTCTTGGAAATCCAAATATACTACATCCACTGGTTCCCCTTTATCTGCCCTGCTAGTTACATCCTCAATAAACTTTAATAAATTTGTCAAACACGATACCACTTCCTTAACAATGGATTCCAGCATTCTCCTGATGACTGATGTCAGGCTAACTGGCCTGTAGATCCCTGCTTTCTCTCTCCCTCCTTTCTTGAAAAGCGATGTTACATTTGATACCTTCCAATCCGCTGGGACCGTTCCAGAATCTAGGGAATTTTGAAAGATCAAAATCACGATCTCTGCAGCCACCTCTTTTAGAACCCTAGGATGTAGGCCATCAGGTCCAGGGAATTTGTCGGCTTTTAGTTCCAGTAGTTTCTCTAACACTTTTTCTCTATTTATATTGATTACGTTAAGTTCCTCATTAGACCCTTGGTTCTCCACCATTTTAGGTATGCTTTTAGCATCTTCTACTGTGAAGACAGATGCAAAATATTTGTTTAACATTTCTACAATTTCCTTATTCCCCAGAATAATTTCTCCTGCCTCAGTCTCTAAGGGACCAATGTTTACTTTTGCTACTCTCTTTTTACATACTTTTAGAAACTCTTACAATCTGTTTTTATATTTCTTGATAGTTTTCTCTCATAGTCTATTTTTTCTCTTTTTTATAAATGTTTTCGTCATCCTTTGCTGGTTTCTGAAACTCTCCCAATCCTCAGGCTTACCACTATGCTTTGCCATATTATAAGCTTCTTCTTTCAATCTAATGCTATCCTTAACTTCTTTAGTTAGCTATAGATGGATCACTTTTCCCGTGGAAATTTTGTTTCTCAATGGAATGTATTTTAGTTGAAAATATGAAATATTTATTTAAATGATAGCCACTGCTTATCTATTGCCATTCCATTTAATCTATTTTTCCAATCTACCTTAGCCAACTCGCCCTTCATTCCTATTGGCTTCATTTAAGTTTAAGACTCAAGTTTCGGACTTAGGCAAGGCACTCTCCAACGTAATGTTATATTCTATCATATTATAATCACTCTGCCCCAAAGGATGCTTTACTATGAGATTTCTAATTAACCCTGTCTGAATACAAGATCTAAAATAGCCTGTTCCTGGTTGGTTCCATGACATATTGTTCTAGGAAACTGTCCTGAATGCATTCCATGAACTTGTCCTTCAGATTACCTTTACCAATTTGATTTATCCAGTCCCCCACAATTATTGCATTACCTTTATTACAATCTCCCACTATTTCTTGATTAATATTCTGTCCAATTGTATAGCCACTGTTCGGGGGCCTATATACTACTCCCACCAGTGTTTTCTGCCCTTTGTTATTCCATATCTCCACCCATACTGATTCTACTTCCTGATCTTCTGAGCCAAATCCTTTCTCTCTACTGTCCTTATGTCATCCTTTATTATCCTTTACCATTCAGCCTGTCTTTTTGAAATGTCAAGTACCTTGGAACATTTAGTTCCCAACCTTGGTCATCTTGCAACCACGTCTCTGTAATGGCTATTAGATCAAACCTATTTTATCTCTATTTGTGCCACTAGTTCATCTATCTTATTATGAATGCTCTGTGCATTCAGATAAAGAGCCTTTAATTTTTTTTATCATTATTCCCTGCTTTGACCTTATTCTCTGTTGCACTGCTACCATTAAACTCTCTGCCCCTTCCTGTGACATTCTGCTTATTTTTACCCAAATCACCCCACTGCTTTATTGCATTGACCTTTCTCTTCAGATATCTAAATTTCCCCTCACCTGACCCCTCCCCCCATTTTTTAGTTTAAAGCCGAATCTACAGCCCTAATTATTCGATTCGCCAGCCCAGTTTAAGTGGAACCCATCCCGATGGAACAGCTCCCTCTTTCCCCAGTACTGGTACCAGTGCTCCATGAATTGAAACCTCTTCCTCCCACGCCACACTTCGAGCCACGCATTTAACTCTCTGATCTGCTTGACCCTATGCCAATTTGCGCGTGGCTCAGGTAGTAATCCAGAGATTATTACCCTTGAGGTTCTGCTTATTAATTTAGTTGCAGACACTTACTGCAGATGTGGTTGCTCGGGATTGCGATGTTCTCTGCCAGCTCCCACATGCTGCAGTTACGACACAATACCTGCCCTGCAATCTCTAACCTTGCTTTATTTGTTAATTAAGTAGTTAAATCTTTCAATCAATTGATATTTTAGTTTTGTTTAATTATTTTATGTATTAAGTTATTATTAATATTTTACTAGCGAGTTACAGTTTCTCAGCTCTTAATTTAACCCCTTCCCTAACTTAGAAGGCAAATAAAAGCTGCAATAGTCACAAACCAATCACCTATCTGCTCTCCTGTGATGTCACTTTTTGATTTTACTTCGCGCTCTTTTATCCTCTGCCGCTCTGCTCTGGCGAAATACAATAAACATGTCTCTCAATCTTTGTTCCAAAGCAAATAAGTTTAGTTCTGCTGGTGACTACTCATAACAGAGAGCTTTAAGTCCTTGAATCATCCTCATTGCTCTTTTCTTCAGTACATCAATGCCCTTTTGAAGTCACACTATTTCTAAATATGCTGCACAGTTACAATAACTTGTTTTGACTTAAAATCAAATGCCTTAGAAATACATTCCAGTATTTGATTAGCTACATTGATAATTTGCTTCACATTCACTTTCAGTGAACGGTTGATGAAATAAAACAGACAGGTAATTCACATTTTGTGACAAAGTTCAAACTTGTATTCTTTGATCTGACATCTGATTGGTTTGCTCAGTTTAAACTGCCAATGACTGGAATGACATAAATAGCAGTTTTCTGTGACTGAAAACTCCATACTCCATGCAATGTGGAGTGTGATTTGATTAGCCCATAATTTACTGTCAAAATAAGAACGGAGCTGATGACACTCGCCATTATTTATGCACAAGTGCTACAGCAACTTCAGGTGAGGGAAGATACAAAGTTAAAGGCGGAAACCAAAAAGTTGCCACAGCATCTGCCTCACCATTGAAATTAATTGAACGGCGTGAAGTTGCTCTATTTGCGTGGTAGATATTAACTAAGCTCTTGTCCATTTCAGTCCAAGTATGCTTTTAACAACATGTTAAGTGTTATGCCAGTTAAGCTGGGATTGAAAATTAACTATTAAAATTGTGGAGTCTCATTCTTTCAGGTTTTAATTGTTGGAGATTTAAAAATGTAAAATTTTAAATAAAAAATGTATTTTTTATTTTTCCTTTTTGTCTTTGTCTCTCTCTTAATCCAGTCTTCTTTTCCTCTCATTATTTCTTTTTCTGTCCCTGATTTGACATTGAATTTACCCACTCTAATTTACACTTCCTTCTCAGTCCTTGCACTGTTAATTTCACAATCCTTTAATCTGATTGGTTAAGGAGATACACGGTTGTTTGTCCTGTTCCCTCAGGTCCCAGATGCCTGGTTTTCCTCGCTGTGACACTATCAGCTTGTACTTTCAGCAACTTGCCAAGCAAAAATTTTAAAAGCCTAAACTTGCGAGGGCAAGTCTAACTAATGGTAAATGCCGTTAAATGCCCTGCCACAGCAAATTCTGGCCTATTATCTATGTGAATTATACTTAACATTTTGGTTTTATATCTCCACAAACATATATTCCTTGTGTATGTAATGCATCCTACCCTCTAGGTAAGATAATTTACATAGACAAGGAATGTATGTTTAATTGGATTACTGTAGGAAGTATAGTTTGGTTTGATTGTTGAAGAAACCACCTATATCTAATTGGAATGTTGCATGATTCATAAGGGTTGATTCCTGCTTGTAGCACTCTTGCACTGGTGTGGCCTGTTCACCTTCTTGGATTTGATAGGATTAGTTGATTTAATCTCAATGTGTTTCCTGCGTGGTTTGAGCCTTCCAGGGGGAGCAGATTGGCTTACAGAATCAGGAGCATGCACCCTTTAAAAAGTTGCTGCTTAGAATTAATGTGATGTGGCCACTGACTGGATTGTGGAGTTTGGCGGGAGGAGCGGGGAAGAGGGGGAATTCCTCCAGCCTTTATAAAGGCTGAGATTGTTCACCTTTCTAAAGGCGGTATGGGGGTGGAAGGAGCAGCAGGCAAAAAGGAAGTAACATCCATGTTGAGCTATAAAACAGAGTCCATGGGCAAATGGTGTAGCCCTCAATCCCATCTGATGGTGGGTGAAGTAAATACTGGGGCTAAAATTCCAGTCAGAGGCTTCCTTCGTTCGAACGCCTCCGACCTGAAAAAAAATCTACGAATCTACCTGTTGGTCCTGGAGAAATGTAGGATGCTGGTTGCAGGCCTAGATTCGCTGCGCATCGCATGGGGACCTGTCTTCGAGGTACATAAGTCCAAGCTGGAATCACATGGGCCTGGAAAACCAATCACGATGCAGTATTCTCATTGATAATAATGCGAACTCCATTTCTCTGAGTTCCCATAACTGTCAATGAGAAAACCCCTAAAATACCCAAACACAACGTAATAAATAAAACACCTCACATATTTAAAATGAATTGAAATTAAAGTTAATTAAATGTTTTAGAAAAATAAATATTTTTTGAAATTTTTTTTTATGTGTTTTAATACGGTTTAAAATAAACTTACCTTAATGGATAGGTTTTTTAACATAAAAATGTGTTTTTACATTAAATTTTTATATGTTTTAAAACTCTTAAGCTAGTAAAAGTAGGCTATGTGCCTGCTTTCACCAGGCATAAGAGTTTGAAGGACATTCGCTCGGCATGAGTTGGGCAAATAGCCCAATCTCAGCCGTGCGAATGTCCTTACTGCGGGGATGTGCAGTTCTGTCAGGACAAATCTTGACAGATCGGAAAAGCTAGTTTTCGGCGCATGTGCATTGCGCCCTGAAAATCGGCTTTTGCGAGGCTTCGCCGGGTTTGCCCACACTTCATACGGACCCGGTGGGGCCGGAATTTCAGCACCAATATTGTGCATGATGTGGATACAAGGAGGCTTGCTCGGAGTAGCACTCCAAGGCAACCTCCCCAGAGGACAGCAGTGCATCATGTTTGGACATTGGTGTCATAGTGTTGAGTGGAAAAGGAGATAAAAATGCTGGGCATGCTGACCAATACAGCAGTCACTCAGATTGAAGTGTTAATCAGGAATGAGCCAAAGGCATAACAACTGAAGTCAGTGTTCATCTTACCAACCACTCACTGAGCTTCACTTTTCCCATTCCAAAAGGGCTTACAATGAAAATAGCAAACAAATACAAATATCAGGCTTTTGGGTTTGTTGTTCATTTAAACATTCTTGGATTAAATTTGTTGTCTTAATGAGACTCATGAGGGATAATGGTGCAAGTACTTTAGCTCACAAATAATAAAAGAAATTGCAGCCCAGATAGATGTTGGTGCAGGGTCCTCTCTCCCACTTGCCACTGTCCTGCCACATATGATTGAAGAACCACCAAATAGTGAAATAATTTTAACAAAGTCTATGCTTCAAAGCAAAAATCAGTTTCAGCTGAGGGTTTGTGGTTTATATACTCAAATTTATTTTTTGTTTGGGGCGGAAGGGGGGAGCTCAGGCTAAGCATACAACCGATATACAGGAGCAATTTATCAGCACCGCCAAATGATATTTGTTTTTGATCTGGGTAAGTTAACTATTGAGATTTCCCAAAATTGAAGGATTTGACACCTGCTAGGCTCAAATTTGGAACTGCAACAGTGCCCTTCCAATTTCAGAATCAAAATTCTGTTTCATTTGCTTGAGCTTTATGAGATGACAAAATCTGCTGAATTCACCATGTCAGAAACCAAAAATTTGTTTCATGAATTGACAGAAATGTTAATATTCTGTCTGAATATTTAACTCTTTCACATCTTGGGTATTTCCACTATTTTATATTTATATTTCATATTTATAGTTTGTCTTTTACATGGCTTGGAGGCATCATCAAATTATATAGGACTAGAATTATCTTCCTTAATTTAATTTATGATTCGTTTATGCATCAGGGAACTGAGAACTAGCCTCGGAGATCAAAATTAGTTACTGCCCCACAGAATGCATTTTTGCTTCAACAATTGCTGCTTTTTATTGTCAATCCAGTTAGAATCAAGTTAGCTAATTTGCCATTAATTTCAAGAGTCTTCATCTTCTTCAAAAGCATCACGTGCGGATCTTTATTGAATATCTTATTATTCAAATAAATTATATCTACTATGTGACTCATATGACAGTTTAGTTATTCCTTCAAAGAATTTTAGTAAGCTTTTCAGGCATGACCTATTGCTTTTCAAACTATATTATCAGTATAATCGAAATGCTGTAGTGGCCACATTGGATCATGTCTCATAAAATGAAGTTGTGCATTTTCCCGACCAATGATGTTTTACTGGACTTGTCTCCATTTGACAAGTGTCCCTGGAGGAACAGACTTTAGGTTCTTTGTCTGGTATTTCAAATATTCCTACTAGCCATTTACACCACAACATTACAATGTCTTGGGCATCTCGTGAAAAGGTCAACTGCTGAAAACACTTTAAAAAAAAAATAAGTGGAGAAGTGGGCAACCTAGAAGAAACTTGAATTTCCGAACAAAAGCTTTGGGCTCATGTTCAAATAATCTTAGCTGATACTCTCAATCAGGCTGTTGGATATAGTTCTTCATAACAGTGGGATATTCTATCTTGGCTGAGGGAATAGGTTGGTTGGTCTATAGGAGAAGTAGCTAAGAAATACAGAAATCATCCGACAGAAATACAGTTTCTAGCTATCACATTAACTACAACTGTGGAGAAGTCAGTAGTGAAGATTTCCAGCCCCATAAACAAAATTTGAAAACAATGACCAACGTAAGTAAGTGTATGCTCACACTGAAAATTAATCAATAGGACAAAAATGATTCATATATTGTTTAGTGCTGTTCAAATTTATTACATAAAACAATTGATTAAAAAAAGATATGTTTTACTTATTCAATGAGATGTTAACAAGATTACAAACTTAAGTATAAAGGGCTGCAGTGTGATTCACAGATAAATACTTTTTTCATTTCCACATAATTAAATGCAACAAACATTTCTACGTGAAATGTTTATTTACAATAACAGTTGTTGCACTGATTAGTGTTTTTCTAACAGAAAAAAAATCTAAGACATAAAATAGAAACATTCTCCATTTAACAATGAAGTAATGCTCTTGACTTTAAAATTCAAAAAATATGATTTCCACGTATTTAAATAATGGGTTCTGTACTCTCATGGTTCATGCTGAAATTTGTCACACATTCAATGATAAACATTTACATGGTAGTTTGTTTATATATAGAAGTTAATGCAATGAGTTATGTAATAATTAGTGTATTAAGCTTCAAATGTACATCCTGCCAAGGAAAATCAATCAGAACTGACAGCTGCTTGTAAAAAATGTGCACCTCTAATAGTTATTACTGGTTACTGTTGTGGTTGCGTCTCTTGAAATGCCTTTTTGTTGTAGATTCTGCTTTACCTTAGCTGAAGGTATGGATAGTATATCCCATGTAGAACACCTTCAATAACTACATTTGGGAAGTCATCTAAGAGATCACAAGAGAAAGAAAGGTCAGGTCTATAGTTAACATCATTAACATCAAAATCAAAGTTATGATAGAGTTTTGTTGTTTTCAATGTATTGGTGAGGTTGTGGGACGATTGCTTAAGGTGATAACCTGAGTAATCAACATAGCAAAATCAGCAGAGTATAAGTCTGAGGCCATCATGCTGAAGCTGTATAGTATTCTGGTCTGGTTGCATCTTGTTCTAAATTCAGTCATGGTCACAGATATAAAGGAAACAATCCTTCACTTCTGAATAAAGCACACAGTTTGACTTTTAAGACCGATCCAGGTTTACTAGCAGGCTTGCAGGCCTATTCTTCAGATATTCATTTGAGTGCTTGAAATATTATTTAAAAAATAATGTCCCCTTTAGTTCCAATTCCTTGTTTGCAAATTAATTATTTGTGATTTGTATATTATTGCTGCTGCAACAATTCCTTCAATAAGAATAACATAGCAGAAGTTAGAGATCAAAAGTTTCTTTGAAATTCTGCAACTGACCCAATTTATTAAGTAGTTAAGAAAAGTTTGGGATGAGATAAGGTCACTCAGGATATCCCTCTAGATTGAGAACTTTCCATCATTGTATCTAATTGTATTTTAAATAATCCATTATTTTGTCTTGTTTTTTCGACAGTGAAGATACACGATGGACATAGAAAAAATATAAAAAGAAACCAATCACCCAGCTCTGTTCCTCCTTCACCCTGTGTGGATCGGTGGCACAGTGTGGGTGGGACCAGGAAGATCTCAGGTTCAATACCTGGCCTGATCTGAGTTAGCTAATCTCAGCTAGGGTGGTTCCTGGAGGACACAACTTGCCTCGCCCCTGAGCAATGTCTACTGCAGCTCCAGGATGTGCATAGTGGGTGAAGGCAGTTCCACTATGATCTCCCACCCCACTTTTCAGGAGGAGAAATAAATGGAGCAAATTTAAGTGAAAAAATTGGTATCCAGAATGAAATTTTTAAAAAATGACCCGATTCTCTGGTATAGTTTCAAGCACTACTACTCCTCAAACCATTGCCTTTACACATTCAGTGAACGGTATCACTCCACCCTCATCTTTCCTTCCAGTTTGCCTGTTATATCTTCTTCCGTCTGTAATCCTCTAAAATTAACCTGATTTATCAGAAGAAAGAATCCAGATTGCATTTTAAACATTAGAACAATTTTGTTTTGTAAAAACTTTTGAAACATGTATAGATTTTGCACACTGTCTGAAACCCTCTACTAAGAGATTTGTATTGCAAAATTAGCAAGGCTCTAAAGTGGTTTCCACTTTAAAGCGATTTTAATATAAGTCTTACTCTGGAGATTAGGACCCGATTCCGGTATCATTTTAGCATTATGGCAAAATGGAAACCACTTTGCATTAAAGTGGCAGAAGAAATGCACCTTAAATTATGTTGAGAACAGAAATTTAAGTGAGTCTCATTTGTTTGTTTAAATTCCTGAATTATCAGCTGATGTAATTCTTGTATTTGTACTTTTGGTTATATATACACAATATTTTCACAATAGGCAATATGAAAAAGGAGGAGATATAACAAATCTACACTTTGAGAATTCTTAATTCCATTTAGAATCCATTCTTTCAAGCTAGATGGAGCTTCTTTGGTTTCAAGTACTGTAGGTTCCATGTACTGCAGTAGTTTTTTAATTCTTATTCATGTAAAGTTTAAATACTCTATAAAATTTGAAGTTCCTGTAATGCTGCTCGTAGGTACTGTTATTTGTGCATTGATTACATTAAATGTTACTGGTTACACAATTAAAATGGTGACACAAAACTCCTACTCAGATTGACCACCGATCAATGTTATCAATTTTGTTACAATTAGATGCTTTTCTAATTAGCAGTGTAGTTGCACCAAAAAGAAATCAAATGTTTGGAAAAATAATAGAACAAAAAAAGATCTTTTCATTAATTTACTTGCATCAGGCTAAAAGGATAATCTGTACAATAAGTAACTGACATGCATATAGCCAGATGGAGATTCATTTAAACTAGATGGGAGGGAGATGGGGACTAAATACTTCAGTAAACAGATGAAGCAAATTGTTATTCCCAATCAAAAGGTAAAAGCATAATATTTAGCACAAAAGGAAGAAATTTAAGTACTTAGGAATAAAAAGATGTTGAAGCATACAAAACTCATTAGGAATAAACTTCTGGAAATAGTTAGGTCGTGTTTATTTCCAACACCAGATTTCTGATTGGTCCCTTGCAGGACAAGACACCACCAGCAGTTAATCTGGAATGTGTACTTAGATCCTGCCTGCCTAAGTAATCAAATACTTTGCAAACTGTAATTCGAACCATTCTGACTGCAAGGCTCCAGACAGAACAAAGTTCACTTAGAGCAGACAGGGCTTACCCTCATGGGTTAAGAACTATTTCCATTCCCAAATACGTTCCTTCCCCCTCCCCACCCCCAGCCAAAAGGTTCCTAACCTTTCTTCCCCCCCCACCAACCCCCATTCCTGATCTCTGATTCCCCCTCTCTCCCACTTCCCTTCTCTCTCCCCCTCTCTCTCTCCCCCCTTCGATACTCTCGCTCACGCTCCAATTCCCTCTCTCTCCCCTTTCGATCCTTTCCTTCCCCCACCCCGGCCGCCACCTGATCCAGTGACCTTCTGCTTACTGAGCTGAGGAAAGCGTGGCCCACAGTGCAGGCCGCAATGATTGGGTGCTGCACATTTCGGCTTCAGTAAACAGCAGGCATGTGCAGAAGGGGATCGGGTGCACAGGCACGGCTCTGGGATACTGCTTGCAAGCGCAGAAGGCCGCAAAAATGTTCGTGCACAATGAATTAGATAATGGCTAAATTGCACTTTACAGCTTTCCGGACTCAACATTGAGTTTAACAATTTCAGATCATAACCTCTGTCCCCTTTTTTGGATGGCAGCTGTTGTTGATTATTCTGCTATTCCCATTTCCAACTCCTCTAGACCCATCTTTTGTTCCATTACTTGGCCCATTATTATCTCCTTTGGCCTTGCACCATCATCCACTTTGACATTCAATCTTTCCTGCCTTCCACCCTATTACAGACCTTCCATTTTGATCTTTCCTCTGCCCCCCGCCTTTCCCTGCCTCTGTACTTGTTTAAGAGCCGAGGTCCCAGGGGCAACACGGGCTAGCCCACACTGTGATATGTGTGCGCACTAGGTCCTTGCAGCAGAGCAGGTCTCCAGGTCCTGGTTAACCCTTGCCACTGGACCAAGATCTAGCTCTGTCGAGCCCATATGGTGGCTGGTGTGCAACGGTCACCGCACATTAAAAAAATTCACGCACAGGCATCTTCCACCCCTGGAGTTCAGGACTGGAATATCGGGTCCTTCATTGAAACATCTGTGAACTCATCCCTTTTGGTGTGGAAACAAGTCATCCTCGTTCGAGGGACCGCCTATGATGATGATGACTTGTTTAAAACAGGTTGGGGCCGAAATTGAGGGCCGCCAAAAAGATGGTGCACCTACCTTTTTTTTTAAACGTTTTTTCCGCTGGGATCGTTGAGGCGGCCTCTCCATTGATTTTTGGCACTTAGGGGTTTTTTTGACGTTGGACCGGAAGTCGGTCATAGTGAGGGCGGGAGTTCGGCGTTAAGGCAGGCTGAGGGGCAGAATATGGGGCGGGACCGGGACGCCGCTGCTGTCATTCAGCGGTGGAGTGGTGGTGACATCACAGCCCGTGTGCGTCACCATGCTCTCCTCTGTTAAAGGGGAGAGAATCCATCATTTTATATCTTCGGCCACTGGGCCAGCAGGGAGTGTTTTGGCCAGACCAGTAAGAGGGGGTGGCAGGCTGCCTGTTGGCGGCCCAGCCGAACCTGGGGGCACTATTTTGTCGGCCGATCGGGAGGTCGACCAGCAAAAATAAAGACACGGCGGCCGCAGCAATGGGCCCTCCCCTTGAAGGGTCGCCATGCTGCTGGACCGCGCTCACTCTGGATAAGGTGCACCGACAGAAAAAACAGTTGGAGGCACCGCGCGGTGGGGCAATGATGTTTTTACCTGAATTTCGGTCGGTGCATTTTT
The DNA here is from genome assembly GCF_044704955.1 of Pristiophorus japonicus. Classification (NCBI taxonomy): domain Eukaryota; kingdom Metazoa; phylum Chordata; class Chondrichthyes; family Pristiophoridae; genus Pristiophorus; species Pristiophorus japonicus. The sequence continues at coordinate 132,239,629 of NC_091977.1, forward strand.
CAAGTGAGGGAGAGCGGCGATGCGCGTTTTGATGAAGTGCTTGTGGCGGTCATCAGCATCAGGGTGGAATTGGGTCCAGGCCAAAAAATCCCCGGCCTGAATTTGGGTCGGGGCGGTCAGTTGACCACAAAGCGGCGGCCACGGTATTCCACCGCATGGCCGCCGCAAACGGGCTTTAACGGGTCTTTCTGAGACCCTGAATTTCAGCCCCGTTATATCTCTTAACTTTTTCCAGTTCCGATGAAAGGTCAGCGACCTGAAACATTAACTCTGTTTCTCTCTCCGCGGATGCTGCCTGATCTGTTGAGTATTTCCAGCATTTTCTGTTTTTATTTCAGATTTGCAGCATCTGCAATATTTTGCTTTTGTATTGGCTAAATTATACCATACGTATCAGTGAAATATGGCTATAAGTAGGAGATGGACAAGAAATAGAGCTAAGAGGGTGTTGAATAGTTTACAAAGCCTGTTAAGCTTTGTGGAGAAATGCCATTATTGCTAACGGCTGATAAAGTAACTATTGAAAGTCCAGACATAACATGGAATTTACGTAGAAATTAATAATTAAATGCACAATAAAGTAATAATGGGTCAATTCAATCACTTTAAGGTGAGTCATCATCATAAGCAGTCCCTTGGAATCGAGGAAGACTTGCTTCCACTCTAAAAATGAGTCCTTAGGTGGCTGAACAGTCCAATACGAGAACCACAGTTCCTGTTACAGGTGGGACAGATAGTCGTTGAGGGAAAGGGAGGGTGGGACAGTTTGCCGCACGCTCTTTTCGCTGCCTGCGCTTGATTTCTGCATGCTCTCGGCGATGAGACTTGAGGTGCTCGGCGCCTTCCCGGATAAACTTCCTCCACTTCGGGCGGTCTTTGGCCAGGGACTCCCAGGTATTAGTGGGGATGTTGCACTTTATCAGGGAGGCTTTGAGGGTGTCCCTGTAACGTTTCCTCTGCCCACCTTTGGCTCGTTTGCCGTGAAGGAGTTCCAAGTAGAGTGTTTGCTTTGGAAGTCTCTTGTTTGGCATGCGAACAATGTGGCCTGCCCAGCGGAGCTGATCAAGTGCTTCAACGTTGGGGATGTGAATGATTGAGGCAAGCAAGAGAAGTCACATGTGATAATAATCAATTGGATTGCTATAGCAAATAGACAAAATGGTGGTGAGTGGGGGAGATTTTCGACTACTGAAAAAAAAAATGTGAATCCAGTGTTGGGAGGCCCAAACCATTGTCAGGTTCAGCCTAATTTGAATGCAAGCAATGAGCTACGGCCATCAAATGGGTGCTCTGCTGCAGGTCGCAGTTGTAGGAGGGTGGGAAATCAGGCAGCTCCTCTGATGAGTCGGCCCAGGGAAGTGGGGCAATCCTTAAAGGCCGGTTGGGGGGGGGGGGGGTTGGTGGTGGGTGGGAAACGAGCACTGTCCAGCAGCAAGCCGAAGTATTTTTGTGAAACTAGAAGTCCTGCTCCTCCTGGGACCTCAAAAATAACCACAAAGAATAGTTTGAGGATGTTTGCGGAGTAGTCACCAGTGGTCCCCTTTAAAGACTGCTGATTAGGCTGTTCACATTTTATTACAAATGGGCGGAGCATGTGCCACGCATGCTCCACCTATACATACGTCAAAATTTAAACAGCCTATCGTCCCAAAAAAGTGGGTGCGCTGTTCGCACACTTTCAGGTTTATCTGAAAATTGCATCAGCTATACCTTGGACACCAAGCAGCTGCTGAGGTTCTCCCCAACCCTCGATTTTCCTCTGCTTGATTTTCAGATGAAAAATGGGGAGCAGCTGTAAATCGCCCCCAATAGGCCAAGTGGCCTTTTCTATGCTGTAAACGTCTATGGTTCTATGATGGAGATTTTAATATCCAAGAGATGCAGTGGACAGACCAGGAACAACTAAAATAGAAGGCTTAAAATACATAGGTTAAAACTTTCTTGAGCCAAGGTGTGAGCCAAAGTACTGGTTATACATAACATTAACCAGATTTAATATTTGGCAATTTGAAGAATTAATTAAAATGGTGGAACTGGGTGAATACTTGGATGTTCTAATGATCGCTGAAAAATTGTCAAGCTGTAATAACTTCTGGAGGAACAAACACTGAACCTACGAGAAGTGCTCTAACAAGGAATTATTGGAAAACAGAACTCGAGAAAAAATTTAGGGGATATAAAAATATTTTGTAACTGAATGTGATCAAAACACACATGGTTGATGCTCTGAATTGGGAAAGAGGAAATGATCATTGATCTTTACTCCCGGATAGAACATACCTGTGACCATGAATGTTCAGAACTGTGTCCAGTTAATAGCTGGAAAGGATGTAGCAGCACAGAACAAGCTAAAGCTTTCATAATATTTTAACTTATATATAGGCATGCAACATTACTATTTCAGTACTACAATGAAACTTTGTTTTATAATAGCTATCTTTGATTAAAAGAAAAGAAAGACTTGGATTTATATAGCATCTTTCACGACCACTGGACTTCTCAAAGCGCTTTACAGCCAATGAAGTCCTTTTGGATTGTAATCACTGTTGTAATGTGAGAAATGCTGCAGCCAATTTGCACACAACAAGCCTCCACAAACAGCAAAGTGATAATGGCCAGATAATCTGTTTCTGTTACGTTGATTGAGGGATAAATATTGGCCAGGAGACTGGGGATAACTCCTCTGCTGTTCTTCGAAATAGTGCCATGGGATCTTTTATGTTCACCTGAGAGGGCAGACAGGGCCTCGGTTTTAATGTCTCATCAAAAAGACGGCACATCTGACAGTGAAGCACTCCCTGAGCACTGCACTGGAGTGTCAACCTAGAGTGAGACTTGAACCCATAACTTCTGACTTTGAGGCAAGGGTGCTACCCACTGAGCCACAGCTGACACAATTAAGCTCATATACAGCACTTAGGGTAACCAAAACTTAATGTAAATTTTCAAAAATATTAATTAAAAAAACCCACCAGGATTCAGATTAGTAATACTGTACATCTTTCCTAATGGAAGATAATTCATGTAAAATGAATGACTTTGGATCAATGAGATGGATGCTCCAAATAGGATAATGGGGCTCCAAACAAACAATTCCCTGGGGATGGATGATATTTACTTTCAGGTGCTAAAAGAGCAGAGGGATATGATCTGTGAGGTGCTGATGGCCATCATAAAGGTGCCCAACATTGGGAAGATCCCATTAAGTTGGAAATAAGCTGATGTGGCATCATTTTCAACCAGCTATCTACAGACAAATTCATCTTGCATTAATACTTGGCAAAATAATGAATCAATTATATTGAGTAAACTTGAGAATTACCTGTGTGATAATCACCTAGTAAACACGAACTAACACGGGTAAGATTTATTGAAGTTGAGATTTATTGGGGAAGTGACTGACAGACCAGAGATCTGTTCTGTTTTGAATTGTAAGAAACTTGATATTTTATCTTTTTATATTAATTTTCAAGCTCGGTTATGTTGGGCTGGTTCCACCCACTTTTTTGAGATAAGGAGGATGCTTCTTGGTGCAAATGCATTAAATGGCTTTATTCCAACACTACCGTCCACTTGCAGAATTGCCAAGGTTTGGAAATAAAATAGGTAGTGGAGTTGCAGGAATGAGCCTTACTTACTTTAAAAAAATGATAGTTAGGTTCCCATAATTTTTACTGCATTGTACAACTGCCTGTGAGGTATGTGGCCCTATATTCAACAGTGTAAAAGTACGTTGGTCAACATGATAAACTCTGCAGACTAAACTACAAAAACAAAGCTAAATCAAGAAACTTCACGGTACTTCCTCCTTATAAGTCCAAAGACTGCTGGAGAGAATTTGAACTAGTTGATTTGCAACTTTTTTCTGCTATTAAATACTAATCAGCTGAAAAAAGGAAAGAACTGATGTTGCACCCCAGAAAAAGGTTGAATATACAGGGAAATATGGGAAATCACCAGTGCATAAATTTCTTAAAGGAAAGCAACTGTGGTGATTTTCCCCACCCCTTGGGACGACAACAATTTCAGTTGATATATAGATGTTAAATTAATAAATTTTGTTTGTCTGTAGTCAGGTGGCGGGAGAGATTTTTTTTCAGTAACAAGGTGTATCTGAACTGCAAAATCAAACTTCCATTCTTCCACCACCGCATTGCTCAGAGGTGAATAGGGATAGGAATTTCCTCAGTGCTGCTTCTGCTCCGCCGCCTGCAGCCCTGAGGATATTCGTGGCCAGGTGTCCTTACTCAATAGTATGATGGAGAACATGCCTAAATGGGGCTCAAATCAAAACAAAGGTCTCAATCAGTACTCATCTACAGTACTCTGGAATTAGTATGTCAATAACAAGTTGAACAAATTCTTCAGGACAGAGAAAGGGGAGGGGAGAAAAACACAAATTATCACATCTCATTTTAGAATGCATCTAACCAAGTCTTAATCTAGTGGGTTGATGTTAGTCTTCAGTTTCATTTTCACCTAATGTTACAGGATTAAGGGCTGAAACAGTAAAGAGCTGTTAACAGATGACAGGTTTGATTACCGGTGGCTGTGGGCAAGATGTATGGATCCCTCAGGAAAAGCAGCACTGGCTGGTGGGATAGTTTGCTGGAAAGGTCAAGGACAAGAATGTCAGTATCCTGGAATTGCTAACACAAAATAATGTACAACATATACCAAATTGTTTTTAACCACAATATAGTGAACTATATAACAATAACAATCAGACTGGAATAAACCATTATATTTCACTGCTGTCCCTAAATGATGCAATTTTATGAACATGTTTACTGTATAACGTGATGTATAAGTAACATAATTTTGCTAGTTCATATTGTAAATATTGAATGAATGTTGCTATGCACATTGTTCTTTCATACACATAACATTCATCTAAATCTCATTGCGTATCAATAGCAAGAAGGTACAACCACCGATAAAAGGTCACAAATGTATACTGGATGTTTTAGACTGGGGATAGAAGTCATGGGCAGTACAATAATTCACGCACTTATTGATGTGCTTTATTTCATAATTAGTTTTCCTATATCGTAAGTCGGCGGGTACTAAAAGTGCAAAAATGCTGTACGTATGGCAGCTAGTATGTGGACTTGCAGGGCTACAAATAGAGCTGGAGCGCCGGGCCCTGGAACATCGTGGGCAAAGGTGCGGTGAATGAGAGTACGGGGCCCAGAAGAGCCGAGGGCCTAGGGGCAGCACGGGCCAGCCCACACTGCGATATGTGTGTGCGCTAGGTCCGTGCAGCAGAGCAGGTCTCCAGTCGTCCTGGTTAACCCTTTCCACTGGATAAAGGCCTAGCTCTTTCGAGCCTGTGTTGTGGCTGATGTGCAACGGTCACCATACGTTAAAAAAATCCACGCCCAGGCATCTTCCACCCCCTCAACTGGCGTTCAGCACTGGAACATCAGGTCCTTCATTGAAACATCTGTGAACTCATGTGGAAGCAAGTCATCCTCGCTCGAGGGACTGCCTAAGATGATGATGATTGTTTATATCGACTATAAACAATAACAATCTTTGAATCAATCTTTGACTTAAAAAAAAATTACTTCAACAATCAAAGTATTTAAAAAAGTAAATCATTGCCACAAAAGTTCTAGGGGCCGAAATTGCCCCCCTCCATAAGCTCCATTTCCACCTCTGAGGCAGGAATGGAGCAGAGGTGCCTTACCGACCGGGGGCAGGCAGATGGGCCGACTCGACTGAAATTGCCCCTGGGCCGGAAGCGTCGGGAATGGCTTTCCATCTGTCCGATTTTCCGCCACGTCGGGCATGTGCCGACCCATTACCGACGGCAGCAATCCCCTTTCCAACCCCCGCGGGGAATTGCCCCGTGTGAGCGGCGGCGCTGCCGGTCAGTGCCACTGACAGCTTTTTCTGTCAGGGAGCTGTGTAAGTCTGAGCGGCAATTATGCCCCCGGGTTCAGCCGGGCTGCCAACAGGCAACTCCTGGCCCGGCCGAAATACTCACTGGTGGCCCAGAGTTCGCAGCGGCCCTCCCCTTTAACTGAAGGGGAGGGACGTTATGACGCATCAGCGATACGCTGACGCCATTAGTGTAGCGCCAATGACTTGGAGCGACAGCCGTTCCAACCCGCCCCATTTCTGCCCCTCTGCTGACACCAACATCACTTCGACCGGAAACAAAATACAAAGACCTGAATTTTTCCACCAGGGACTAATGATTCCCAGCTTTTAAAAAATTCAGTGTTTGCACTCCAGGAAGGAAGTGGAGTTCTAAAGGAGTTACAGGATGCAGGTGGGGAGGTAGGTGTGCTGAGCTGCTGCGTTCCGAGGTACCTTCCCACCCTTACAGGGTAGGGCCATCGTTGCAGGCTCTGCATTGGGACCAGTTAGCAGGTCCCTGACGGAAGACGCGATCCAGCCCGATCAGCCCCTTGCACTCCAGCAGAGTGCCGGGCTGATCGATCACGGCCGAAGAGGAATGAAAAATTTTAACATTTTTGTACTTACCTCAGCCACCTCCTCTTTAACCTTCGCCCCCGAAGCTCCTGGCCTCCCGAACAACACCTCTTGCGGTGTATTCGCCTAACTAAGCTGCAGGGGGTGGAACCGAAGTTAGGGTCTGGGACGCTACGTGGCAATGAATGAGATCGGGGTGCAACGTCTTATCGCCACCGCAAAGCACCCGCGGGAGTCGTTCATCTCGCCTTGCCCGGTCGGTAAGTGATTAGCGCCCACCCGAAGGCGATAACAGGAGGCACTGAGGAGGCCAATTACCATTCCTAAGCGATTTACTAATGGATATTTGACATTTCAGCTTGGAGCCCTATCAAACATTTAAATGTAACTGACCCTCTGCAACTAAATCAGGAAATTTAAAAAAAATCCAACTAATTCATAAGTTTATAGTGAAGAAGATAAAATGAATGGATATATTTTCCAAAAATCTTGGAAAAAGAACTTTACTGAATGTCAAAAATTATAGTCCTTTTGAATAGTTTTCCACGAGGTACCCTTAACATATAGTAAACCCAAGATGAATCCAGAATATGACTTCAAGGTAAATCATGCTAGTAGGTTCAGAGGACATAAATTTAAATGAGTGAAAAGTAAATATTTAAAAACATTGAAAAAATGTCTTTAATAAAGGGTGGCAAACATTCGCACAACCAAAGACATTAGGAACATTCAAAATGTGGCTGGATGAGTGAAAGTGTTCTTGACTTTTTTCTTTAAGTTCCTACATCACTCAGTCAGAACAGATCTTAGAGAAGACAAGTGGATAATGGTTGCATAAGCTTGGTTTACATTCCTTTGAGTTTAGATAATTGAGGAGTGATCTAACAAAGGTGCTTAAAATGATAAAGGCATTCTGACGGGTAGAAACAGTGAAACCATTTCCTTTGGAGGGGGGAATCTAGAACAAGGAGACATATTCTTAAAATTAGAGCTCGGCCAATCTGGAGTGATGTAAGGAAGCACTTTTTTCACACAAAGGGTAGTGGAAACCTAGAATTCCCCACCTCAAAAGGATGGGTCAATTGAAATTTTCAAGACTGAAATCGATAGAGGTTTGTTAGTTAAGGGTTTCAAGGGATATAAAGAAAAGATGGTTAAGTGGAGTTAAGGTACAGAACAGGCATGAGTGGGTTAAATGGCCTACTCCTGTTCCTATCGTCCTATCATCCAGGTGCCATCTTGCCAAATGGATCATCTCCAAAATTTTGTGTCACAAAAGAAGTAATATGTCAAATCTTCCTATTTCCCCCAGGAGATTGGAAAGATTCTACAGCCAAAACAGATCATAGGAAATGTGGTCTTAATCAGAAAGATCCCAGGATTCTGCTTGTGCTCAAGAGCAAATAGATTCACCTTTGGGATACTAAATATAATCGAAAGAAAACTTCTTGCTCACAACTCAGCCAATCCACTTGTACATTCAAAGCCCTTCCAAAATGGGCTGTAGAAATAACTTTCTAAGTTTCCACCCAAAAAAGCTGCACTGGAGCTCCTCTTTCTCCCCTCTTACAGCACGTTTGTTTTACTGTTTTTGGACAAGATGATGAAAATAACCTAAAATTCAGTCTGATCACTGAAGCAGTCCAATTGACTCTACACTCTCACTCCAAAGCAGTGGAAAGGGCAAGAGAGCAAAATGACTATCTATTCTAAAATATCACCACCAGCATGAGGCTACATCACTCACATCCAGAGCGATGAATGTCTTTATTCTACCAGGTTATGCAGATGAAATCTAATTACTCTCTACTCAAATCCATACTCCTGTTTTAAAAGATTTGAAACAAGGCCTAATGAAATCATTGATCCAAGAGGATCAAACCTTAAAGGTGCTAGATTATCTGCAAAGACTTTGGGTACGGTAACTTTGGTAAATCCCACCACGGCAACTGGGGAATTTAAATTCAGTTAATTAAATAAATTTGGAATAAAAAGCTTGCATCAGAAATGGTGACCATGAAACTACCGGATTGTTGTAAAACCTTCTGCAGATTACCACCTATTGCCCCTCCCTCAGCTGAGGAATCAGTACTCTTTCAGGTTGAACACCACTTGGAAGAAGCAAGGGCACAAAATGTACCTTGTGTGGGAACTTCAATGTCCATCACCAAGAGTGGCTCCGTAGCACCACTACTGACCAAGCTGGCCAAGTCCTGAAAGACGTAGCAGATAATGAGAACCAACACGAGGGAAAAAACAACTTTACCTCGTCCTCACCAATCTACCTATCGTAGATGCATCTGTCTATCACAATATTGGTAGCAGTGACCACTGCACAGTCCTTGTAGAGATGAAATCCTGTCTTCACACTGAGGACACCTTCCATCGTGTTGTGTACCATTGTGCTAAATGGTATAGATTCAGAGCAGATCTAGTAGCTCAAAACTGGGCATCCATGAGTCGTTGTGGGACATTAGCAGCAGCAGAATTGTATTCCACCACAATCTGTAATCTCATGGCTGGCATATCCCTCACTCTACCATTACCATCAAGCAAGGGGACCAACCCTGGTTCAATGAGGAGTGTAGAAGAGCATGCTTGGAGCAATTATAGGCATACCTAAAAATGAGGTGCCAACCTGGTGAAGCTGCAACACGGAAACAGCATGCTATAGACAGAGCTAAGCGATTCCACAACCAAGAGATCAAATTAAAGCTCTGCGGTCCTGCCACATCCAGTCGTGAATGGTAGTGGACAATTAAACAAATAACGGAAGGAGGAGGCTCCATGAACAACCCCATCCCCAATGATGGCGGAGCCCAGCACATGAGTGCAAAAAGACAAGGCTGAAGCATTTCCAACCATCTTCAGCCAGAAGTGCCGAGTGTATGATCCATCTCAGCCTCCTCCTGAGGTCCCCGCCATCACAGAAGCCAGTCTTCAGCCAATTCGATTCACTCCAGGTGATATAGAATCATGGAATGACTACAGCATCATTTGTGCCACCATCTCAGATAAGGATCTCCAGATAGATGTAGCCTTCAGGATTAAACAGTTAAATTTTCTTGATCCAAGTATTGGCCTGGAAACACTTAAGGGTCGAAATTCGGTACCGCCATTTTTGAGGCATTGTCACCGCATGAGAGAAATTTTTAACGCCTCGCTTCAGGCGCGGTTCCCAGATCATGCCTGAAGTGAGGCGTTAAAAATTCAGTGTTGACATCGAAAGAATTGATAGCAGTGTAAAATCATGGTGTTGCACACTTACCTGGATGCGCTTCACTGTGCTAAGTGGGCCGTTAAGCGTCAGCTCAACATTCGGGACTTAGGCATCATTTGGAGCTGCGCCACGGACATAGTGGCACCACCTGGATTTAACTGAAACATTGATTGGGCACTTCAACGCCTTGTGGGTATATTCACTTCCTATGCACTAACTTAGACAGTTAGCATTGCAGACCTTACAGCAGCAGCTCGTCAGCGTGCCCACTCGAATGCCGCATTGGATGTACTCTTTGATGCCCTGGAGAGGAGTTGGCAGGTGCTGAGGACAGAAGCTGGGAGGAGACCACAACCCCAAACATACCAAAGGCTAAGGAGAGAGATAGCAGAGTGAGGTTTGCGAGTGACACGGTGCCAAGGACAGCTATGCAATGTAGAAAAAAGTGAAATGACATGACGCGGCTAGTGAGGGTGAGTATCTTTGATTTCAAACTTCAACATTCCATAGACTCGGGATCAGTTCCTATAGAGTGGAGGGTAGCTTAAAAAAGGAGGGAGAGAGAAAACAGGGAATTATAGACCGGTCAGCCTGACATCGGTAGTGGGTAAAATGATGGAATCAATTATTAAGGATGTCATAGCAGCGCATTTGGAAAGAGGTGACATGATAGGTCCAAGTCAGCATGGATTTGTGAAAGGAAAATCATGCTTGACAAATCTTCTGGAATTTTTTGAGGATGTTTCCAGTAGAGTAGACAAGGGAGAACCAGTTGATGTGGTGTATTTGGACTTTCAGAAGAGATTAATGTGCAAAGTTAAAGCACATGGGATTGGGGGTAGTGTGCTGACATGGATTGAGAACTGGTTGGCAGACAGGAAGCAAAGAGTAGGAGTAAATGGGGACTTTTCAGAATGGCAGGCAGTGACTAGTGGGGTACCGCAAGGTTCTGTGCTGGGGCCCCAGCTGTTTACATTGTACATTAATGATTTAGACGAGGGGATTAAATGTAGTATCTCCAAATTTGCGGATGACACTAAGTTGTGTGGCAGTGTGAGCTGCGAGGAGGATGCGATGAGGCTGCAGAGTGACTTGGATAGGTTAGGTGAGTGGGCAAATGCATGGCAGATGAAGTATAATGTGGATAAATGTGAGGTTATCCACTTTGGTGGTAAAAACAGAGAGACAGACTATTATCTGAATGGTGACAGATTAGGAAAAGGGGAGGTGCAACGAGACCTGGGTGTCATGATACATCAGTCATTGAAGGTTGGCATGCAGCTACAGCAGGCGGTTAAGAAAGCAAATGGCATGTTGGCCTTCATAGTGAGAGGATTTGAGTACAGGGGCAGGGAGGTGTTACTACAGTTGTACAGAGCCTTGGTGAGGCCACACCTGGAGTATTGTGTACAGTTTTGGTATCCTAACTTGAGGAAGGACATTCTTGCTATTGAGGGAGTGCAGCGAAGGTTCACCAGACTGATTCCCGGGATGGCGGGACTGAGAAATCAAGAAAGATTGGATCAACTGGGCTTGTATTCACTGGAGTTCAGAAGAATGTGAGGGGATCTCATAGAAACGTTTAAAATTCTGCTGGGTTTCGACAGGTTCGATGCAGGAAGAATGTTCCCAATGTTGGGGAAGTCCAGAACTAGGGGTCACAGTCTAAGGATAAGGGGTAAGCCATTTAGGACCGAGATGGGGAGAAACTTCTTCACCCAGAGAGTGGTGAACCTGTGGAATTCTCTACCACAGGAAGTTGTTGAGGCCAATTCACTAAATATATTCAAAAAGGAGTTAGATGTAGTCCTTACTATTAGGGGGATCAAGGGGTATGGCGAGAAAGCAGGAATGGGGTACTGAAGTTGCATGTTCAGCCAAGAACTCATTGAATGGCGGTGCAGGCTCGAAGGGCCGAATGGCCTAGTCCTGCACCTATTTTCTATGTTTCTATGTTTAACAGGCTATGATCTGACCTCAATGTGTACTCTCTGCTCAATGTAGTGTTTCCGAATCCATGCTCTAAGTGGGTGAGGTCACAGTCAAGGTTCCCATTTGCAGCCTCACCCACTGCAAGGGCCTGCATGCGCTATTAACCTAGCTACTTGGCTCTGCAGACCCACCCACCCCTCATGTTGGTGACTCCTCAGTCTTCATATGCGTCTCGAAGACGGTAGCCTCCCTGTTACTGTTAGACCGTGGCACCCTAATCCCACCATTGCCACAGCAATTCCACGCAGCAAATGGTAGTTAGATCGAGCTGTGAAGACTGTCATAGAGTAAAATGTACTAAACCTCGAGCTGTGAAGACTTTCATAGAGTAGCATGTACTAAATTATGTACTTAAGCATACTGATGAAAGGCCTCTAACTCAGACTTTCTGTTTAATGTTACAGGCGAAGCTCGCACACAACCGGCAGAAGCAAATGCGGACTGGTGGACGGGAGCCAGACCTCCAAGTGCTCACTCTGTTGGAGGAACGGATAGCTGCCCATTTGGGTGTTTAAGTTGATGTGAAGCTGGTGGCGAGTTCCTTTGCAGCGACCTGTAGGACACTTGGCCCTGACACTATCAACATGCAGCTCTTTCTATGAGACTGGCATTCACGGATGCCTTTCCCGCTCCTGGCTCCCTCCCCTGCAGGTAACTGCTGTTCTGCGTTTGTGCTTTCAGATGACAAGTCAGCTCCACCGGGGCCTTCTACAGATGCAGATGGTGGTGACGACCAAGAGGACAAGGAGTAGTAGGAAGATAACACCTCCTTTGACAATATGCAGGAGGGTGTGCCGTCTGAGAGTGGGGCCAGCAGCGCAGCTGACCAAGGGATGGTGGGGAAGACGGAGGTGGGTGATGCTTCTGGATCCAGTGGCCTCCAGCAACGCTTCGGAGGAGGGGAAGCCCAGGGGCCAGCATGAGGGATGCTCAGCAACACTCTGAAGATGAGCCCGACCTAGAGGTTGTCCCAAGACAATCCCTGCAATTGCACAACGATCTGCTGGGTGCACGAGCAAGGGTGCCACAGAGTCTTGATTTACTAGCTGTGAGGATGGAGGAGTCCACCTCAACTGTTGCTCATGCCTCTCAGCAGCCCATCGAGCCCATCCTTAGTAGATACCAACGGATGCTGGATGCAAACAGTGACCATGGGGTCCCAGACATGGTGGCACGGGCTATGGCTGACGTTGCAATGGCCATTGAGCACCAGGCCGATGCTATGGTATGTTTCCATATTCAAATGTCATCACTGCGTGGGGTCCTGAGTCAGCTCTCTGGTGTACTGAGTCGCAGACACTGCACCCCATCCACAACAGAGTGCTTCCACCCATGCTGAGGTTATGCCGTCCGCAGCCGGGTCTTCCAGGGCTGGTCATGGACGTGCTATTAGGCCATCATGTGTGGCAGTGGATCCAAGTGAGCAACCGACTATCAGCCTTGCTGAAGGCCTCGAGACCCCATTGAGGAGGAGCAGTAGGCGTGGGAGGGGGGAGAAGGGAAGGGGTGGTAAATCCCTCTTTAAGACAAAGTAAAGACCTGTGAGAAGCTGGCCACATATGCTGACCTTGTGAAGATACAAGCTTTTAAAACCAGTTGCATTTGTATGACGCACCTAACACTTGCTTGATGGTCAACAGAGATGACAAGGTTGTTGCAATGTGAGCTCATGTAAATTGTTGCACTTGGATGAACGATGCAAGAATTGTTTGGTACTCGCCAGAGATGGCTATCTTGTTGCAAAATGAACTGATGTCAATAGGTCCACTTGGATGTCTATGAGAATGTTTAAAGAGGTTTTGTGGGTATGTTGATGTGTTGGGGATGAAGTTGTTATCTTGTGCTTGTTTTCAGCATATATGATTTATGTTTGCAATAAACCAAGTTTGGTTGTTCACATGATGAGGCATTGATTATTTAAGACAGAGGGCTTCAGGATGTGTAGCGATGTGTTGAGTTGATGCCCACTTGTATAGGCTGGCCATTGGGCACGTCAAGAGTTATTCAATGGAATCGATGAGTGATGAGTCTCTGATGAGCAGCCCTTCCAGCCGCAGCAGAGTCATGCTGCCCCCTCCTTCGGTGAGGCTCCTCATCTCCCTCGTCATCATCGTCCTCCTCATGAGGTGGATCATAGAAACATAGAAAATAGGTGCAGGAGTAGGCCATTCGGCCCTTCGAGCCTACACCACCATTCAATAAGATCATGGCTGATCATTCACCTCTCCTTTCCTGCTTTTTCTCCATACCCCTTGATCTCTTTAGCCGTAAGGGCCATATCCAACTCCCTCTTGAATATATCTAACGAACTGGTATCAACAACTCTCTGCGGAAGAGAATTCCACAGGTTAACAACTCTCTGAGTGAAGAAGTTTCTCCTCATCTCGGTCCTAAATGGCCTACCCCTTATCCTTAGACTGTGACCCCTGTTCTGGACTTCCCCAACATCGGGAACATTCTTCCCGCATCTAACCTGTCCAGTCCCGTCAGAATTTTATATGTTTCTATCAGATGCCCTCTCATTCTTCTAAACTCCAGTGAATACAGGCCAAGTCGATCCAGCCTCTCCTCATATGTCAGTCTTGCCATCCCGGGAATCAGTCTGGTGAACCTTTGCTGCATTCCCTCAATAGCAAGAACGTCCTTCCTCAGATTAGGAGACCAAAACTGAACACAATATTCCAGGTGAGGCCTCACCAAGGCCCTGTACAACTGCAGCAAGACCTCCTTGCTCCTATACTAAAATCCCCTAGCTATGAAGGCCAACATGCCATTTGCTTTCTTCACCACCTGCTGCACCTGCATGCCAACCTTCAATGACTGATTTACCATAGCACCCAGGTCTCGTTGCACCTCCCCTTTTCCTAATCTGCCGCCATTCAGATAATAGTCTGCCTTCGTGTTTTTGCCACCAAAGTGGATAACCTCACATTTATCCACATTATACTGCATCTGCCATGCATTTGCCCACTCACCTAACCTGTCCAAGTCACCCTGCAGCCTCTTAGCATCCTCCTCACAGCTCACACCGCCACCCAGCTTAGTGTCATCTGCAAACTTGGAGATATTACTCTCAATTCCTTCATCTAAATCATTGATGTATATTGTAAATAGCTGGGGTCCCAGCACTGAGCCCTGCGGCACCCCACTAGTCACCGCCTGCCATTCTGAAAAGGACCTGTTTATCCCGACTCTCTGCTTCCTGTCTGCCAACCAGTTCTTTATCCACGTCAATACATTAACCCCAATACCATGTGCTTTAATTTTGTACACTAATCTCTTGTGTGGTACCTTGTCGAAAGCCTTTTGAAAGTCCAAATACACCACATCCACTGGCTCTCACTTGTCCACTCTGCTAGTTACATCCTCAAAAAATTCCAGAAGATTTGTCAAGCATGATTTCTCTTTCATAAATCCATGCTGACTTGAACCGATCCTGTCACTGCTTTCCAAATGCACTGCTATTTCATCTTTAATAATAGATTCTAACATTTTCCCTACTACTGATGTCAGGCTAACCAGTCTATAATTCCCTGTTTTCTCTCTCCCTCTGTTTTTAAAAAGTGGTGTTACATTAGCTGCCCTCCAGTCCATAGGAACTAATCCAGGGTCGATATGTTGGAAAATGATCATCAATGCATCCACTATTTCTAGGGCTACTTCCTTAAGTACTCTGGGATGCAGACTATCAGGCCCTGGGGATTTATTGGCCTTCAATCCCATCAATTTCCCTAACACAATTTCCTGACTAATAAGGATTTCCTTCAGTTCCTCCTTCTCACTAGACCCTCGGTCCCCTAGTATTTCCGGAAGGTTATTTGTGTCTTCCTTCGTGAAGACAGAACCAAAGTATTTGTTCAATTGGTCTGCCATTTCTTTGTTCCGAATTATAAATTCACCTGATTCTGACTGCAAGGGACCTATGTTTGTCTTCACTAATCTTTTTCTCTTCATATATCTATAGAAGCTTTTGCAGTCAGTTTTTATGTTCCCAGCAAGCTTCCTCTCATACTCTATTTTCTCCCTCCTAATTAAACCCTTTGTCCTCCTCTGCTGAATTCTAAATTTCTCCCAGTCCTCTGGTTTGCTGCTTTTGCTGGCCAATTTATATGCCTCTTCCTTGGATTTAACACTATCCCTAATTTCCCTTGTTAGCCACAGTTGAGCCACCTTCCCCGTTTTATTTTTACTCCAGACAGGGGTGTACAATTGTTGAAGCTCATCCATGTGCTCTTTAAATGTCTGCCATTGCCTATCCACCGTCAACCCTTTAAGTATCATTCATCAGTCTATTCTAGCCAATTCACGTCTCATACCATCGAAGTTACCTTTCCTTTAGTTCAGGACCCTAGTCTCTGAATTAACTATGTCACTCTCCATCTTAATATTATGGTCACTCTTCCCCAAGGGGCCTTGCACAACAAGATTGCTAATTAGTCCTTTCTCATTACACATCACCCAGTCTCGGATGGCCAGCTGTCTAGTTGGTTCCTCGACATATTGGTCTAGAAAACCATCCCTAATACACTCGCTGGTGGTAATGTCTGGCCGCTCATAATGGCCAGGTTGTGCAGCATGCAGCAGGCAATGGTGATCATGGAGACTCTATCAGAAGAGTACTGCAATACCCCTCCAGAGCATTCTAGGCAGCGGAAACGCTGTTTCAGAACCCCGATAGTTTGCTCGATAATGGCCAGGGTTGTGGTATGGCTGGTGTTGTAGTGCTGCTAGGCAGGGGTGATGGGATTGCGGAGGGGTGCCATCAGCCAGGGGCCACACCTTATTCTTTGTCGCCCAGGAGCCAGCCACAGCCTTCATGCAGTGGCTTGAAGAGTCATGGCACAGTGTTCTCCCACAAAAACTTTTTTAATCAGTATGTAACATGCCCAACACGAGCGGGTGGTTCTAGATTTAGTTTTGGGGAATGAAGCTGGGCAGATGGAAGGGATATTAGTGGGAGAGCACATGGGCGGCAGTGACCATAATTCAGCCAGATTCAAGGAAGTTATGGATAAGGACAAGAATAAACCAGGAATAAAAGTCTCAAATTGGGCAAAGCTAACTTTACTAAGTTAAGAAGTGATTTGGCCACAGTGGGCTGGAAATAGCTACTTGAAGGTAAACCAGTGTCGGACCAGTGGGAGGCATTCAAGGAGGAAATCCGGAAGGCTCAGGCCAGACATGTGCCCTTAAAGAAAAAGGATGGGAATAAAAATTCTAGAGCTCCCTCGATGTCTAGGGATTTACAGGGGAGGATAAAGATAAAAAGGAAAGCTTATGTCATATACCGATGGCTAAATAGTGTAGAATCTCTGGAGGAATATAGAAAGTTCAGAGGTAAAATTAAAAAGGATATTAGAACTATTAAGAGAGAACATGAAAAATTCTTGGCAAGTAAAATCAAGGAAAACCCAAAGATGTTCTATAAATACATTAAGAGCAAGAGGATAACTAAAGAAAGGGTAGGAACTATTAGAGACCATGAAGGTAATGTGTGTGTGGAAGCAGAAGATGTTGGTATGGTTCTTAATGAATAATTTGTGCCTGTTTTTACAAAGGGACAATGCAGATACTGCTATTGAGGAGGAGTGTAAAATTCTGGATGAAATAAACACAGTGAGAGAGGAGGTATTAAAGGGTTTAGTGGCTTTGAAAGTGGATAAGTCCCCAGGCCTGGATGAAATGCAACCCAGGCTGTTGAACAAAGTAAAAGAGGAAATAGCAGAGGCTTTGACCATCATTTTCCAGTCCTCTTTGGATTCAGGCATGGTGCCGGAAGACTGGAGGACTGCTAATGTGGTACCCTTGTTTAAGAAGGGAGAAAGGAATAGGCCAAGTAATTACAGGCTTGTCAGCCTAACCTCAGTGGTGGGAAAATTATTGGAAAAAATCCTGAAGGACAGGATAAATCTACATTTAGAAAGGCAAGGATTTATCAGGGACAGTCAGCATGGGTTTGTTACGGGAAGATCATGTTTGACCAACCTAATTGCATTTTTCGAGGAGGTAACCAGGAGGGTCGATGAGGGTAGTGCATACGATGTAGTGTAAATGAACTTTAGCAAAGCTTTTGATAAGGTCCCACATGGCAGACTGGTCACGAAGGTAAAAGCCCATGGGATCCAGGGCAAAGTGACAAGTTGGATCCAAAATTGGCTTAGAGGTAGGAAGCAAAGGGTATGGGCTGATGGATGTTTTTGTGACTGGAAGGATGTTTCCAATGGGGTTCCGCAGGGCTCAGTACTGGATCCCTTGATTTTTGTGGTGTACATTAATGATCTAGATTTGAATTTCCCATACCTCAGGAGCCTCTTATCAACAAGAGCAGATATTGATGGCGAGATCGCCTCCAGTGCGCCTTTGGTCGTCTGAGGAAGAGTGTTTGAAGACCAGGCCCTCAAAACTGCCACCAAGCTCATGGTGTACAGGTCTGTAGTAATACCCGCCCTCTTGTATGGCTCAGAGACATGGACCATGTACAGTAGACACCTCAAGTCGCTGGAGAAATACCACCAACGATGCCTCCGCAAGATGCTACACATCCCCTGGGAGGACAGACGAGTCCTCGACCAGGCTAACATCCCCAGCATTGAAGCACTGACCACATTTGATTAGCTCTGCTGGGCAGGCCACATCGTTCACATGCCAGACACAAGACTCCTAAAGCAAGTGCTCTACTCGGAACTCCTTCACGGCAAACGAGCCAAAGGGGGGCAGAGGAAGCGCTACAGGGACATCCTGAAAGTCTCCCTGAAAAAGTGGAACATCCCCACTGACACCTGGGAGTCCCTGGCCAAAGACCGCCCTAAATGGAGGAAGTGCAGCCGGGAGGGCGCCGAGCACCTCGAGTCTCATCGCCGAGAGCATGCAGAAATCAAGCGCAGGCAGCGGAAAAAGCGTGCGGCAAACCAGTCCCACCCACCCCTTCCCTCAACGACTATCTGTCCCACCTATGACAGGGACTGTGGTTCTCGTATTGGACCGTTCAGCCACCTAAGGACTCATTTTTAAGAGCGGAAGCAATTCTGCCTCGATTCTGAGGGACTGTCTATGATGATGAGATTTGAACATGGGGGTATAATTAAGAAGTTTTCAGATGAAACTAAAATTGGCTGTGTGGTTGATACTGAAGAGGAAAGTCATGGACTGCAGGAGGATATCAATTTACTGGTCAGGTGGGCAGAACAGTGGCAAATGGAATTTAATTCAGAGAAGTGTGAGGTAATGCACTTGGGGAGGGCTAATAAGAAAAGGGTATAAACATTAAACGGTAGGCCACTAAGAAGTGCAGATGAACAAAGGGATCTTGGAGTGCTTATCCACAGATCCCTGAAAGTAGCAGGCTAGGTGGTTAAGAAGGCATACGGAATGCTTGTCTTTATTGGCCGAGGCATAGAATACAAGAGCAGGGAGGTTATGCTTAAATTGTATAATACACTGGTTAGACCGCAGCTGGGATACAGCATGCAGTTCTGGTCGCCGTATTATAGGAAGGACGTGATTGCATTGGAGAGGGTGCAGGGGAGATTTACGAGGATGCTGCCTGGAATGGAGAATCTTAGTTATGAGGATAGATTGGATAGGCTGGGAGGAGACCTCATTGAGGTGTATAACATTTTGAGGGGTCTGGATATAGTAGATTGCAAGGGCCTATTTCCTTTGGTGGAAAGGTCAATTACGAGGGGGCATAGGTTTAAGGCGGTTGGTGGAAGGTTTAGAGGGGATTTGAAGGGAAGCTTCTTCACGCAGAGGATTGTGGGGGTCTGGGACTCGCTGCCTGGAAAGGTGGTAGAGGCAGAAACACCTCACATTCAAAAGATGCTTGGATTGGCATTTGAAGTGCCGTAACCTGCACGGTTACGGACCTAGAGCTAGTAAGTGGGACTAGACTGGATAACCTCTTGTTGGCTGTCACAGATACGATGGTAAGTACTTCAGGAAATCTAATACGGCCAGAGTGATCTCCTGGATTAGTTTCGATCGCCTGGATGGGTCGGAGAGGAATTTTCCCAGATTTTTCCCCCCATTGGCCTGGGTTTAGTTTTTTTGGCTCTCCCAAGAGATCATATGGCTCTGGTTGGGTTGGAGTATAAAATGTTGCAATACATAGAGTATCGCAGTTGTGTGGGGAGGACTGGTTGGGCCGGATGCTCTTTACCCATCTGCCATTGTTCATAGGTTTATATGTAACCTTCAGGGCTGCTGACTGAGGGCCGCGTGGCTCTTTGTCGGCCGGCGTGGACATGATGGGCCGAAATGGCCTCATTCCGCGGTGTAAATTTCTATGTTTCTATGTTTCTAAGATGAAGGCATCATGGCAGCTGTCAGGACAGCAGGCGTTGCCAGTGAGGATCATCTGCCTGTGATCGCAGACCAGCTGTACGTTGAGGGAGTGGTATCCCTTGCAAATCCGAAAGATCTCTCCATTGTGGAGTGGGGCCCTCAATGCCACATGCGTACAATCAATGGCTCCTTGAACCCTGGGGAAGCCCGTTATCCTGGCAAAGCCACGGGTCGCTCATCCCGATCTCCCCTTGACATGCTGAATTTGTTTGCTGTAGAAAGCGTCAGTCTCCTGGCGAATGCAGCAATGTACTGCAAACTGCGAGATGTTGCATACATCGCCTACAGGAGACTAGAAGGAGCCAGTAGCATAGAGGTTCAGTGCTGCTGTCACTTTCACTGCCACTGACAGCGAGGTCCTGGTGCCGATTTCAGCTGCCAGGTATGTCTGCAGGAGGTTACAAAGCTCCGTGATTACCTCCTTGCGGAACCTCAGCCTTCTTAAGCATTGCTCCTCGGACATCTCAAGATAAGAGTAATGCGCGCGGTAAACCCTGTGTCTGTACGGCCTCCTGCCACGCTGTTTGGGGCCTCTCCTCTGGGGAGGATCCACATTTTCCATAAGCTGTCTCTGCAGCCGGTGCCTTTCAAGTCGGCGCCGCAGGACAACGTGTTGTGCCATCACTGCCCCCATCACTTGGCACAGGTCACAGCGAAATGCAACTTTTAAATGTTCTCGATATGGAATGCAACAATGTGTCCCAGATACTAGTAGTCAATCTGTCGAGTCAACAACAGTACCATGCTAACAGTCTGTGTGAGCATCAAATGCAGCACTGACTGAGACCTCTGAGCTCTGGCTGCAACTCTCTTTAAATAACGCCCTTGTGCAGTCCAACTTTTTCAGGCGTCATCGACGCCAACTGTTAAGTGAGACAGTAAAAATTAATGTGGCGAGAAGGGCGCCAAGGAAGTGTTGCACGCGTGCTGACGTCATGATTTCCATGGCGTTAGCCGCCGGTATGTTAGCTTTTAACATCTGTAAAAAATTACCACCGAAATTCTTCGCGTCAGGCATGAACAGCACCAAGCGCCATTCCCAACCACCTAACTCTCACGACGTTATCAGCAGGCGTTAGCAACCGAATTTCAACCCTTTAATATAGTCAGAGTATCTCACTTCCTGTGACCATTGATTGTCACTGGACATTTGCGACTTCAGAACAAACTGATTTTCAATGCTTTAAAGGTTGCTTAACACTAGTAAGATGGTGCTGGTGGTGGAGAGTGTGTTGATGAGATATGTGTGGCTCTGTACTTCTGCTTCCTATCAACTGTTGTCCTCGTTCTCAAAGTAACAGGTAGATTGAAGAAATGTTTTTTTTTAATTCCTAGAAAATTTGACTTTTATTTTAATGATCTAATATTGGTTAAAACTATAGTCCAAAATAGCATTGTAGGAAACATTATACAGGAAACATTTTTTAAATGGGTTGTAGTCCTATATATCCTGATAAAGGTCTTACCTGAATTCTTCAGATTCATAGTCATCAATGGAGCTAAAAATAAAAATTATTTTGATATATTAATATTGTACTTAATATTTTGTCCACTATATATACCTATATAGTTACTGAAAGTTAGCCAGAAATTTAATAAATTGATACGTCAGTTTTCTGTACAGACTTTTAATTGTCCCACAACCACTATCCTTTGACAAGAGCGCTGAGGTAGTAACACCTCCTCAAAGTCAAAACTCTTTCCTGTTGATCTACCATAACTAATTGTTGAATAGTTCCCTGCTCATCCAAAACAGCCTGAGGTGAACTTGCAAACTCTTATTAGGAGTTTGTATTATTGCCAGGAGTTCAGTAAAGCATGCTGGTGGGTATGACTCTGGAGATTTACTGTTCACATTTTCCTTTAACAGATTTTTTCTTGCGTCCTATTGTTTTCTTTATCTTTACAGTTTGAAAGAGAAAAACTTACCCAAACTGCTTAATTTTCATTTGATCACTTGATTTTGTTTTTGTTTTCTCTACCTTTTTCTCATTTTGTTTTCCTTTTAATCATTTCCTTTTTTTCTTATTTGTTTTGGTCAATCTCTCCATTACCTTTATAGGTAGGAGATGGAAAGTCACTTTATTACCAAGAGAGACAGATCTTACCCAGGCTGCTCAGCATTTAACACAGCTCTATTATCTATGGACATTACAGTCTTTCTCTTATGAAAGGTAAATGTCACCTCCACAAAGGCAAAGCAGCTTGGCAGTGATGCAAACCATCCTTCCATCTTAGTTGCAGCTCTGATCAAGAATTTTAATCGGACTGGTTATGATCTGGGCTCTCTCACAACACTTGTGTTCATGGCAAAAAGGCAGTTTCCATAAGCAGGCAAGTTTCCCATGTACCCATATACGTGTGTGGGCTATTATGCTCAGATTTAATAGTTCACCACCAACTGTGGTATATTGTTTATCAGATGTCACATGGGGTGCCTACCATGTTCTTTTCCAATATATCATCACATCAATAGGTCAGTTCTTACAGAATAAAACTATATCAGAATTTACTTATAAATTAATTAATGCACAAATGCCAAATGATACATTAAGATACTGAATTAATGTAGACGGTGATATTTTGAACGGCATTCTCACCTACTTCCTTTTGCGTCCGCGCCTGGAAAAAAGCTCTTCCCCATAGTCACTTATAACGGCACTTTCAAACTCCCAACTCTCCAGTCTATGGCCCTTTCATTTGCCATGATACTTCTGCAGCTGTTCAGTCACACCCTCCCTCCACCTTTGATGTCCTTGTCCTCAGTAAATCCTTTACTCTCTCCCACCCTGGTCATTCTCCCTGGTATGGCCTCTATCTTCGATTCCTTAAATCCAAGGGTGTAGACTTGAACGTATGTAGCGCGCAACTGGTTTAACCATTCATTGCCAGATCTGGCTGGACCATATCAAGCATTATAAGGCCCTGTTCCCCTCTGCTAAAACTGCTCACTACTTCAGGATCATCCTAGAATGTAAAGATAACCCTGGCTTCTTTTCTCTACTACAAACCTGCTCCGTAAACCCCTCTCCCCTACCTCCTCCATCCTCACCTCCAAGAACAGGTGTGAGGAGCTCACAGAATTATTTGTTACCAAGATTGAGACCATCCATTCAGTTGCCTCTGCTACATCCCTCTCTTCCCCATGCCAATCAAACCAAGTTGCTCCCTAGGTTCCCCCTGCCCAAGCTTGAACTCACATCTTTATCTAGTTTCTCTCTTATCTCCCCCCATATCCTCGCCAAGCTCATCGTGTCCACAAGACCTACTTTCTGCTCTATTGACCCTATTCCCAGTAAACTGGAGACCACACCCATGCTAGTTAACATTGTAAATGGTTCCCTCTCCTCAGGGACTGTCTCCCTCCCTTTCAAATCTATCATCATGAAACCCCTCCTCACAATAAACACTCCTGACCCTTCTGTCCTTGCAAACTACCATCCTATCTCCAACCTCCCTTTCCTCTCCAAAGTCCTTGAACGTGTTGTCGTTCCCGCAAATCTATGTTGAACCTCTCCAATCAGGTTTCTACCCCTGCCACAGCATGGAAATGTTCCTGTTAAAAATCACAAATGATATCCTCGGTGACTGTGGAGCACTTTCCCTCCTCATCTTTCTCGACCTCTTTTCAATTTTTAACATGTTCGTTCACACCAGCCTCCCCCAACACCTCTTCTCCATTGTCCAGCTGATTGGGTGAGCCGTCATCTGGTTCCACTCTTACCTATCCAGCCAGAGCCAGTGAATATCCTGCAATGGCTTTTCTTTCCACCCTCGCATCATTATCTCTGGAGTCCCCCAAAGATTTATTCTTGGCCCCCCTCCTATTTCTCATTTACATGCTACCTCTTGGTGCCATAATCTGATGACATGACATCAGCTTCCACATGTATGCTGATGACACCCAGGTCTACCTCACAAACATCTCTTTGGACCCCTCCAATGTCTCTGGTCTGACATCCAGTACTGGATGAGCCAATAATTCCTCCAATTAAATATTGGGAAGTACTGAAGTTGTTGCCTCCTGCCCCTTCCGCAAACTTCTTGCACTCATCACCGATTCCATCCCCATCCCTGGCTACTGTCTTAGGCTAATCCAGACTATTCAGCAATCTCAGCATCCTATTTGACCCTGAGCTGAGCTTCCCATTCATTATCCTCTCCATCACAAAGACTGCCTACTTTCACCTCCTTAACATCGCTCATTCTACCCCTGACTCACCTTATCTGCTGCTGAAACCCTCAACCATGCTTTTGTTACCTTAAGACTCAATTATTCCAATGCTCTCCTGGCCAGTCTCCCAACTTCCACCCTCGATTACTTGAGCTCATTCAAAAAGCTGCTGCTTATATCTGAATCTACACCAATTCCTGTTCATCCTTCAATCCTTTGCTCGCTAAACTACATTGGCTTCCAGTCTACCAATGCTTTGAATTTTAACATTTTCATCCTGGTGCTTAAATCCCTTTATGACCTTATCCTTCCCTACATGTGCAACATCCTCCATCCTTACAACCCTCCCAGAATTCTATGGTCTTCCAACTCTGAACTCTTATACATTCCCCCACGCCCTTTGGCTCACTATTGGCAACTGTGCCTTCAGCCATCTAGATCCTAAGCACTGGAATGTTAAATTGGAGATGTTGGGAGATCGTGAGTCAATGTATATCAGCAAGGACAGGAGTGATGGGTTACGGAACATTGTGCAGGGTAGAATATGGGTAGTTTTGGATGATCTAAAGTTTACAGAGCTTCGAGGATGAGAGGCCAGCATTTGAATAGTCGAATCTGGAAGTGACAAAGACATGGGGCTGGATTTTCCAATGCATCTCTGCCCAGTTTCTCGGCGGTATTGGTCAGTTTGGGCAAAAACCGGGTTGGCGAAAATTTCCAGAGAGAATTCCGCCTGAGGTTTGGAAATACCACTGGGGAGCGGACCGCCGACGTGCAACGACCAAAAACCGTTATGCCCAAGTTTTGACTCAGCGGTGACCCGTAGGTAAGTAGAAAAAAAACGCCCATGAGAAGTAGCGGGAGCTGGGCGGTAGCCCTGCAAAAAAAGTAAGTTAAAGGGGTTTTAATAATTATTTTAAAATTCTTTTATAGCGATTAAGTTGAAAAGGGTCCTGAGAATGTTTTCTGATTTTTTAATTTTATGTCTTTTGGAAAAAATATTTGTGTTTTCCCCATTCCTAGGCCCAACATGCAGCCTCGGTCTAAATTTTCGTAATTACCACACATTTCGTTTTAGAGCCGCTCGATCAGCCGAAGATCGCGTTTTCCGCCGAGAATCGGGGTGTAAGGTCCATTTTTTTTTGCCGGGCGGAATTATTTCCTTTTTTTGGGGGGAATTTTTCACCACGGTAATTTTTAAATCTTAGTGGTATTTTGGGATTTTTTTGAAATTCTAGCCCATAGATTGGAATGGTTGCCGCAGAGAACATGCCATCTTTTAAGGAAACACTGAATCATTATTTGAAACAAAATAAGGTTACAAGGCTATGAGGAGAGCGTGGGGTGGTGGATTAGTTTTGGATCACCCAAGCAAAGAGCAGAGAAATGATGGGGGAAATGACCTCCTTCTGCACTGTAAACTTCTACAGTTCCCCAATTCCAGTCAGGTGATTTTACCTTGTTTCATAGTATGCAAAGTATGCTGTCATGTCTGCTAACTTGATGCCGTACGTGAACTTTTTAGCAGATGTAGAGTTTATTGGAGAGGTTAATGACCAAAAAAAATGCACTTGTTTCATTTCAGTTGATTTCAGCCTTGTTCTCTTCGAACATATAGAGTAGATGACAACAACCATGGCTTCTCCCCACCCTATCTCTGTAATCTCCTCCAGCCCCACAAACCCCAAGATATCTGTGCTTCTCTAATTCTGCCCTTTTGAGCATCCCTAATTATAATCGCTCAACCATTGATGGCCATGCTTTCTGTTGCCTAGATCCTAAAGCTCTGTAATTCCCTGCCTAAACCTCTTCGCCTCTCTATCCTCCTTTGAACTTACTTCTTTGACTAAGCTTTTGGTCATCTGCCCTAATTTCTCCTACTATGGCTTGGTATCAATTTTTCTGATAGTCATGTGAAGCGTCTTGGGACGCTTTACTATGTTAAAGACGCTATATAAACACAAGTTGTTGTTGTTATAGAGTGGACTCTATTATATTATTTACTACACCGTAATAAACTGCTTTTGTTGTCTGTAGAACTGAAAAAAAGCATATCTCCTGAGGAGTTTGCATATGTGCTGTGATCGATGTACATTTCAAAGTAAGTATTCAACTCACCCACAACTTTCAACTTTTGGTAAAGAAGGAAGATGACGAATGTTAAGAAAATCTAGAAATATCTTGGGTAGTTCTTCATTCTCAATCAGAATAGCCTATTAAAAGATATAAATTAACAACATTTATTCAAAACTTATTGAAATGCAGCTTTCACAGTGCATTATTGCATATTGTTACGTGTGCACATGAAAACAATTGGATTTATTGTTGTTGTTGAAAACAGAGGAAAAAGAATTTTAATTAAAATGCATATTATAAGCTTTAGAAACATAGGCCTAGAAATTCGATGAAGCCCGAAAACGGGCGGTGCCACCCAATGTTCCCCCTAATTATTTTTTGAGTGCGCGGCCCATTCACAGTTGCGCAAAACCTAACATTGGAAAAGCCGGACCTGAAATAAAGTTTTTAATACAGTTGATTGCTGTTGAGTAATTGGAAGTACAAAATCTGTGGTGTTTCGTTTCACTCAGTACTCATTGTCAACTGCGTTACAAAAAAACCGAAGTAAATGGGTATAATAATAAAACAAATTCTGGCAGCAGCTTTCAGGTGATAAATAAACCACTGCCTCTTGAGTGACACAAGTGACCAAGCCCTCAGTTATGAGGCATTAAAACACACCACGGATCATTTAGTCCAAGGATTTTAAGTGCTCTTTAACTACAGTCAGTATTTGTAGACTATACAATTCCGTTTTCCCAAGTATTAAAACTTGTTTTATTTACTGTTAGAAGATTAAAATTACATTTCAATTCAGTCCAGTCATAGTCACAAACATGATAGCAAACCTACTAGATTTATCACAATACAGCTGTACCACCGAGTACCAGGGAGTCATACTTTGAGATGGGCGACGGTAAGCGTCTCTACAGTAGGAACATACACAAAATGTTCCTAAATGGTATACCACACACAGTGGAAATACATTTAAAATACAAATTAAATATAGTTCAGTTTAAGTTTTTGTCACTTTCTCAGATGCTACATTTAATTAGACAGGAAGTGACCAAGTATCTCAGCAGTTACAGATTTGTTTTATTCCAACAGTTAGTTGCAGGTTTGAGTCACAGTGTTGTTACAGTTATGGCAAGTTTAGTAAGTTCCTTGTCTGACCGCTGAATAGAATTCAGCAATGCATATAATTTGACAGGAGGGGGAAGGGCAAAAAGTCTGCAAATACATGCACAGTCATGGAAGAACAGTACAGTGTAGAAAATCTTTTCCTTCTATTACATGGAGAACTCAATGTGTTTTTTTTGGGGGGAGGGGTGTAGGGATTGATAAGAGCAGACAGAAAATATAAAAATGGCAGGAGGAAAATACATACTTGATATGATATACTAAAGTTTGTCACAACCAATCATAATTATAACAAGCCCATTCAAAGGGTTAATTATTGCTGGCAATGTTATTAGCCATTAACTACAGAGAACAATCTACCAATCACTGCTACAACTTTTAAATAAACTGTATTTGTACCAAGTATAGATGAGTGCCTATCTTTACCATTGCCAAATGTATTTAAAGCCAGTAGTTCTTGCCTTTCTTGTTGCACTGGAGCTAATAAAATAACCCTGTGTACTTTCAGTTTATTCCTGACTAAAGAAAAAGAGTGAATGTCAAGATATCTAGTTATTCTTGTATAATGTTACTATCTGTCTCCTCATATACTTCCCATCTGTGTCTGATTTCCTTTGCATTTCACATTCTCAGATAGCAATTAAGACAATCGATCTCATTGCCTTCATTTAGTGGTAACTCTCATTGGCCTTGAAATTTGGTAGTGTCTACCCGCAGAGTGCTAACAGCCGCGCTCAAATGGGGAGGTCCGAGGAGCCTGGGAGTTTGGGCCTCGGACCTCATTATCATGTAGGTGGTGCAGCGATGGGAGCTGGCACAGGTTTGTGCACCAATTTTCAGGTAAGTGAATGGGGAAGAAGATCACGGGGGTCTGGAGGAGGAACGGTTGAGTCTCGGAGTGTGATCAGAGGGCTGTTGGGGGTCGGGGGAGAAGATCATGGGGCCAGGAATATTGTTGGGGGTTGGGAAGGATAGCAGGTTGGGGCCAAGGAAAAAGATCGCAGGGGCCTGGAGTATTGTGGGGGGGCGGGGGGGGGGCGGTCAGGAGTGCTGTCGGGGGGTGGGGTTAGGAGGTCGCTGCCAGGGTCAAAGAAGAAGATTGGGGGTGCCTGGAGTATTGTTGAGGGGTTGGGAATGCTGTTGGGGGGTAGGGCTAGAAGGTCGGGCCGGGGTGGTGAGGGGGTTGGGGAGAGATCGAGGAATGATGGGGGGGTGGGGGTGGCCTGGAGGTTGGAGTCGGGCATAGGGTCAGAGATCTCGGGACCGGGAGTGCCGGTGATTATGGTAAGTACTTCACTTTTTAAAATTCCATGATGTTTAGCTTTGGTTTCTGGGGGACAAGCAGCACTGGTGCTGGCTGCCTCAGATTTAAACCAAAGTTTCATGAGGGAGCAGAAGCAGGTGTTAGGCTCCTTATTTGCATACGTTAATGGCCTAACACCTGCTTCAGACGTGGGTAAAGAACGCCTTGTTTGGCCTTTACCAATATGGTTCCCGGCGTGGCCCACACCAGACCAGTAGCTTCATGGTTACTTTTGCTAATATCAGCTTTTTATTTCCCAGATTTAAAAAAAATTAATTCAAATTCTCAAACTGCTATTTGAACTCACGTTCTCTCGAATGTTAGTCCAGTCACATAACCACTACATTATTGAATAAAGAGGAAAGTGAAATACAATACACAAAAGTGCAAAGCAGCTCAGAGATGCTAATGTACACTTACTTGGCCTGAGCACACAATCAAAATCATCTATGAGGCAGAATAAATTTCAAGATCCAATTTTAAAGAAAGACGTGCATTTATAAAGTGCTTTTCACGACAAGTGGACGTGTCAAAGCGCTTTACAGCCAATGAAGTACTTTTGAAGTGAGTCACTGCTGTAATTAAGGAAATGCAGCAGCCAATTTGCACACAGCAAGCTCCCATAAACAGCAATGTGATAATGACCAGATAATTTGTTTTAGATGTTGATTGAGGGATAAATATTAGCTGGGACACAGGAGGATAACTCCTCTGCTATTCTTCCAAATAGTGCCATGGGATCTTTTACGTCCACCTGAGAGAGCAGACAGAGCCTCGGTTTAATATCTCACCTGAAAGACGGCACCTCCGACAGTGCAGCACTCCCTCAGCACTGCACTGGAGTGTCAGCCTGGATTTTTGTGCTCATGTCTCTGGGGTGGGACTTGAACCCATTTTAACTTCAATGGAAATGGATGCCAATCCTGCTCGAGAGTGAGAGTCAGAGGTCCAAAAGATTTTAACTGCTGAGGCTCATTTGACTCCTGTCGGTCAACTGGCAGATAGCGGCAGCCTGGCCCGCAGGAGAGGATGAAAATCGGGTGACAAACAGGCAGCCTGCCGGCATCAGAAAAAGGCTGATAATGGGGGTGGGTCTCCGAAGATCTCATGGCTGGAGAATGGAGTAGCCTGAGGCAGCAGAGGCCCAGACTTTCCTCGTAGAGCCCAGAGTAGCATGAGTACTGTGGGAGCCATTAAGGAATTTTTTTTTAGCTGTCCTGCTCAGGAGTGGGTTCAAATTACCATCGGGGTCCCATGTATGAATGAAACACAGATTTGCATTTATTAATGAGACTCCGACCGCAGTGCAGTGTGGGCTTCATCCGCTGCAAAAACTAGCGGTATTAAAATTGCAAATCGGCGGGAACGGTGCAGGAAATGGAGCTGTTCCATTTTAACTCCTCCCCACTTTTTTCCTGCTGATCGGGGGGTGGGGGGGGGGGGGAGTTAAAACTGCACTGTCAGTCTCTGAACGGTTTATCTTAAGTGTTTTTTTTTTAAACAATTTCCCTATATAATTCAACCATTATCCACGTTCTTATCATCACTCTTTTTCGCTTCCTTTGCCTGAGCGCCACCATACAATAATTCATCCAAAACTTTGCTGTCTACATTCTGTCCCACATCAAGTCCCACTTGCCCTCACTACTCTCCTAGCTGACCTCTATTGGCTTCCTGCCCCACAATGGACTGAATTCAAAATCTTTGTCCTCATTTACAATCCCTACATGGTCTGACCCTTCCACATGTCTGATGTGAACAACTTTCATTTCTATCGTAGCATGAATATAGAAAGGCATCATAATGTGCTTCACAGAGGCATGAGGAAAACAGAAGCGGTTCCAAAACCAAACCCCGTGGATTTTCGCTACTTCCACCCATTCTGAGAAACTGCCCTGAACTCCTACTTGCTACCTTTCCCTACTACTGTACCCTTTCATCGTTTTCAATAGTGTTCTGTGTGGTACATTGTCAAAGGCTTTCTGAAAGTCTATGCCACATTTGCTGCATTTCACCCGCCCACCAAATTTGTCACCTCCTCAAACAGCTCGATCAGGTTTCTCAAGCATGATTTTCCTTATTGAAATCCACATTGGCTGCTTCTAATTATTTCCTCTTCATCTAGAAATTTTTCAATTTTATCTTTAATTAACAAATTCTAAAATGTCCCCTAGCACAGCAAATAAAACTAACTGATCTGTAATTACCTGTAGTTAGCTCTATCTCCATTCACAATAGAAACCTGAAATTTTATTACAAAATCAAATACTGCGGATGCTGAAAATCTGAAATAAAAACAGAAAATGCTGGAAATACTCAGCAGGTCAGGCAGCATATGTGGAGAGCGAAACAGAGTTAACGTTTCAGATTGATTTCTGACAAAAGGTCATCGACCTGAAACTCTGTTTCCCTCTCTACAGATGCTGCCTGACCTGCATTTTATGTTTTCATTCCTGAAATTTTATTTCTGAGGCCCCGGCTGTTTCTTCCCCCATTTCCCCCAGGATCGTTGTTACCAGTTGCTGTCAGAAATCCCATCTTAGTCAGTCCTTCTGCAACTGATTTGTATCCCAGATTTGCCATTGGGGCTGGAGATTTTCAGCCCACTGTCTTTTTTTTTTAATGAGAATGCAGAAAGAATATGACTCGATCAGCTGCAAAAAATTGTCCAGAAAAGATATCTCAATTTTCTCACCAATATTTGTCTGGGATTTGGATTCAAGTGCATCAGGTGCCTATTACTCATGTAGGAACCGCGGCATTGAGCTTTAACAGGCTATTCAACCTCAGGTAGAATGCAGCAGAATCCTCATCCGATGTTCATTTTCACACACTTTCAGCAGAGATTTCTAATTAGTGTTTAAGTGTGAGAAACTGGCTTGATCTTCTCAACACTAACCCGTGGGCGCAGGGGTTAACTGTAGCATCTGTATAGCATCTGTATTGGCACTCCATGTAAGGTCAGTCATCCTAGCACAGATGTGGCATCAAACTGGGTTCTTACTGCATTGTATGGCTGAGCTACTGAGTGATAAACTTGCTGAACTATTGGGGAAGCTTTCAAAGCAACTTCAATGTCTAAGGTTTAACCTTCTACATGGCATAAGGCAGCACAAAAATGGCTGTAAGAATATACCCCCATTTTTATTTTCTATAAACCACTATTCAATGGCCATGCATCCACTTTATCTTATTTAAAAAGCATAAACAGTGTGGAAATCAGAGGGTTTTTTCTTTTCATGTGTTGAGGAGACAGAAAAGCAACAGCAATAAAACCTACATTTTTTTGCCTCTCATTTTATTTGGGGAGGGGTTGTTATTTTATTTTCCAGGGTGTAACCTCATCCATCATGTTAACAAAGAGGAAAGTCTAGCGAGTGTGTGTTCAGGGATTTACTTTGGGTTATTAATGCAGGATTTAAGGAATGTTAACAAGGTGGGCTGTTTGTTAAGCTTGACAGATCAGCTTACAATGCACTGGTCACATACTCCATCTGTACACTAATGACATTGAGCTGGCATAAGAACTGCTGTTCCATGCCTAACACAAAGAAGAAAAAAAATCATCATTGGGACCACCAACTCGTTTGCATACTTGTAATGCAGACAGCCATTTGGGATTGCTTAACTTTTGGGTACTTGTACAGAGGATACTGATGAGTCATAGTTTACTGCATACTATGGGTTAAAATGTTTTAACCATTTGCAAAAGATTGTTTCCCTCATCTCTAAAATTTCATTAATACTGTTGCATATAACCAGATTTATTGTGTGTGTACTTGTGCCAATGTAACAGTAGAAGTAACTGCATGCTTACAATGCCACTTCATTTAATCCAACAACTAGGTGTCCTCCCCATCTCCCAGATGGATGGACATTTTACACAAATGTATTAGCAAACATGTATTTACGCAAGAACATTTTTACATCAGCTTCATTTTTAGGGCAGTATTCTAATCAGACTTATTGTTCAAACACAGTAAATAACTGAGGAATCAAAAATGCTTCCATGATCATTTTTCCATTGCTAGTGTTATAGAACAGATGCTCTCCATAGGGATTCTCTATTCCTAATCAATATTACTACTGTCCTAATGCATTCACAGGATAAAATAAAGGATATGCTGGGTAAGATTTTTTTTAAATCTAAAAGTTAAAATCATTTTAAAAAACAATCAAGCAATAGGGAATTCTCTCCGGTGTTCTCCCGATCGGCCGCTTTAACTTCAGCAGAAGATGCCTCGGCAACAACCCAGTTTCCGCATCTATCTGTGGTTTCCGTTGATCTTTTGCAGTTACGACGGCTGATCGGGAGAATCCCTGAGGAAATTCCCGGTGTAAGTATTTACCCACAGAACTGCTATTTCTTGCAGGGACTATTGGACATCATAAGATCATTATGTGTGCTTTTACAGTATTGTGAATTTCAGAATAAAACAGAATTGAAAACTTAGTAAACAATTTAATTTTTAAGAACTTCCAAGTAGTCAAAATTGTTCAGAAGGTGTGCAGTGTAATAACTTATGCACAGGCTGCAATGTTTTAGAAGACAGAGGGGGTCAGAAGACATGAAACAAAGAGACAGTGAAGTTCAAATGGTTAATCAGTGTTACCTGAACTCCAAGATATATAACATCCTCAAAATACACTCAAGAAAGTTTTCTGCTTCAGAATATAAATACATGAGTTTGTGGACAAAAAAAAATAAAATTTTTACTAATAAAATGCTCACTATTTTGGATGTCATCAGATTTGCTGAACTGAATCACTGCCAATCATTTATTATGCTATAATGTACATACAACCATATAAACATGCATCATATTTTGAATCATCAGGAAAAATAATTATAATAGAATATAGCACATATCAAGTTCATAAGGTAATTCAGTACAATATATGACCATTGTAATGAATGGTCTTAAAAAAATCTTAAAAAAATAGATCTTAGCAATTCTGAGTAGAAAGGGAAAAAAAGAAAAGGGTACATTCTTAGAATATTGATTTCTGCTCCTCTCCCCCACCATATAACCTTAGTTCTACCATATTGATTTTTTTTCCTGTAGTGTGGCCACTAAAAGCCTCAAATTTTTAAGAATCTGCCTCTTAGCACAGCTCTCCCTGTGGAAGTTGCTGATTACTTGCACATGTCCCTTCACTGACATTCCATACACCTAATTGTCAGATTTCTTTTCTGTTTCAGTGAGTAAAATGCAGTCACCATATTACAGAGGGACTTGTTCTGCCTTAACCTCAGCTAGATGCCATCATGCAGGAGAAAATACGTTAAAATATCACAGGATAACTCTGTCCGACAAGGCAGAGGCATAAACAGTGTAATGATTTCCCTCGAGTTTCACTGCGAGAGAATTGTCACTAAAGTCAACATAAATGGTGACAGATCTTCACTGAGGATACTGCGAAATCGAATGTTGGCATTATATTTAGGCTCAGGCCTTCTTATCAGCCAATTATAACACTAACCATCTTACTGAAAACTTGGACAAGACAACTCCACTAACCTTCTGAGGATATAACACACATCAGCATTTCAGTACTATAACTTTAGGTGTGAAATAGTTTTCAATATCTGGAGTTACTATACCCATCAATTAGCACAAAAATCTTATCATGCTGTAGAAATATATTAGGAACTCAATGTGTAAAAATCATCAGTGACTTGAGAAGTAACATTAAATTTCTAAGTCAAAAAATGCTTCCAGAAAAATCCCTAATTTACTGTTTGCTGTAGCCTACCCTGAATATAAATGTGAATTATTTCATCACAAATACGTCTGTGACTACTTGAAGAAATAACAATCGAAAATTGCAACCAGAGAAAGCAGCATGTTTTCTCCTAAATTGAGCACCCCTTAAGATTACTGTTATATACACAAATGCTGCAGTCTCCATTGGTCTCACCCGACCAAAATAGCTGGTCGATCCAACCAGCTAACCTTGCAATTCTTAACTTTCTTTAAATTTTAGCAACGATGCTCTTTCAACATAAAAAAATGTTTGAGCAATATGGTCAAAATATTAGGTTCATATTTTTCCAAAATGTTATTTCAAAATGTTATTTAAAAAACCTGACCAGATTTCTTACACTTAGGATTCAACCACTCACAAAACTCTATGTGGAAACACAGCAGTCAATATATAAATATATACATACCCAACAAGACACTGAGTTACACATATATTATATCCTTTTATTTTATTGCAAAAACACAGCATCCAGGTTGTAAAAACACCTGAAACATTACCTGGAAAATCTATCAGATGTTCAAGAATCCACAAGACCTAAAGGGATGTCACATCCATAGGTTAAGTTAATGCATTGTTTCCCATCATCATTTCTGTCACTCTGAAATCACTGCCACAGTGAAGAATGTTCAACTATGCAATAAGTTTTTATGATTTTTTGTCTTGGTGATGTTTTCTTCATATCAAAGGCTAGGGGTCAGAGGAAGCTCCCGAGAGCACTGCTGTCATTCCCATTGAAACTAATTACTCTAAACATCAGGTGCTTCCTCCAAGTCAGAACAGAATATTGCAGTTAGCGTAGGGAATTCATTGTTCTTGGGGTTAATGCACTTGTTTCTGTGCTGCTTTTTTCAAGCTTTGACGTCTACAAATATACTAATTGCATCATTTGCCAAAATGTTTCTGTACAATCTTTCTGCTGGATGATCGCATCTAAACACTGACTTCATTAGTTGCATGAAATTGATTTGAAGACTAACATTAATACCGCACAATGAAAATCACAGAGAAATCAACTACCTCAAAAACCTAGTGAATAAGAAAAATAATTTTACTGTGAATGCCATTTTTTTAAATATTACTCTCCAGATGAATATTGTGTAAATTTCAATCAGTGATTAAAGTAGATGAGGGTAGGGTGTAGCAAGACCAACACTGTCTGGGGGTTCAGATTATATCCAAGAGAACAAACTGACATGTTGAACCCAGACTATGGGCCCAAATTTGGCCCACCTGTTTTTTCGGCGTACTCACGTGAGATGCGCCGACCTCCTAGGATAAATACGGCGCCAAAAAGTTGTCCCTGGATTCTGGCCGCTCTGTGGTCTCTCCCATGGTTTGGCGCGGCGTGGCAATTCAATTAGAGGGTGGAGCTAGGGCCCTGCGCTTAAAAGAGTGCCTGCAGCTCAATGCATGCGCACTGAAGGTTTTGCGCATGCGCAGTAGCTCCTCTGCAGCGTGGGACCCAATGTCTCGCCCCTATCCCAGGCCGAGTGGCTTCAGGACGCGCACCGGGCTGCTGCACGTCATAGAGAGAGTCCCGCACCTATCCCCGGCCGAGTGGCCTCCCGCACCGCTGACTCCCTGGGCCGAGTTAGAAAGGTAGGACTTAAATTTTATTTTTTATTTATTATTGATGGTTGTGCTTTGTTTAGTGAGGAGAGTTTTGATTGGGGGGGGGAGTTTTGATGGGGGTGGAAGAGGAGAGTTTTGATAGGGGGGGGAGGAGAGTTTTGATGGGGTGGGGGGAGAGTTTTGATCGGAGGGCGAGTTTTGATCAGGAAGGGGGGAGTTTTGATGGGGAGGGCGGGGGTGGGGGGGAGTTTTGATGGGGGTGGGGGGGGCGGGGGGGGGGGTTGATAACTGTGTAGCCAGTAATTTTAATGAGCTTACTCAAGACTTTCCTTAACCCTGTTGATGAAAATACTTTCCTACATAAGAACAGAAGAATTATGAGCAGGAGGTACTTCAATTTTTAATTTGGATATTTTGAAAAAATTATATAAATATGTTTTGTCTCTACTTCTTTTAATTTTTGTAGTTTAAACTTCCATGAATGCTTCTGTTGTATAGTAAATTAACTTTGCGAAGTTTGTCATATGTCCTGTATAGCTGTTTGATCCTATTCACATTCTTTAGTCAAGTCATTAAGGGCCCAAGTTTCGAGCCGCGCATGGAACGGCGCAGTCCCGACTTGGACGCCCGTTTTTCGCGCCACAAAGTGCGCCTAAAAAAACCCTCCATATTCTCCACCTCCCTGCAGGTCCTCTGGCCCTCAGTTCAGCGCAGCAGGAGCTGTAGGGGGCGGAGCCAGGTCCCTGCGCCGAAAACAGAGCTGGGACCTCTGCACATGCGTGCTACAGTGGGCACGCAAGTGCAGTAGCTCCAGGCGCCGAACTGTGTGGGAGGGGCCCGAAGCCCGCAGCCCCTAGCCCTGGCCGAATGGCCTCACTGGGGCTGCGTGAATAAGGTTCCTCCCACGGCCAGCTCCTGCTTCCTCCCGACCCGCCTCGACTCCCGCTTCCTGCCCCCCGCCCCCGGACCGGACCCGACACCCGCTCCCCCCCCCGGACCGGACCCGACACCCGCTCCCCACCCCCCCCGGACCGGACCCGACACCTGCTCCCCCCCCCCCCCCGCCTCCGGACTGGATCCGACCTGACCTCCCTCCCCCCGACCTGACCTCCCTCTCCCTCCCTCCCTCTCTCCCCCCGACCCGAACCGAACTGACCTCCCTCCCATCACCTCCCCGACCCGACCCAACGCCAAGGCTTTCGACAAGGTCCCACACAAGAGATTAATGTGCAAAGTTAAAGCACATGGGATTGGGGGTAGTGTGCTGACATGGATTGAGAACTGGTTGTCAGACAGGAAGCAAAGAGTAGGAGTAAATGAGTACTTTTCAGAATGGCAGGCAGTGACTAGTGGGGTACCGCAAGGTTCTGTGCTGGGGCCCCAGCTGTTTAAACTGTACATTAATGATTTAGACGAGGGGATTAAATGTAGTATCTCCAAATTTGCGGATGACACTAAGTTGGGTGGCAGTGTGAGCTGCGAGGAGGATGCGATGAGGCTGCAGAGCGACTTGGATAGGTTAGGTGAGTGGGCAAATGCATGGCAGATGAAGTATAATGTGGATAAATGTGAGGTTATCCACTTTGGTGGTAAAAACAGAGAGACAGACTATTATCTGAATGGTGACAGATTAAGAAAAGGGGAGGTGCAAAGAGACCTGGGTGTCATGGTACATCAGTCATTGAAGGTTGGCATGCAGGTACAGCAGGCGGTTAAGAAAGCAAATGGCATGTTGGCCTTCATAGCGAGGGGATTTGAGTACAGGGGCAGGGAGGTGTTGCTACAATTGTACAGGGCCTTGGTGAGGCCACACCTGGAGTATTGTGTACAGTTTTGGTCTCCTAACCTGAGGAAGGACATTCTTGCTATTGAGGGAGTGCAGCGAAGGTTCACCAGACTGATTCCCGGGATGGCGGGACTGACCTATCAAGAAAGACTGGATCAACTGGGCTTTTATTCACTGGAGTTCAGAAGAATGAGAGGGGACCTCATAGAAACGTTTAAAATTCTGAAGGGGTTAGACAGGTTAGATGCAGGAAGAATGTTCCCAATGTTGGGGAAGTCCAGAACCAGGGGACACAGTCTAAGGATAAGGGGGAAGCCATTTAGGACCGAGATGAGGAGGAATTTCTTCACCCAGAGAGTGGTGAACCTGTGGAATTCTCTACCACAGAAAGTTGTTGAGGCCAATTCACTAAATATATTCAAAAAGGAGTTAGATGAAGTCCTTACTACTAGGGGAATCAAGGGGTATGGTGAGAAAGCAGGAATGGGGTGCTGAAGTTGCATGTTGAGCCATGAACTCATTGAATGGCGGTGCAGGCTAGAAGGGCCGAATGGCCTACTCCTGCACCTATTTTCTATGTTTCTATGTTTCTAAATCTGGTGCTGGGGACGGGCCCTGCCCGAAGTCTCGGGCCCAGCCCATTCAGCCTCCCTCCCCCTTCTCCTTCCCCCCCACTCCCCCAATCTCCTTCCCCCCCACCCCCACCAATCTCCTTCCCCCCCCCAATCTCCTTCTCCCCTTTATCCCCTTCTCCCCCCTCCTCCCCCATCCCTCCCCCTTCTCCCCATCCCTCCCCCTTCTCCCCCCTCCCCCCTTCTTCCCTCTGCTCCCCCCTTCTCTCCCTCTACCCTCCTCCTCCCCCTCCCCTCGCTGTCAGAAACACAGACACTGACAGACAGAGAATGAGAGACACACAGACAGACAGAGAGATAGAGACACTGACAGAGACACACTGAGGGGGGCATCCCAGCACGCTGTTGGAGGGCTCCCGGTGCTGCAGTCGGTAAGTAGAAAATGTTTTATTTATTGATTTAAAAAAAAAATTATTTATTAATTTTTTTTGATTGATTTATTGGTTGATTTATTGATGTATTTATCATTTATTATTGATGATGGCTCTTTATTTGTAAAACTGAAGTGTTTAATGTTTGTAAACTTCCCTTTAAATACCCCACCCCACCATTCCCTACGCCTGATTTGTAACCTACGCCTGATTTTCTAAAGTGTAGACAAGGTTTTTTCGAGCGTACAAAAATCTTCACTTACTCCATTCTAAGTTAGTTTGGAGTAAGTTTTCACTCATGAAACTTTGAAATCAGGCGTAAGTGGCCGGACACGCCCCCTTTTGAAAAAAAAAATTCTGTTCCAAAGTGAAACTGTTCTAACTGACTAGAACTGGAGCAAACTAAATGTGGAGAATTCCCATTTCTAAGATACTCCGTTCTGCACCAGTTGCTCCTAAAAATCAGAGCAAATCATGTGGAAACTTGGGGCCTAAGTACCTACCTGCGCTGATTACTTAACTCTCTGCAAGGATTTTTTGTGCGGCCACAAGTGGCCACATACGCTGCCTAAGTTAGTTTGGAGAAACTTTTAGCTGTGCAAAGTGGCTTAAATGGCCAAAACCGG
Organism: Pristiophorus japonicus; assembly: GCF_044704955.1. Classification (NCBI taxonomy): domain Eukaryota; kingdom Metazoa; phylum Chordata; class Chondrichthyes; family Pristiophoridae; genus Pristiophorus; species Pristiophorus japonicus. The sequence continues at coordinate 132,279,059 of NC_091977.1, forward strand.
AGTAGGTGGCTGGTAACGCCCCCTTTTGAACAAAACAAAACTAAAAAAATCCTAACTAACTCACTTACACTGGCGCAAATTGAATTTGCAAAATGGAGATTTTTAAGATACTCCATAAAAATCAAGTTGTTCCAAAAAAAACGGAGCAACTCCTGGCCAAATTTGGGCCCTATGTTACAGTTTTAACTCCCTCCCAACATCTGATTTAATTTTAGTGTCATTTAGACTATGGTTTATGATTTAAGCCAAAGAATGTCTAAATGATAGTCCAAACATTTCTCCTTACAACATAACTAAGCAGTACTTAACAAAATATAATGTCGTATCTGCTGCAGAACCAATGCAGTGCACCAGTAAACTGTTTTACCTAGATTCCTGAATTTGTAAAATCTTGTGCTAAACTAACTCCAGTTTTAATAGATCTGTTCTGTGTAAACTCAATTTGCAGATCAGATCCTGATAAGTGAATTTAGGATTTTACATACACACTTGTGCTGATGGAAGCTTAGAAAGTTTAGGTAAATCTAAAATCATGCAAGCAGAGCAAACAATGTCATCATTTTGAAAACGGATTATCAACCTTTAATATGTAGTAGTTTACCACCAGTAGATCCGATGAACTATAACTCAATAAAATCTTTTAAAATATTCTCTCTGCCTTGGGCTTCAAACGAAAAGAAAAGTTTTGACAACTTTGTTTCATGACATAAGATCCATCGGGGGCAATTTTAACATTGGTTAGAGAGTGGGATTGGGTGCAGGTGGCGGGTTAAATGGGAAAAATAATCTAACCATGTCGTGAAGCCGGCTCAAACCCATTTACTTCTGGGTTTTACTCAGGCAGGACAAGGGGCGGGCACCAACCCGATCCCAGGAGGCGAGTTGCCATTTTAAATATGTTAATGAGACTGGAAGCCTTGGATTTAACCTGCTTTGTAGGCCTAACTGTGGCCGGCTGAGTTTCCCGGGCCTCGGGAAACCTGGCAGCTGCAGCGAGGCGAGTTGAAAACATCCTGTAGTAGCTCTCCTTGTGCGCTAGGATGAGCAGGAGTGCTTCCTCCTGGCCTCCCCAAGTTCCCCGCCATATAAATTCTTGCCCACCGGGTCGGGGATCGGATCCTCCGGGGGTCAGGGATTGTCCCCCTTTCCCCCCCCCCCGGGGGCAGGAATCATCCCCCGGGGTCGGAGATTGGACCTACCTGGTCCTGCGGCATCCTCTGGAGCATTCCCCATCCAACTGGAAGCGAAGCCTGTCAATCAGGCTGACCTATGGTTGGGGAACTTGTCAACGATGAACAACGCACACTGTGGCGTTAAATCTCCACAGCATGTGAGGAAACCCAGACTTCCGGGTTTCCTGCGTGCTACCGGATCCCTCCCTGCTCCCAGTGCGTCTGGAAGTAAAAATTCCCCCCATTGTGTCCCAGCTTGATGTACCAGTGAGGATGTAGTCTTTGTTTGCATTCAAAGGTTGAAAAAAAAATGATTTCTAAATGACCCGAATGTAATCAATTTACCACACACTTGAGCACATAAAATAGGCTGATACACCAATGCAGTACTAAGGGAGTGGTGGGGCCTGGTCAGAGGAGCGGGGGGAGGGTGCGAAGATCAGGGGCCAGGGGGCAGCTGGAGGAATAGAGGGGTGGGGGAAGTGATCGCAGGCCAGGGGGCAGCCAGGGGAGCGGGGGAGGCGGGCGAGTGTTGGAAGTGACTTCGGGCTGGAAGGGGCACAAGGAGGACCGAAGGAGGAGGGGTGGGGAAATCCTTTTGGAGAGGTCGGAGGCCTTAGGTGAGGGCGGATCGGAGCCCTGGGGAGGGGAGGGGGGGCTGATTGTCAGAGGCCTTATGGGGAGGGGGGGGGTCTCCGATCCTGGGGGTGGTTAGGTAGGGAAGCTGAATTCAGGAGCTAAGTGTAAAGGCACTTACCTCCTGGATCCAGCAGTCCTTGCATTAGCTGGCAGGTTTCATGAGGCCTGCAAAACCCAACCCGCTAAAGTTAAATACAAAATGGAGGTTAAAGCAGAGGTTTCCAGCCTCATTATAATATTTAAATAGACAACTCGCCTTCTGGCAGTGGATTGGCTGCCCGCCCGCCCCCAAGCCGCCTCCATTAAAACCGGAAGTGGGTGGGTTCAAATCGAGATTCAGATATTTAACTACACACCCCCAACCCATACGTTTTTTAAGGTTAAAATTCCTCCCAATGTGTGGGCAGCACAGTACCCAAGAAGAACTGGAGTGCCTAGATTTCTTGGAAGTGCTCATTAGAATAGAAAGTGCAGACTTTGTACGCTTGTGGACGCGCACAATTATATCAGGCCACCCTGGTGACAGGATGTTTGGAAGCCCATGGCAAATTAAAGAAGCAAGGAGGCAGAAGCAAGGACGTTTTTTTATTCTTTCATGGGGTGTGGGAGTCGTTGGCAAAGTCAGCATTTATTGCCCATCCCTAATTGTCCTTGAGAAGCTGTACCGTCCAACAGAGATGGATACAGGGCAAATGTTTTCCTGGCCTCATCAGAAGGGGCAAGGTCGGGCGCTGGCTGGCAAGGCATCTGCCCCTCAAAATCTCTCTTTTTCTGCACATGTCATAAAAGCCTTCTGTCTTCACTCCTCTAAATCTTCTTTCAGCACCAGGCATTCTATAACATCATAGGCAGTCCCTCAGAATCGAGGAAGACTTGCTTCCACTCCTGAAGTGAGTTCTTTGGTGGCTGAACAATCCAATAGGAGAGCCACAGACTCTGTCAGAGGTGGGACAGATATTCACCGGGGGAAGGAGTGGGTGGGAATGGTTTGCCGCACGCTCCTTCCGCTGCCTGCACTTGACCTCTTCACGCTCTGGGCGTTGAGATTCGAAGAGCTCAGCGCTCTCCTGGATGCACGTTCTCCACCTAGGGTGGTCTTCAGCCAAGGACTCCCAGGTATCAGTGGGGATGTTGCAGTTTATCAGGGAGGCTTTGAGGGTGTCCTTGTAACGTTTCCGCTGCCCATCTTTGGCTCGTTTGCTGTGAAGGCGCTCCGCATAGAGCATTTGCTTAGGGTGTCTCGTGTCTGGCATGCGAACTATGTGGCCTGCCCAGCGAAGCTGATCGAGTGTGCTCAGTGCATCAATGCTGGGGATGTTGGCCTGGACGAGGACACTGATGTTGGTGCGCCTGTCCTCCCAGGGGATTTGCAGGATCTTGCGGAGACATCGATGGTGATATATCTCCAGCGACTTGATGTGTCTTCTGTACATCGTCCATGTCTCTGATCCATACAGGAGGGCGGGTATTACTACAGCCCTTTAGACCATGAGCTTGGTGGTAGATTTGAGGGCCTGGTCTTCGAACACTCTTTTCCTCAGGCGGCCAAAGGCTGCACTGACGCACTGGAGGAGATGTCGAATCTCCGCATCAATGTCTGCCTTTGTTGATAAGAGGCTCTCGAGGTATAGGAAATGGTCCACGTTGTCAAGGGCTGCGCCGTGAATCTTGATGACTGGGGGGGACAGTGCTGTGCGGAAAGGACAGGCTGATGGAGGACCTTTGTCTTATGGATGTTAAGCGTAAGGCCCATGCTTTCATATGCCTCGGTGAATACATCAACTATATCCTGGAGTTCAACCTCAGAATGTGCGCAGACGCAGGCGTCGTCCGCGTACTACAGCTCAACAACAGAGGTTGGGGTGATCTTGGACCTGGCCTGGAGGCGGCGTAGGTTAAACAGCTTTCCACTGGTTCTGTAGTTTAGTTCCACTCCAGCGGGAAGCTTGTTGACTGTGAGGTGGAGCATGACAGCGAGGAAGATTGAGAAGAGGGTTGGAGCGATGACACAGCCCTGTTTGACCCCGGTCCGGACGTGGATTGGGTCTGTAATAGATTCGTTGGTAAGGATCACGGCCTGCATGTCGTCGTGGAGCAGACGAAGGATGTTGACAAACTTGTGGGGTCATCCAAAACGGAGGAGGACGCTCCATAGTCCCTCACGGTTGACAGTGTCAAAGGCCTTTGTAAGATCGAAAAAGGCCATGTATAAGGGCTGGTGCTGCTCCCTGCATTTTTCCTGCAGCTGTCGTGCTGCAAAGATCATGTCCGTTGTGCCCCGTACGGTCAAAATCCCCACTGTGATTCCGGGATGAGCTCCTCGGCCACAGGGACAAGACGGTTGAAGAGAACTCTAGCGACAACCTTCCCAGTGGTTGATAGCAGGGAGATTCCCCTGTAGTTGCCGCAGTCGGACTTGTTCCCTTTTTTAAAGATGGTCACGATCACTGCATCCCTGAGATCTCCCGGCATGCTCTCCTCCCTCCAGATGAGAGAGATGAGGTAGGTCATGTATCCGCACCAACAGCGCCTCTCCGCCATACTTTAGCGTCTCAGCGGGGATTCCATCCGCACCCGTAGCCTTGTTATTCTTGAGCTGTTTTATGGCTTTGCCTACCTCGTGCAACGTTGGGGTTTCACTGAGGTGGTGGCAGGTCGCATGCTATGGGATGGAGTCGAGAACACTCGAGTCACAGGCAGAGTCTCGACTGAGGAGACCTTCGAAGTGCTCCTTCCAGCGGGCCCTGAAAGCCTCGATGTCCGTGATGAGTATTTCCCCGCTCTTGGCCAGCAGCGTGGTGGGGCCTTGGGAGTTTGGACCATAGGTGGCTTTGACTGCAATGAAGAATCCTCGCATATCGTGGCTGTCGGCCAGTTGTTGTATCTCCTGTGCTTTCTCAATCCACTACCTGTTCTTTAGGTTCCGGGTTTTTTGTTGGACCTCAGCCTTGAACCACCTGTAACGTTGCTTTGCAGCTCCCGAGTTGGGATGTTGCTTGAGGCTCAGAAAGGCTCTGCGCTTGCGATCTATTAGTTCTTGGATCTGCTGATCATTTTCATCAAACCAGTCGTGGTGTTTTCTGGTTGAGTGACCAAGTGTCTCTTCACAGGCACTGTTTATAGAGGCCTGGAGGGAGACCAAGCGCTGTGGGCGTTGAGCATCTCAGGGTCATCAAGGCACGCCAGATTAGCTGTGCGGCGCTGGCTGTGTAGGGCTCTCTTAGCTGGGTCTTTAAGTGCCTCGGCATTGACTTTTTTGCAGTACTGCTTCTGCTGTCCTCTCTGTTTTGGGGTTGTGTTAATGTCGAAGATGGATCGGATTAGGCGGTGTTCCGTCCAGCAGTCATCAGCTCCTATCATGGCACGGGTGATGCGTACATCCTTGCGATCCCTGGCTCGGACGATGACATAGTCGGAGCAGGTGCCAGTGTTTGGAGCGAGGGTGTTGCCACAATGTCATGGCGGAACAGGGTGTTGGTAATGAGGAGCTCATGTTCTAGACATTTTGTCAGGAGCAGGGTACCGCTGGAGTTGGCTTTCCCTACCCCATCTCTGCCAATCACGCCTCCCCAGAGGGCTGTGGCTATGCCAACCCTGGCATTAAAGTCACCTAAGAGGATCAGTTTGTCGCCCGTGGGGACGCGGGACATAGATGTCTCGAGGTTGGAATAAAACCTCCCCTTTAGTCTCATCTGTTGCATCGAGTGTTGGGGCGTACGCACTGATGACTGTGGTGCATTGGTTCTGGGATAGGGTAAGACGAAGAGTCATGAGGCGTTCGTTAACCACGCAGGGGGAGTCTTTGAGGCGGTCGACCAGCTCATTTTTAATGGCGAAGCCGACTCCATGAAAGCGGTGTTCTTCCTCTGGTTTTCCTTTCCAGAAAAAGGTCTAACCGCCACCATGTTCCTTGAGCTGGCCTTCTCCTGCTCGCCGGGTCTTGCTTAGGGCGGCGATGTCGATGTCAAAATGTCTGAGTTCCCGGACAACTATGGCGGTGCGGCATTCCGACCTGTTGCTGTTGGAGTTGTCCATGAGGGTCCTGACGTTCTAGGTCCCGAACTCATATTAACGAAGTGGAAGATGCCTGTGTGTGAGTTCTTTTAATGTGGGGTGGCCACTGCACACCGGCAACCACACAGGCTTAGCTGAGCAAGGTCTTGGTCCAGTGGCAAGGGGATCCAAGAGGCTGTAATTGCCTGCGGCAAGGTGTTGGCCGCAAGCTTGGTGCCGACTAGCACCCTAGATGGTAGATGGCCTGAGGCTTGGTTGGGGGGCAGGCAGTAGGAAGGTCAGCTGTCCACTGGGGTACCAAGGGATGTTTTAAGAAGTTTCTTCCAAAGTTTCCAAGATATTTAAGAATTTCTCCAAGGTTTCCAAATTGTTTAAAAGTTTAAAAGTATTTCCGAATTGTTTAAAAAGTTACTCAGGTTGTTTAGAAAGTTTAAAAATTGATTAAAAGTTTAAGATGTAAATGAACGCCGGCCCCAGAGTCCCTTCGGCCGGTTGAACGCCGGCCCCAGAGTCCCTTCGGCCGGTTGAACGTCGGCCCCAGAGTCCTTTCAGCCGGTTGAACGCCGGCCCCGGAGTCCCTTCGGCCAGTTCAGTGCCGGCCCCAGAGTCCCTTCGGCCGGTTGAACGTCGGCCCCAGAGTCCCTTCGGCCGGTTGAACGCCGGCCCCAGAGTCCTTTCAGCCGGTTGAACGCCGGCCCCGGAGTCCCTTCGGCCAGTTCATGCCGGCCCCGGAGTCCCTTCGGCCAGTTCAGTGCCGGCCCCGGGCAGAATGTTTCACAGAAGGGAAGGCCCAGGCAACGAGCGTGGGCGCTGGAGGGTGGACAAGGCCGGGGTAACGAGAGCCGGGCCCCAGAGGGTGGACAAGGCCAGGGTAACGAGAACTGGGCCCCGGGCGGGGGAAGGGTCACACAACGGAGAAGGGCGGGGGCCGGAGTCAACGCTGCCGAGCCTGAGTTCCCACAGCGAGGCCCGCATCGCTGGAGGAGAAGGCCCACCATCGCCACTGGACGTCGGCCCCGGAGCTCCTTGCTGACCGTGGGACAGAATTGAAATTTACCTGCAACAGTGCACAAGCATGTCAACTGCTAAATGCTCCCAAACCGTGAATGTCTCATCTGCATGAAACACCTTTTCCTCTGATCAACTGCCCGCCACCCTGTCCCACTGTGCGCCCCCACCCCACCTTCTGACATGAGCTTCTTCAATCTAATTTCTCACCATGTAATAACCCTCATTCACATTCCATTTCTTACAGGAGAAAGCAGCCAGCAATATAAGGTAGCACTTGGCAATGGGAGGAGGGAAATCCTCCTAAAGGGATTGCACCCACATTGAGGAACAGGCCATCTCCATTCAATAGCAGAATCCTGGAGATTGCAGGAGATGGAGATAGCAAGTCCCAGCAAGGAGCTAGTATCCTAAGGCTATTTCCACAACACTGCAAAATAACATTCTATCTGAAGGACTTACACAATATTTACAAGAGTTCTGGAAGCATCGGAAATGCTCGTCAATGCCGTGTTAGAATGAACATTCTAAGTTTTTTTTTGTTCGTTCTTGGGATGTGGGCATTGCTGGCAAGGCCACCTGTGGTAGAAGGCGTGGGTTTGGGAGGTGCTGCCGAAGAAGCCTTGGTGAGTTGCTGCACTGCATCTTGTACGTCGGTGATGGAGGGAGTGAATGTTTAAGGTGGTGGATGCGGTGCCAATCAAGCGGGGTGCTTTGTCCTGGATGATGTTGAGCTTCTTGAGTGTTGTTGCAGCTGCATTCATCCAGGCAAGTGGAGAGTATTCCATCACACTCCTGACTTGTGCCTTGTAGATGGTGGAAAGACTTTGGAGAGTCAGGGGGTGAGATACCCGCCACAAAATACCCATCCTCTGACCTGCTCTTGATGACACAGTATTTACGTGGCTGGTCCAGTTAAGTTTCTGGTCAATGGATGTTGATGGTGATGGATTCAGCAATGGTAATGCCATTGAATGTCATGGGGCGGTAGTTGGACTCTTGCTTGTTGGAGATAGTCATCGCCTGGCACTTGTGTGGCACAAATGTACTTGTCACTTAGCAGCCCAAGCCTGAATGTTGTCCAGGTCTTGCTGTATGCGGGTATGGACTGCTCCAATACCTGAGGAGTTGTGAATGGCACTGAACACTGCAGTCATCAGCGAACATCCACACTTCTGACCTTATGATAGAGGGAAGATCATTGATGAAGCAGCTAAGATGGTTCGGCCTTGTACACTGCCCTGAGGAACTCCTGCAGTGATGTCCTGTGGCTGTGATGATTGACCTCCAACCACCACAACCATCTTCCTTTATGCTAGGTATGACTCCAGCCAGTGGAGAGTTTTCCCCCTGAATCCCATTGACTTCAGTTTTACTAGGGCTCCTTGATGCCACACTCGATCAAATGCTGCCTTGATGTCAAGGGCAGTCACTCTCACCTGACCTCTGGAATTTGGACGAAGGCTGTAATGAGGTCTGGAGTCGAGTGGTCCTGGCGGAACCCAAACTGGGCATCGGTGAGCAGGTGAATAAGTGCTGTTTAATAGCACTGTTGATGACACCTTCCATCACTTTGCTGATGATTGAGAGTAGACTGATGGGATGATAATTGGCTGGATTGGATTTGTCCTGCTTTTTGTTATCAGGACATTCCTGGGCAGTTTTCCACATTGTCGGATAGATGCCAGTGTTGTAGCTGTACTGGAACAGATTGGCTAGAGGTGCGGCTAGTTCTGGAGCACAGCAGCCGGGATGTTGTCGGGGCCCATAGGTTTTGCTGTATGCAGTGCGCTCAGCCTTTTCTTGATATCACATGGAATAAATCAAATTGGCTGAAGACTGGCTTCTGTGATGGTGGGGACTTCAGGTGGAGGTTGACATGGATCATTCACTCGGCACTTCTGGCTGAAGATGGTTGTAAACTTTTCAGCCTTGTGTTTTGCACTCACGTGCTGGGCTCCACCATTACTGAGGATGGAGATATTCATGCTCCTCCCATTAGTTGTTTAATGGTCCAACATCATTTACGACTGGAGTCACTCTGTCTTTTGTAGAATCTCCTCAGGCGTCCAGGGCCAGCCCCATCCTGGGACTTGCCTAACAGCAGCCGCTGAAGAAGCAGCTGTAGACTTCGCACTCCTTCACTGCATGCACCCTATTCACCCATCAGCTCAAAGTGTACATTGGTAACAGGAGGACAGCACAAATGGTGAGTCACTGAGCACAGGCGGACAAGTGCATAAAAAGGAGGAGGAAGCGGAGCAGAGAGCCCTGTGCAGGAGGTTGAAATCAGCTCCTTCTCCAGCTGTAAATGTCAGGGTACCAGATTTCCAAGGCTCATTTTTAAGGGAAGGATGCTTTGACTCAGCTGTTGTGGTCAATGTGGATCTGCTCAGAAGCTTCCTTGTGAATGGTGGAGCTCAGCAGTCGTATGCGTGGCGTCTAAGGGTCGGCTTACAGAACTTGCAGACATCTTTGGACAGAGTGGCAATTTGATGGCCTTCTGCAGTTTTGCCCTTGCCAGAGAACCTTCAAACAGCTCAAACATCTTCCATCCATCCCATAGGCTGCAGTATTACCACATCATTGGGCACAGTTACAGATAAGCTTGCCTAAATAAGGCCCGAGATGGGTTAAGGCTTCCATGATGTCATGACAGACGTCAGGTTTGTGCAGCTGCAGATCCGAGGGCATAGAATCGTAGAATGGTTACAGTGCAAAAGAAGGCCATTCGGCCCATCAAGCCTATACTGGCTCTTTGCAAGAGCACCACAGCTAGTCCCACTTCCCCGCCCTTTCCTCGTGTCCAAGCAAATTCTTTTCTTTCAGGTACTTATCCAACTCCCTTTTGAAAGCGGTGATTGAGTCTGCCTCTGCTATTCTTTCAGGCAGTGCATTCTAGAACCTAACTATTCGCTGTATAAAAAAAGTTTTTTCTTGTGTCGTCTTTGGTTCTTTTGCCAATCACCTTAAATCGATGCCCTCTAGTTTTTGACCCTTCTGCCAATGGGAACAGTTTCTCTCTATCTACTCTGTCTAGACCCCTCATGATTTTGAACACCTCTATCAAATCTCCTCTCAATATTCTCTCCTCTAAGGAGAACAAACCCAGCTTCTCCAGTCTATCCACGTAACTGAAGTCCCTCATCTTTCCTGCACCTTCTCCAAGGCTTTCACATCCTCCCTAAAATGCGGTGTCCAACTGGACACAATACTCTAGTTTTTTTATATAGGTTGATCATAATTTCCATGCTTTTGTACTCTATACTTCTATTCGTGAAGCCCAGGATCCCCATAGCTTTTTTAACTGCTTTCTCAACCCGTCTTGCCACCTTCAACGATTTGTGCACATATACCCCCAGGTCTCTCTGTTCATGCACTCCCTTAAGCTTATATTACATCTCCTCATTCTTTCTAACAAAATGAATCACATCACACTTTTCTGCGTTAAATTTAATCTGCCACGTGTCTGCCCATTCCACTAGCCTGTCTATGTCCTCTTGAAGTCTATCCCTCTCCTCCTCATTGTGGCATGGTGACATCAAAGATCCAAATAGGATTGGGATGGTTGTTGCCATGGAAGGCAAGGCTCTCGCTCAGGATAGTAGCAGTTCCACACAACTCCTCTGCCCACCACCCATGAATACGCACGCGCCAGAAGGTAGGCTGGGCCAGACTGTCCCAGCATTTGTGGAGAATTCAGTCTGTAGCAGGATTATTCAGGGTCTATGCTTGAAGGTCACCTCATTCCCAGCACCATATTCAGAGATACAGCTTAATCAGTGGGAGTTCACTTAGAAGGAGTATATAGGGTGGTAGGTAGCTACGTACCTAAAATATCACCAGGTGAGAGCAGGTGAGAGTAGGCAGTCACATACTCTTTATATTTTAATGTTGTACTGTTGGAACTGTATCACTGTTCTATTTGTGCCTTTTTGCTGTAGATGAACAAATAAGTGCTGGTGCAGACAATGAAGATTTGCGCACTGGTGGATAGAGGAGATTTGACTGGAAGGATTCTCTTTGTATTGTTTGCTGGATTCCTGCCTTTTGCTGGAGTGGCTCTGGAGCAGGCCAGGCAAATACTTACAACAGCTGTCAAAGAGGCTTGTGATTGTTGATCCTCTTCTGCTTCCAAATAAGCCATCTCACAAAGTGAGTGGGTAGAGAAGGGAATCACTGTACCAAACACGGCATCCATCAGTGAGTGAGAGTTAGAGCACCATGGTGGTAGAGCAGGAAATCAGAGCACACAGATCTCGAACACTTGTGCATGCAATTTACATTGGTGCACCCTCAGGCACAACCAACTGAAAAGCAATCCAGAAAATTCAGATGCAGTGCTAGTCAGGCACAAAACAGGGACAAAGGATTAGCATTCATTTTACTCTACATAGCACGAGGCGAAACTTAGGAAAATCAGACCTGCGATATTAAATCAATCCCACACCACACATTTATTTCTAAACCAACACTGCAAATGAGATCTTGCTGTGCGCAATTTGGCTGCCATGTTTGCCTACAAAACACTGGCAACAATTCAGAAATAATTCACTGACTATTAAGCACTTTGGGATATCAAAGGCACGATATAACTGGAAGTTCACGCTTACACATACAAACAAAATCTATATAATATATTAAAACTCTTATGTCCGTATGCACATTCCGTCAACATTATTTCATTATATTAAAAAATACAACAGCTGAAAATTGTAAAGGAAACAGGTTTATGGCAAGAAATCTGAATTTCTTCAATCTAAAGGGAGTATAGTTCTAATGAAAGATCAGTAATTTACACCGTTTCTGATCTAGTGAAACGCTTTCGTAAAAATGCTGACATAGCAAGCTTTATTATAAAGTCGGTTCCACTGTCGAAATGTCACCAATGCCTCTTTAAAGAAATGCTGCTATTGGATGGGAAGGGTTGCAAACATAAGGTGAGGAATAGGATTCATGACTCTCCCTCACAACCGGAGGAAAAAATTGAAATGAGCATGCCCAGCTGTGTGCTGCTCCACAACTACAGGAAGAAATCAATACCAGCTGAATGCCATCTGCTTGGGGCAGCAGAATAGTACCGATAGTATGACCCATGCATCTTTTCTTATTGAAAGGTTATTTTTGTGCCTGTAAACAGTTCAACTTCACTTCATCCACATGATGCTCATTTACCAGTTTAAAATCAATAATATGCAAAACAAGAAAAAAAAATGAATCTGGACAGTGGCCCTGATGCCAAAGTGATTGTTAATCAATGTCTTTGCTCAGTCTCTCAGCAAGATACTTTTTTGATTTTGAGGAACTGAGATGCTATTAAATAAGGCCTGTAATCCTAATCTGAAACACTACTGTTAAACAAAGTGAAACACGGCTCTAAAATTTCAAAATATTTTCATAAAGCTTTTAACAAAAAATAACAATTAAAAAAAAAATTCCTCATTAAAGTTTTGGGGGAAACTTCCCTCCAAAAAGGGGATAGCAGTAAGCAACTAGAAGAGGTTTTGTTTTAAATTGGGGTGGAGGAAAAGGGAAGCCATTTGCTGTATCTAGGAATTCTCCCTTCTTATTAATAATCGATAGATGTAGTGATTCTTGTTTTTGGAATAATGTCATCAACTTGTGTGTATGGTGGACTATGCAGCTATGAAATCAGTGACAATTGCTTTAAGGCATTTTTCAGCCTACCCTTTTTGCTTTCTGCATCCCAACAGTAGTGGCATATGGCCAGCTTCTGTTCTTTTGATCAAAGGAAGCTATGCAGACAGGCCGAATGTGCCATTTAACAAATATCACATTTAAAATAGAATGTAATTATAATAGTAAGAAACAAATATCTTGAAACAAATGTACTATCATATCATGTTAAAATGCATATGGATCTTATAGTTACATCTTGCACCAAATCCCAAGAATCCAGACAATTGTCCCAGAATATCTAGAATCAATGTAAGTGGAAAATACGAAACATGAAGAACAAAATAATTTAAAGAACCAGTCAATCTCATAGGGTACTGCACATAATGGGGGTAATTTTAACTCTCAAAAACGGGTGAGTTGGGGTCGGGTGAGATGCTAAAATTTTTTACATTTCAAATCCGACCCCTACCCGCCTCCAATCTGCCCATGTCTGATTTTAACTGAGGCGGAAAACAACCCGCTCCCAGGAGGCGAGTTGGCTATTTAAATATTATAATGAGGCTACATGCCTCAGATTTAACCAGGCCGCCAAAAGGAGGCGAGGATTGCTGAGTGGAAAAGGTAAGTGCTTTTACAGTACTGCTTGTGGGCCAAACAGCATTGGTTCCTCCCAGCCCACCAAGTTTACCTGCCCACCATCGGACCCCCTAATCGGAGATCGGATCTCCCTCCCAGGTCGATGATCACCTCCACCACCACCATACCTGGTATCGGAACCCCTCCCGGGACTGGCGACCACTTCTCCGTCCCCCCTCCCTCCCTCCCACTAACCCAGCTGCAGGCTCTCTGCTTGTTCCTGGCCTGCGGCCTCCTCCAGAGTGTTCCCCGCCTGAAAGGCAGCAAAGCCTGTCAATCAGGCCGGCTTCCTGGTGGGGATCCTGTTTGAAAAGAACGACACACACTGCGGAGTCAAAACTGCACAGCATGCAGTTGCGAACAAAATTCCTCCCTCCCCCTGCCTGCTCACAAAACCCAATCCAGTCAAGATCGGGCCCACCTATCTAAAAATAAAATCTACCCACAAATACATTTATTTTAGATCTGTCCAAGATGCATTTAGTCCATTCATTATAGATCAGAAAAAGAACCATCAAAATGAAGCAAAGTAATTTAGGCCAAACTCGTTTCAGCTATTTTATTTGTGCTGCAGTCAGCTACCATCTTTGGTTATCCTCAGATTTCCTTATCTTCCATCTACAACTAGGAACAAATATTGAATCTGGAACGCTAAGGTAAACTCTCCTGAATCAGGAAAATTGGAATACTTCTGAAAAATCTGAATTTGTCCCCATTAGCTACAATATTTTGGAAGACTCGTCTCTTAAATAAAAATACAGCAGGATTTTATTTTTGCTATGGCTGGACAAAGAAAATGACTGAAAGGGGTTAAAAAATGTAATTTTGGATAGTGGGTGGGATCCATTTTCCCCTAGGCTTGCATACATATAGTGCTGAGATGCGATCAAAATCCCTGGTTATAAAGTAGTTTCATTGATCTAATTGCTTTATAAACACATCAGAAATTATCTTATAGATTATGCTCTCCAGATATATCATTACCACCATAAATCCCAAAATCATCTGTTACTACAAAATTTTCAAAGCACAATTAACCTTCCTTTAGGTCACTCCTAGACTATACACAATTCTACAGGCAAAAAGTCAGACAAGTGTCTGCCTGCTTCTCCCCAATAACTTAGCTGAGATCAGAAACTTTGTATATGCTCAATAGGGGGAAGCAAGCAGTGTACTATCAATTATTGGTGCAGCAACAAAGACTCGTCGAATAAAAACATAAGAAATAGGAACAGGAGTAGGCCATACGGCCCCTCGAGCCTGCTCCGCCATTCAATAAGATCATGGCTGATCTGATCATGGACTCACCTCCACTTCCCTGCCCGCTCCCCATAAGCCCTTATCGTTAAGATTGTCTTAAATTTATTCAATGTCCCAGCTTCCACAGCTCTCTGAGGCAGCAAATTCCACAGATTTACAACCCTATGAGAGAAGAAATTTCTCCTCATCTCTGTTTTAAATGGGCAGCCCCTTATTCTAAAATCATGCCCTCTAGTTCTCGTCATCAGTGGAAACATCCTCTCTGCATCCACCTTGTCAAGCCCCCTCATAATCTTTTACGTTTCGTATAAGATCACCTCTCATTCTTCCGAATTCCAATGAGTAGAGACCCAACTTACTCAACCTTTCCTCATGTCAAACCCCTCATCCCTGGAATCAACCTAGTGAACCTTCTCTGAACTGCCTCCAAAGCAAATATATCCTTTCGTAAATATGGAAACCAAAACTGCACGTAGTATTCCAGGTGTGGCTTCACCAATACCTTATATAGCTGTAGCAAGACTTCCCTGCTTTTATACTCCATCCCCTTTGCAATAAAGGTCAAGATACTATTGGCCTTCCTGATCACTTGCTGTACCTGCATACTATCCTTTTGTGTTTCATGCACAAGTACCCCAGGTCTCGCTGTACTGCGGCACTTTGCAATCTTTCTCCATTTAAATAATAACTTGCTCTTTGATTTTTTTCTGCCAAAGTGCATGACCTCACACTTTCCGACATTATACTCATTCTGCCAAATTTTTGCCCACTCACTTAGCCTGTCTATGTCCTTTTGCAGATTTTTTGTGTCCTCCTCACACATTGTTTTTCCTCCCATATTTGTATCATCAGCAAACTCGGCTACGTTACACTCAGTCCCTTCCAAGTCGTTAATATAGATTATAAATAGTTGGGGGTCCCAGCACTGATCCCTGCGGCACCCCACAATTTACTGGTTGTCAACCGGAGAATGAACCATTTATCCTGACTCTCACAATCTCCTAGCTCTTCTTAAAAATAGCTTATCCATCTTTCAGTTCTTCAATTTTAAAATGGGTAGAATGAGTATTTCTCTGAAGGCACCTAGAATTTCTCCTCAATTCTCTTAAGACTCTTAGGTCTAGAAATTGGCCTCCTTGGCGCCTCCCGTTATCGCCACCGGGGGCGATAATGGGACACTAACCGGGTTCCAACCAGGCATGGCGATAATATCGACTCCCGCCATATTCGGCGGGAGGTTTGCAGCGGCAGGATTCCGTTGCGCCCCGATCTCCTTTGCCCGGAGATCATGACGTCATCGCCATGTGCATTGCCCTGGACCCGAACTTGCATCGCCGGGCGAAAACATCTGCGCGAGGCGTCCATTGGGAAGCCGGGCGCTTTGGGGTCGATACTTAAAGGCGAGGTGGCCGAGGTAAGTACAAAAAAATGTTAGCTTTCCTCTTTCAGGTTTCTGGCCGGTCCCCTTTTCCTGCGATCGGTCAGCGCGGCACTCTGCTTGAGTGCATTGGGCTAATCGGGCGGGATTGTGGCTGACGTCTGGGTGAGGCAAGTTTTTTTTGCAGAGCTTGCAGCGATGGCCCTTCCCTTTAAAGGAGGGAAGGAGCCTTTCAACGTAGCAACGCTGCACGGCCCAGTCAGGTAAAGGCAGGTATAAGGGGCTATGAAAGGAGGTAAATCTACTTTATAATGTATTTACATGAAAATTAGAAACATTATAAATAAGGTTCTGAATCTGGAGGCTGTTGTGGCAGCAGGGAACGACAACATAGTTGCAATATCAGAAACATGCCTAAATCCAGGGAATGTGAATAAATAGAATATTCAGGGGTTACAAACTGTTCAGAAGAGTAGACAGAAAGGAGGCAATGTAGCCAAATGTCAGAACACATCTAAAAGACTTTGGCCCCGATATTGGTGGCCTCACCGCCCACTGCCGCCGAGTTTTGCTGCTGTTTTCCTCTTTGCCATTTTCCACTTGGGCTGGAGCGGGCAGGAGGGAAGAACCGCTGGGAACCGCCCGCTGATGTCCTTTGGCGGCCAAGTAGTGTAAGTGGCCTCCTGCCAACCGAGCTGCCAGATTGGTGCGGGCGGGAGTCGGCGCCAGTAAGGGGTAGGACCACTGCGTGGAGGCTGTTTTTAACCCGATAGTAGATATGAAGAACGGATTAAAAAATGTTAGTGACCATATTTAAAACATTTTTTTACAGCGACTGACCTGGATGGGGTCCCCTGAAGGTGTTCCGGTGGTTTTTTTTGTTGTTTGCCATGATTTTTATTTTCAGCTCTTCCACCCTCCCTGGGCCCGACTCCATCCTCGGCGGCACTTGGGTGGCAAGAGCCTTTGCCGCCGAGATTGAGAGTTCCCGTCCGCTGCTGCCCAGATTGACGGCATAAGTCGTTGTTTGGCCGCTGGGTGGTACTGCCACCTCTTTTAGAAGAATCTTCCAGGCAAAGTACCGCCTGGTCTCTCGGTGGCCATCGGCAGTCCTTTGGAGGGGAGTATCGCCGGGAACCGCCCGCATTTGGGCGGGCCTTGGCCTTCACCAATTTCGGCTCCAATGTTTCAATGGGAGGTAGAAAACTACGCTGGGTAGACATTGCTAACACGAGAAAACTGAAGCCAACACTTAGGGGTATGCTATAGACTGCCTAATCAGCACAAGAAGGAAGATAATTTGCTCTATGAAAAGGTAAGAGTATTTGACAACAGGAATGTTATTTTAATGGGTAACTTCAATCAACCAAATATGATTTGGGAAATCTCTTGTGATTGACAGTCAAAGCTCGTGGGTGTAATGCATGACAGCTTCATGTCTCAGTACGAGGGAAGCTAAGAGAGTTAGAGCTTATCTCAAACCAATAGTCATAAATGACCCAGACAATGTACAAAAAATGTAAGTCATGGCACCTGTAGGAAACAGCAGAAACTTATTAAGCTCAGCATGATCTGAGATTCAGAAATACCAAAGACTAGGGCTGGATTTTCTCTAGGAAGGCAGGTTGGGGGCTCCGAGGTGCGCAGGAAACCCAGATCAGACTTCCTGCAGGCCCTGCCGACTTTAACGGCAGGGCCTGATTTGAATGTGAGGCCTCGGATTCCCACCCGCAACCAGCGAGATTGAGAGGCTGGCTGGCTGCAGGTGGGTCGGCCTCAGAGGGTCTGGGATTGTGGGGGCGGGGGGGCGAATTGCGGGGTCGGCATGATCGGGGATCGTGTGGGGTCAGGGGAGAATTTCACAAATTGTGTGAAACCTGTTCACAGGCAGTTCAATTCAAAATGGATGTGAAAATAGAGGCTGCCAGCCTCATTACAATATTTAAATTAAAGGTAGCATCCCCCCCCCACCACCCCCCCCCCCATTCCGACCCTGTACCGCCTTTGTCAAAACCGGAAGTGGGCGGGTTGGAGGTAGGATCAGGTCAGGAGTCCCATTTTTAACAAACCCACGCTCCAAACCCATCCTTTTTTTTAAGGGGAAAATTCCGGCCTAAGAGTCAGCTACTTTAAAAGGGATCATTTCAATGTAAGTAAATTGATTGAGAGATGCTGTATAACACTTCAATTGAGAAGAACTGGAACACCTTTAAAAGTATAATAGCAAGCATACAAAATAAATACATATCTAAAACAGCCACCTCAGACTAAATAGGCGAGACTTGAAGTAGATAAAAAAATAAATCTAAAGTGAAATAAAGAGAAAAAATAACCTCTATAGGGAGAAAGTGAATGGGGTCCACTGGGATGAATCATGCCGAAACAGATTAAAAAATTTAATCAGGAGGGAAGTTGGAACTTGAAATGTAGAAAATAGCAGACACAAAATAATAGTTAAGCAGAGTCAGCATGGTTTTATGAAAGGGATATCATGTTTGACAAATTTGCTGGAGTTCTTTGAGGATGTAACGAGCAGGGTGAATATAGGGGAACCAGTGGATGTGGTGTATTTGGATTTCCAGAAGGCACTCGATAAGGTGCCACGTAAAAGGTTACTGCACAAGATAAAAGTAATATGTTAGCATGGATAGAAGATTGGCTAACTAACACTAAACAGAGAATCGGGATAAATGGGTCATTTTCAGGTTGGCAAACTGTTAACTAGTGGGGTGCAACAGGGATCAGTGTTGGGACCTCAACTATTTACAATCTATATTAATGACTTGGATGAAGGGACCGAATGTAATGTAGCCAAGTTTGCTGATGATACAAAGATAGGTGGGAAAGCAAGTTGTGAGGAGGATACAAAAAATATGCAAAGGGATATAGATAGGCTAAGTGAATGGGTAAAAATTTGGCAGATGGAGTATAATGTGGGAAAATGTGAGGTCATCCACTTCGGTAGGAAGAATAAAAAAGCAAATTATTATTTAAATGGGGAGAGATTACAAAATGCTGAGGTACAGAGAGACCTAGGTCCTTGTACATGAAACTCAAAAAGTTACCACGCAGGCACAGCAAGTAATTAGGAAGGCAATTGAAATGACGGTCTTTATTGCAAGGGGGTTGGAGTATAAAAATAGGGAAGTCCTGCTAATTGTGCAGGGCGTTGGTGAGACCACACCTGGAGTACTGCGTACAGTTTTGCTCTCCTTATTTAAGGAGGGATATACTTGCATTGGAGGCAGTTCAGAGAAAGTTCACTAGGTTGATTCCTGAGATGAAGGGGTTGTCTTATGAAGAAAGGTTGAGCAGGTTGGACCTATACTCATTGGAGTTTAGAAGAATGAGAGGTGATCTTATTGAAACGTATAAGATTCTGAGGGGGCTTGACAAGGTAGAAGCAGAGAGGATGTTTCTCCTCGTGGGGGAATCTAGAACTAGGGGTCATAGTTTCAGAATAAGGGGTCGCCCATTTAAAACGGAAATGAGGAGAAATTTCTTCTCAGAGGGTCGTGAATCTTTGGAATTCTCTAACCCAGAGAGCTGTGGAGGCTGGGTCGTTGAATATATTTAAGGTAGAGATAGACAGATTTTTGAATGATAAGGGTGTCAAGGGTTATGGGGAGCGGGCAGGGAAGTGGAGTTGAGGCCAAGATCAGATCAGCCATAATCCTATTTAATGGCGGAGCAGACTCGAGGGACAAAATGGCCTACTCCTGCTCCTATTTCTTATGTTCGATCGGAAGGAAAGGAGGGAAAGGAAGACTGGAGTGGGACTTGAACCCACAACCTTCTGACTGAGAGGCGAGGGTGCTACCACTGAGCCACAGCTGACACTGCAAAAGTGAGGCATTGAAAATCATTATGAAGGTCTCACTGGAAACTGAGGAGGTACCAGTCGATTGGCAATAAGATAACATGGTGCCCACATTCAAAAAGGGTGACAAATCAGACTTGGACAAATACAGACCTATTAATCTTATTTCAATCTGTTTATAATAGCAGTATCAATTATCAGGTGTAAACTTGAAGAGTATCTGTAATATAATAACTTAATTAACAGTAGTCAACATGGATTCAGAAGGGGAAGATCCTGCCTGACCATCCTCCTTTTATCCTTTGAGGAGTGATATCCCAAGTACACTGTGAAGTCTTAGGACCTAGTTCCATACAAAAGACTGTTAGTTAAACTCAAAAATGTAGGGATTCAGAGTAAACCCTGGGAATTGTTAAGAAATTGGCTAACAGTTAGAAAACAATAGGAGTAGGTGGGTTGCCCCAAGGAATTGTGTTGGGATCAATACTTTTCCTAATTTAAACAATTGACCTGGACTCAAAAATTCAACATCATTTGGTCAAATTTGCATATGATACCAAACTGGAAGTGACAGTGAAAATGGAAGAGGCAGGTCAGAAATTACTGGACAATATATGTAAGTAGGCAGAAAAATGACAGATGAAATTTAATACAGAGAAATATAACGTAGGATACAGAAAAATTAAAATGGGCAGCGCATTACTCCATAAAATGCTGAAAGAGCTTAGGATGAAGTTGAAAAATAACATGGAGTCTTAGTAGATTCCATGCTCAAAATATTCAACTAATGCAGCGCAGCAGATGAACTATGTAGCCAGAACAGTAAAATACAAATCAGAGGACGTATGGATGAAACTGTACAGTGCTCTATTCAGGCTACATCTCGAGTACTGTGTCTAGTTATAGTTACAAAGCAAAACAAGCTGACTTTAATGCCTTGCAGGGATGTAAAGAGACACAAAGATGATGCACAGTCTTAGAGGTCTCAGTTATGAGGAAGATTTTCTTTACACACGTGATCAACATGTGGAATATATTCCCAGATCCAGCAATGGAGACGAAAACTTTGGAATCATTTAAGAACCAATTGGATGCTGAAATGGATTGGTGGTGGGGGTGGGGAGGTGGCGGTTAATGTCATTCTGGATAGTTGAGGTAAGATGAGCCAAATGGCCTTTCTAATTGTGATCATCTTGATTGATGCAAATACAGTGTAGCTACTCAATTTATCTGTTTTACTGCCCACTTAACTTAATTTCCTTGTCACCAATTGTCACCAAATAACTCACACCTGCCTTTTTTAGGTGAAAAACTGTTCAATTAATTATTTATGTTTTTTATATTCCAAGTCAACATGCTAACTTTTTTTATCAATCGCATGTATTTTAAACTTGATGTTTCTAAAACCATGACATTTCTACAAGCTTTCACTTAAAATATACTGTTTCAATTAACCTTTACTAGTTCTTCCCTCATAGCATGAATATAAAAGTGTCGTGTATGCAAACTCTTTGTATACACTATGTAACTATGTATGATGTACCACCTGAGGGCGCTGCTGCTGGAGGCCCCAGGGGTTACCTACCCAGGTGTGCAGGGGCATATAAAAGGCAGTCAGCCATACTACCCCTCACTTTACAATCGTATTAAATGGACTGAAGTCACACAGCTCTTACTCGCAGTACAAGGCCTCGTGGAGTTATTTGATGGTAATCGCAGACATAACAACTGGCGACGAGTTACAGATCACAAACTTTTACGCAGTCATGGATGCCATTGGTGTTTTAGAAAAGTATGCAGAGGGTGAAGATTGGGAAGCCTTTATCGAGTGGCTTGACCAGCACTTTGTGGCCAACGATCTGGACGGCGAGGCACTGGAAGGAAAACGCAGGGCGATTCTTTTGACCAGTGTGGGTCCACGGTCTATGGCCTCATCAGGGATCTGCTTGCACCAGTGAAACCAACAGAGAGGTCATACGCAGAGCTGCACACGCTGATTCGGGAACACCTCAAACCAACGGAGAGCATTTTAACGGCCATGTATCGCCTCTACACACACCGCCGCTCAGAGGGCCAGGACGTGGCGAAGTATGTCACCGACTTAAGATGGCTCGCGGGACCATGTGAATTCGCGGGATTTTTGAACGATGTGTTGCGAGACGCTTTTGTGATGGGTATAGGCCACGAGGATATCCTTCGCAAGCTACTGGCTGCCGAAGCCGTTGACCTGAAGAAGGCCATCACCATAAGCCAGGCGTTCATGTCCTCGAGTCGCGATACCATACAGGTGACTTCCTACCAGAATCGGAGTTCGCTGGCAAGTACTGTACGTAAAATAACGCCAATTGCAGGCGGAACTGTTGAACTAATAAGAACTGTACAGAGCAGAGCCTACATGCCTGCTGCTGCTAGGCTGCCAAGAGGTGTAAATGCAAAATCATTAACACAATGCTGATGTTGCGGGAATAATCATGGGGCCCATCAATGTTGATTTAAAGACTATGCATGCAAAAACTGCAGAACAAGGGGCCGCCTCCAGCGAATGTGCAAATGTACTGCGACTCACCATGTGGCCGCATAGAGTTGGCAGAATAGTCCCGATCCAGTGTGGATCACAAAGGACAAGTTAGAGAGGCAACTCAGTCCGAGGGAGCAGTGTGCGAGGTGCACACCTTCTCCACAAAAAGTCCTCCCATGATGATAAAAGTCAAATTAAATGGCGTTCCTGTATCCATGGAGCTGGACACGGAGGCGAGTCAGTCAATTATGAGCCAGAAGGCATTTGAAAGGCCGTGTGGCAAGAACAAAGCACAAAGACCCAAGGTGAGCCCGATTCAGATAAAGCTGCGCACTTACACCAAGGAACTGATAAAAGTTATTGGCAGTGCGAACGTAAAAGTATCCTATGATGGAGAGGCACACGAGGTGCCACTGTGGATTGTACCAGGCGATGGGCCAACGCTGCTTGGCAGAAGCTGGATGGAGAAGATTTGGTGGAACTGGGAAGACGTCAAAGTATTATCGTCAGTGGACAATGCTTCTTGTGCTCAAGTGCTGAGCAAGTTCTCATCTTTATTTGAACCAAGCATCGGCAACTTCACAGGTGCCAAAGTACAGATCCACTTGGTCCCCAAGGCATGGCCCGTTCATCACAAGGCTCAAGCGGTCCCCTACACGATGAGGGAGAAAGTGGAGATTGAATTGGACAGACTTCAACGCGAAGGAATCATATCGCCGGTCGAGTTGAACGAGTGTGCCAGCCCGATTGTTCCGGTACTAACATAAGAACATAAGAATTTGGAACATCTAGCCCCTCTAGCCTGCTCCGCCATTCAACAAGATCATGGCTGATCTGGCCGTGGACTCAGCTCCACTTACCCGCCCGCTCCCCATAACCCTTAATTCCCTTATTAGTTAAAAATCTATCTATCTGTGACTTGAATACATTCAATGAGCGAGCTTCAAATGCTTCCTTGGGCAGAGAATTCCACAGATTCACAACCCTCTGGGAGAAGAAATTCCTTCTCAACTCGGTTTTAAATTGGCTCCCCCATATTTTGAGGCTGTGCCCCCTAGTTCTAGTCTCCCCGACCAGTGGAAACAACCTCTCTGCCTCTATCTTGTCTATCCCTTTCATTATTTTAAATGTTCCTGTAAGATCACCCCTCATCCTTCTGAACTCCAAGGAGTAAAGACCCAGTCTACTCAATCTATTATCATAAGGTAACCCCTTCATCTCCGGAATCAGCTTAGTGAATCGTCTCTGTACCCCCTCCAAAGCTAGTATATCCTTCCTTAAGTAAGGTGATCAAAACTGCACGCAGTACTCCAGGTGTGGCCTCACCAATACCCTGTACAGATGCAGCAGGACCTCTCTGCTTTTGTACTCCATCCCTCTTGCAATGAAGGCCAATATTCCATTCGCCTTCCTGATTACCTGCTGCACCTGCAAACTAACTTTTTGGGATTCATGCACAAGGACCCCCAGGTCCCTCTGCACTGTAGTATGTTGTAATTTCTCCCCATTCAAATAATATTCCCTTTTACTGTGTTTTTTTCCAAGGTGGATGACCTCACATTTTCCGACATTGTATTCCATCTGCCAAACCTTAGCCCATTCGCTTAACCTATCTAAATCTCTTTGCAGCCTCTCTGTGTCCTCTAAACAACCCGCTTTCCCACTAATCTTTGTGTCATCTGCAAATTTTGTTACACTACACTCTGTCCCCTCTTCCAGGTCATCTATGTATATTGTAAACAGTTGTGGTCCCAGCACCGATCCCTGTGGCACACCACTAACCACCGATTTCCAACCTGAAAAGGACTCATTTATCCCGACTCTCTGCTTTCTGTTAGCCAGCCAATTCTTGATCCATGCTAATACATTTCCTCTGACTCCGCGTAACTTTATCTTCTGCAGTAACCTTTTGTGTGGCACCTTATCGAATGCCTTTTGGAAATCTAAATACACCACATCCATCGGTACACCTCTATCCACCATGCTCGTTATGTCTTCAAAGAATTCCAGTAAATTAGTTAAACATGATTTCCCCTTCATCAATCCATGTTCAATCTGCTTGATTGCACTATTCCTATCGAGATGTCCCGCTATTTCTTCCTTAATGATAGCTTCAAGCATTTTCCCCACTACAGATGTTAAACTAACCGGCCTATAGTTACCTGCCTTTTGTCTGCCCCCTTTTTTAAACAGAGGCGTTACATTAGCTGCTTTCCAATCTGCTGGTACCTCCACAGAGTCCAGAGAATTTTGGTAGATTATAACGAATGCATCTGCTATAACTTCCGCCATCTCTTTTAATACCCTGGGATGCATTTCATCAGGAAATGGCACGGTCAGAATCTGCGGCAACTACAAAATAACGATTAACCGAGTCTCGTTACAGGACCAGTACCCACTACCCAAAGCCGATGACCTTTTCGCAACATTAACAGAGGGAAAGGCATTCACCAAGCTAGATCTAACCTCTGCTTACATGACCCAGGAACTGGTTGAGTCGTCAAAAAAATTAACATGCATTAACATGCACAAAGGACTGTTCATGTACCACAGGTGCCCGTTTGGGATTCGCTCGGCTGCAACCATATTCCAAAGAAACATGGAGAACCTGCTGAAATGGTTCCACGCACCGTCGTATTTCAGGACAACATCCTCATCACTGGCCGCGGCACCTCCGAACACCTGCACAACCTGGAAGAAGTCTTAAGTCGATTAAACAGAGTTGGACTCCGGTTGAAATGATCCAAATGTGTCTTCCTGGCGCCAGAGGAAGATTGTGGCAGACGGCATCAGACCCACGGACCCGAAGACAGAGGCCACCAAGAATGCATCCACACCACAAAATGTAACGGAGCTGCGTTCGTTCCTGGGACTCCTCAACTATTTTGGAACTTTCTTCCAGGGTTGAGCACCTTGCTGGAACCATTGCACAAGCTGTTACACAAGGGAGATGACTGGGCTTGGGGTAAAAATCAAGAGGCCGCCTTTGAGAAGGCCAGAAACCAGCTGTGTTCGAATAAGTTGCTGGTATTATATGACCCATGTAAACATCTAGTTTTAGCATGTGATGCGTCGTCGTACGGTGTCGGGTGTGTTTTGCAGCAAGCCAATGCTGTGGGCAAGCTCCAACTGGTTACATATGCGTCCAGAAGCCTATCAAAGGCCGAAAGAGGCTACAGCATGGTCGAAAAGGAGGCTTTAGCCTGTTTACAATGTAAAAAAGATGCACCAATATGTGATTGGACTCAGGTTCGAGTTAGAGACGGACCACAAGAGCCTAATCACTGTTTTCAGAAAGCAAAGGCATAAACACCAATGCTTCGTCTTGAATCCAAGAATGGGCACTAACACTGTCTGCCCTCGACTATGTGATCCGCCACAGGCCAGGCACTGAAAACTGCGCCGATGCTCTCAGCTGGCTACTGTTGCCCACCACCGGGATGGAAACCGTGCAGCCCACAGACCTGCTACTAGCCATGGATACCTTTGATAGCGAAGGGTCACCCATAATGGCCCACGAAATTAAGACCTGGACCAGCCAGGATCCTCTGCTATCCCTTGTAAAAAGTTGCGTCCTCAATGGGAGCTGGTCAGCGGTCCCTAGAGACATGCAAGACGAGATCCAGCCGTTTCACCGTCGTAAAGATGAAATATCGATCCATTCAGATTGCCTCTTATGGGGCAACCGCGTTATCTTGCCAAAGAAAGGCAGGGAAACCTTAGTTATGATAGTCATGATGAAGACTATCGCCAGGTCCCACGTCTGGTGGCCCGGCATTGACTCGGACCTGGAGTCGTACATGCACCAGTGTAACACATGCTCACAACTGAGCAATGCTCCTAGGGAGGCTCCACTTAGTCTCTGGTCCTGGCCCTCAAAACCATGGTCCAGGGTCCATGTGCATTATGCGGGCCCCTTTCTGGGAAAGATGTTCCTTGTTGTTGTGGATGCCTACTCCAAATGGATTGAATGTGTAATAATGGCATCCAGCACATTGCAGCCACCATTGAAAGCCTCAGGGACATGTTTGCCACCCATGGCTTACCCGACATTCTTGTCAGCGACAATGGTCCGTGCTTCACCAACCCGGAATTCAATGAATTCATGACCCGTAATGGCATCAAGCATGTCAGATCTGCCACGTTCAAGCCCGCAGACGACGGCCAAGCGGAGCGGGCAGTCCAAACCATGAAGCAGAGCTTGGAATGTGTCACGGAAGGCTCCTTACAAACCCGCCTGTCCCGGGTACTGCTCAGCTACAGAACACAACCCCACTCACTTACTGGGGTTTCCCCTGCAGAATTACTAATGAGTGCTCGTTTCATTAGTAATTCTGCAGGGGGAACCCCAGACGCTCAACCAGGGAGTGCAGGGCTCCAGGTCGCCTTAACCTGTAATCAACTTGCATCAAAGACTTTGGAGGAGGAATGATGTCATGTATGCAAACTCTTTGTATTCACTGTGTAATTATGTATGATGTACCACCTGAGGGCGCTGCTGTTGGAGGCCTCAAGGGTAATCTGCCCAGGTGTGCAGGGGCATATAAAAAGCGGTCAGCCATGCTGCCCCTCACTTTACAGTCGTATTAAATGAATTGAAGACACACAGCTCTTACTCACAGTGCAAGGCCTCGTGGAAGTATTCGATGGTAATTGTAGACATAACAAAAAGAATAGAAAGGAAGACTTTTATTTATATAGCGCCTTTCATGACCTTAGGATGTCCCAAAGTGCTTTACAGCCAATGAAGTACTTTTGAGTATAGTCACTATTGTAATGTATGTGCTCTCAAGAAGTCTTGATTGATTCTACTACTGCTGGCACTTATCCTCATTAATGGGTGAAACATGATAATATGATCACTTGTGCCTAAAAGATCTATTACCTCTTATTCACTGATTATTTCTGATTTAACACAAAATAGAACATGGCATTTGACCTGGTGTACTGACTTGCATGCTATATCAAGAAGCCTACCTGCATAAATTTACTTTTTCCTCTCTCGGGTGACCCCTGTTCCACCCACTTTATTGTCAGATAATTGAAATAGCACACAATCACAACTCCACTTTTTCCGACAGCTTCCTGTATTATTTGCACAGATTTACATCCGTTTCTTCAATTAGCGCCAGTGATATACAAAATAGCAAGACTAGCTTGAACAATAATGCACAAAATTTGTCACACACTCCCATTTCCAAGAGCATTATTTGGGTACAGTCTACTTGCGGACAAAAGTGGCACGTAAGGTGGTCCTTGCTTATGTATGTTTTTTAACTCTGTTCTATCTTTATCAGAGCAACAGCCCAGATAATTACTGCTGTTAACACGAAGATAGAGGAAATGTGTCCATGGAGAAGGTTTTATAAATCAAAATTTCACAAGAAGAATGAACACACAATATACAGCGAGTATGATATAATGAAAAGATTAAAGATATTCCACTTTTAGTAATACAGGTTGAACCTCCCTTACCCAGAACCACCCCTCGTCCAGAACCATTCCCGCCCACTGGGTGGCGCATATTTAGAACTCTGACATGAACAAATTGAAGTCCTTTCTCACTGCCCACTCCTGCAATCGCTGGCCTGACCCCTCCCCCCCCACCCCCCTCCCTGCCCCATGTTCTTTCTGCCACACTCCCAGCCCCAAGCCAGCCAGTCCCGATATCCCCTTGCTCAGTACCTGTACCATCCAATTTAACATGACCATCCCTCGTCTGGAAAAATCCCTTATCCAGAACAGGCCAGGTCCCGAGGGTTCCGGATAAGGGAGGTTCAACCTGCACAACACTGATGGCGAGGAGCTGGTCACCTGCCAGCCAGAAACACTACATGCTGCACAATCAAAGACGATGGGGGGAGGGATTAATATTACTTCCAGAAAATGTTACCAGAAGTTTGTGCAGATGAAAGGTAGATCGAGATAGGTAGATCATTGTATTGCCACCCAACATGTAATACATTGGTCCCATTTTATATATACAGATCTAGTGATCTCCAAGGTAAAAAAAATGCACAAGGACTGTGCTAATACTTCTGCCTCTTAGTAATAGGTTCGACTTCTGCCTAAATACATCAAGTGTATCTTTTCTTTCTGTTGGCTGTTCAGAGTTGTGTATGAAATAAGTTGGCATAGACTCAAATCAGGTTCTTGAGTAGATCCAAATTTATGGCACAAAATACTATCTAATTCAGCACTCAAACTCACTGAAGTAGACCACAGAATAGAAATTAGGAAAACTGAAATGCAATTGTAATGCAGTTTGGAGATAAAAGAACGTGCATGTGTGTATGTATGTCCGTCTGTATGTGTGTATGTGGATATATACATACACATAAACATACATACATATAGATCTCGCAATAAATTAGGGCATCTTACAAACACACACATACACGAGTGTGTGTAAGATCCTCTTATTCATTGTGAGATAGATAGATAAATAGATAGCTCAATGACCACACAATTTACCTCAACAACAAACGCAAGACACCAGCATCAAGGTGGCATTTCAATTTCCTTGATCTGCACTTCTACTAATGGTGTAAAAGCACAGTCAGCATTTTAAAGAACTTCCAACCAGTTCTTGGATCATTGGTATGAATAGGGCTATAGTGCTTTTTTTTCAGCTGAACCCTGTAACCCTCCATCTGTTTATATTTCCAGGTTCTGCTTCCCACTACTACCCACATAAAGCCATCCTCCCATATTCCAATGTTCCGTCACAACCATCCCAGTGCTTCCACACTGAAGATCATTCCTGCTACCACTTCCACACATCCAACACCAAACCTAGAGCCTCTCAACTACCCCACAACCTGCAGGGCATTTAAATCACCTTCCCACCTTTACTTTTTCAGATCATCCTCTCTTCCACTCAGCACCTCAAGAAGAGCTACCCACGTGCAACCTGAAACATCTCTCCCAACCTCATATGGATCCTCAACTTCAAAAAAAGATAAGACAAGACATAATATTCAGTACACAGGTAAACAAACACGATGCTCAGAAAAGTTAATAATTTACAATTCTGTAAAGATATGAATATAAAATAACATTCGTGGAACCTGAAAACACAGCTAGCACTTCCACAATACTTTGAAATGAAGATGTAATTTTACTCAATCACCAGAACATATTATAGATACTGTAATTGTTGACTGTACACACTAAGCAAGAGTGTTGTACCAAATAGTATTTCCAAGGACGCTGACTTATTAAGTGCAGTAACCCTGGGATCAGCTGGAAGGTGGCTTGAAGGGGGCTCGACAAGGTGGATGCAGAAAGGATATTTCCGGCTTGAAGTTTCAGGGTAGAGCAGTATCTTGGAAGCACTAAGAGGGAGAGGTACTCGGATTCTGGGAACACTGGAGGAGGTGGTTCTGGGAATACCGGGGGAATTTCTGGAATCTGAAATAATGGGGGTGAGAGGTTCTGCAATCTGGGATAACAAGGGCGGGGGTGGGGGAAGAAGTGGATCTGGGATAACGGAGGTAGGTGAGTGAACAAGGCCCTGGGGGAATCTACGTGAATAGAGGAGAAAGAAAGACAGAAGAAGGTCTTGGGGAATCTGGAATGGGGTGGTGGGTGGGATCTAAGATAATAGAGGGGAGGAAAAGAGGTCCTGCGGAACTGGGATAATGGAGGGGAGAGAAAGAGATCCTGGGGATCTGGGATTACATAGGGGTGGGCAAAGTGGTCTTGGGGGGATCTGTCACCCTCTATTTTAAGAACCATGTCAGTGCCCCATTCAAAAAATCCACATGTATGATGGTGATACCAGGATCTACCTCTCCACTACCTCTCTCAACCCTTCTATTGCCTCTGCTTTCAGACTGCTTCACCAAAATCTAATTTTCAATAGGCCATTATTTCCTCCAGATAAACTATGGGCAGGCCAACGACGACATTGTCTTCAGCAATGAAGACAAAATCTGTATTCTTGCCACTTATTCCATCCCCCTCCCCGGCTACTGTCTCAGGTTGAATCACATAATGTTCTACGTATCCTCTCCACCATCTCCATTCCTCTCCCTGACTGAACCAGTCTGTTTGCAACCACAGCCTCAGCAAACCGGAGCTGAGCTTCCAACTCCATATTACCTCTATCACGAAGAATGCCATTTTCCACCATTTTAACAAAGTCAACCTCTGCCCCGACCTCAGCCCATCTGCCAAACTGTATGTTCGCTTTCAGTGTCTTGTGTATACCCCTCCCGTTGTCCCACTATTGACTGCGATGCTCCCCAACACACACCTCGGCCACTTCTTTAGGCCCAACCTATCCTGGATACTTCAACTTCTGCATTTTAAATTATTCTCATGAGTTAGAAGAACATAAGAACATAAGAAATAGGAGCAGGAGTAGGCTATTTGGCCCATCGAGCCTGCCCCGCCATTCAATAAGATCATGGCTGATCTGATCATGGACTCAGTTCCACTTCCCTGCCTGCTCCCCATAACCCTTTACTCACTCATCGCTCAAAAATCTGTTTATCTCTGCCTTAAATATATTCAAAGACCCAGCCTCCATAGTTCTCTGGGGTAGAGAATTCCATAGATTTACAACCCTCTGAGAGAAGAAATTCCTCCTCAACTCAGTTTTAAATGGGCGGCCCATTATTCTGAGATTATGTCCCCTAGTTTTAGTTTCCCCTATCAGTGGAAATATCCTCTCTGCATCCACCTTGTTGAGCCCCCTCATTTTCTTATAAGTTTCAATAAGATCATCTCTCATTCTTCTAAACTCCAATGTGTATAGGCCCAACCTACTCAACCTATCTTCACAAGTCAACCCTCTCATCTCCGGAATCAACCTAGTGAACTTTCTCTAAACAGCCTCCAATGCAAGTATATCCTTCCTTAAATACGGAGACCAAAACTGTACACAGTACTCCAGGTCTGGCCTCACCAACATCCTGTACAGTTGTAGCAGAACCTCTCTGCTTTTATACTCTATCCCCCTTGTAATAAAGGCCAACATTCCATTTGCCTTCCTGATTACTTGCTGTACCTGAATACTAACTTTCTGTGTTTCATGCTCAAGGACCCCCAGGTCCCTCTGTACTGCTACACTTTGCAATTTTTCTCCATTTAAATTGTAATTTGCTTTTCTATATTTTCTGTCAAAGTGGATGATCTCACATTTTCCCACATTATACTCCATCTGCCAAATTTTTTCCCACTCACTTAGCCTGTCTATATCTCTTTGCAGATTTTTTTGTGTCTTCCTCACAATTTGCTTTCCCACCAATCTTTGTATCATCAGCAAACTTGGCTACTTTACACTTGGTCCCTTCATCCAAATCATTAATATAGATTGTAAATAGTTAAGGACCCAGCACCGATCACTGCGGCATCCCACTAGTCACTGTTTGCCAACCGGAAAATTACTCATTTATCCCGGCTCTGTTTTCTGGTAGTTAGCCAATCCTCTACCCATGCTAATACATTACCTCCAAACCCGTGAACTTTTATCTTGTGCAGTAACCTTTTATGTGGCACCTTATTGAATGCTTTCTGGAAATCCAAATACACTACATCCACTGGTTCCCCCAGCACCGATCCCTGCTCGTTACATCCTCAAAGAACTCCAGCAAATTTGTCAAACATGATCTCCCTTTCATAAAACCATGCTGACTCTGCTTGATTGAATTCTGCTTTTCCAAATGTCCTGCTACTGTTTCCTTAATAATGGACTCTAGCATTTTCCCGACGACAGATGTTAGGCTAGCTGGTCTTAACTCTCTGCCCTGATATTAAGCCAAGTTTCTGAAAGAAAATTCAGGAGAACAAATAGGAAATATTTAATGTGAATTGCTTTAGCTACATGATCTATCCTTTGTCTTCACAGAAACTTTCTTCCATCTTTGAAAAGAAGCAGTGCATCACATCAGACCTCATTTTAGTTAACAAGTGAATTTATTGAACAAAAGATGAACAAGCAAATATACAATTACAAAGTATTACAAAGTATTTACAGCACAGAAAGAGGCCATTTGGCTCAACAAGTCCACGCCAGTGTTTATGCTCCACATGAACCTCCTCCCACTTCTCTTCGTCGAAAGCAAGCAACATATCCTTCTATTTCTTTCTCCCTCATGTGCCTATCCAGCTTCCCCTCGAATGCATCTATGCTATTCGCCTCAACTCCTCCCTGTGGTATATATAAAATAATAACTAACTCATTGAATGAAACAATAAATGGCTGCAATTTGCAGGCTAAGATATTATTTTGTAAATAACCTTTGTACTGGCAGTATATTTTCTTATAGTCTAACTGTGGGAACTAATTCGACAAACCTATCTCTCTAACTCCCAGACATGAACTGTGTCCATGCATCATTACTCTTCAGTCATGAATTTAAGTACCTGTCAGCTAAATTGAAAAATAACTACCACTCATACACATAACGAAGTAAATCACGGCAAGTTTTTGTTTGAATATGGCTTGACTACTTGCTTAAGCTTTCTGTAGCTTTAGAAACAAATATTCAGAACATTTGTATCAAGTTAATCTGGGGACATGATTATGATTGCAATTGACGTTAGGTTCCTTGGTATCTATGTTGACTGCGGTCGCCTGGCATAAATAGGGCGTTAGCAGCCTGAGAATGAAGTTTGGTTACTTACCGTTCCGTTTACGCTGGTAATCCGGCTGCCACTATTTTGATTGGGGCTTTCAGATTGGTGGCCGTAGCAGCCGCCTGTCTCAAGTGGGAGACCATTTTTAATATGCAAATCAAGGACTAATGATGTACAAACCCAATTGCAATTTGGAAGTATAAATGAGCAGAGTTTGCTGCATGTACACTCCACCCATTTATATAGGCATTGAGTGGATTTGCCAGCGGTCCTTAAAAGCTCAAAAAATGACTCATAACCGTTTGCCACTTTTTATTTTTGCAAGAATGCTCCTCCTAGCCCCACAAAAATACCCCGACCAAGATTGCCTCCCTTCCCCTCGCCACAAGGTCCAGACTGTTGTCCAGCACCACTGTCTGGAGCTGGTTGATTTTCTGGCCTCGCCAACCAGCGAGCTGTATCAGAGCACCAGTTTGGCACACGCAGATCGTCGGATTGATGGAAACGAAACCCGAGTCTCAAAATGGCTCAGGCCTCACCGTAGCAACAATGGACTCACCGTCTGACCACGTTTTTCCACATTAACATTGTGCTCGAATTGGAAGAGATGGTTACCATGCTAAAACTGCACAAAAACCCTTTGTCACAATTAGTTTTGTCACAATTAGTTCATTGGCATCATTACAGTTGCAGATTTGGATAGGTAGAGGGAGCACACAAGTGGCCTGAGTGGAAATTTAAAGAAATGGACTGTAAGTGACTATATTGACCCTTGAAGCTGGTAGAGAAGTCAGGAGGCAAGCCACACATTATATACTGGGCTCAATTTTCCCCAATGCTGTTTTTTTAGCATACTGCAAGAGTTACGCCTGTTTGTTTTGGCCCCGACTTCTCCGAAAAAAACCAAGCAAGTTTCCCCGTTCTATTTTTTGAAATTGGCGCTGCGCAGCTTGTCCTTTAGCTTTGAAGAATGGTGCCTAATGTCTGTGCCGAAAAAAACCGATGTTTCCCCCTTCTGCGCATGCGCAAAAAAAAGGACATTTTTGACATGACTGCTATGGGCGCGCATCCCAGTACAGCTCCCAGTCTGCATTTGGCCATTTTTAAAGAGCCAGTTGTGTGTGAGAACTTTAATTCTCATTGGAAAAATCAGAGTTGCAATACAAGATGCAACGCGGCTCAAGGATCAAGAATTTCTTACAGGATGAAGTGGAGGCACTGGTTACTGCAATTGAGGTCAGATGGCACGAGCTAGACAACAGCAGGGGTTGCATAAAAGTTTCACCAAAAGAAATAAAGAAACGCTGGAGCCAACTTGCCGAAGATTACTGTGCAATGGTGATTACCCCGAGGTCCGGAGGCCAGTGCAAAAAGAATTGGCAGGACCTTGGTCAAGTAGTTAGTGTAAGTAATATTTTCATTTATTCAATGGAATTACAATTGTACATGTGACCACCTGTATATTTCCCACCCAGCAGAAAGACACCTTCTGTAAAAAGTTATATTTCCATCTTTGCAGAGAAAGGTGGCACACAAGAAAAGGGAAAGAACTCGAACTGAAGGAGGAGGCCTGGCAGATCTGCACCCACTGACACCCTTGGAAGAGAGGGTCGCTGCTTTGATGGGTCCTCCCTGCAGAAAAGCAATCACCACTGCACAACCTGGGCCCACACTCGATGGAGAGGGTAATCCTGCAAATTCCACAGTCTGGCTTTGCTAAATGTTAAGTACTGCACGGGCTAGCCATGCTTCGGTTCATGGGGATCTCCGTCAGCTACGCTTCGGTTGATGCAATGTGCTATCATTCATCGTGGTCCTTCAAATCAGCCTGCTGCCTGCGCTGTGTGAGCCTACTCATGCCACCCTGTTCCCTCCTCTGCTGCTAATCATTTGTCTGTTCTGTTATATTTTGCAGAACTTAAGGCCAACCCTGACAAGGCTGAAGCTGATGAGAAGAAGATTCAGATGTGGGCGAGCCTGAAGAGGAGAACATCTTCCATCCCACCTTCCAGACCAAGAGCATGGGGGGGGGGGGAGGGGGAAGTGATGGATGAAGCCCACACTGTTGTGCTCACTCTGGAGAAGGTGCAGGTGCCGCTCATTGAGGTGCCAGCCCCTTTCCTGAGTGGTACGAGTGTTGGGACATTCCATGGTTTCTCTCAGTCCAAGGCTGGGGATTCCAGTGGGGTGCAGCGAGCCACACCCAGGGTGAGGAGGGGAAGGAGCGCTTGATAGTGCTCTCCTGAGGTGCAGGATCCAACAGATGTGG
The DNA here is from genome assembly GCF_044704955.1 of Pristiophorus japonicus. Classification (NCBI taxonomy): domain Eukaryota; kingdom Metazoa; phylum Chordata; class Chondrichthyes; family Pristiophoridae; genus Pristiophorus; species Pristiophorus japonicus. Next base: position 132,314,000 of record NC_091977.1, read on the forward strand.
TTCAGATGATGGCAATGAGTGCGGAGAGCATTGACCATACACGATCATTCCTGGACACCATCAATGGGGTGGGTGATGAGATATCGGGACTGTCGGGAGAAGCCACAACACTCTCACGAGAAATGGGAACTGTCCGGGCACATGAGGGAGGAAATGTCACAGGCAGCTGATACAATATCGGTGCACATGAGGGAGGGAATGGCGCAGGTAGCTGATGTGCAGACAGTGAAAGTGAGGGAGGGAATGTTGCAGGTAGTTGACACACTGTTGGTGAACATGAGGGAGAGAATGTCACAGGTAGTTGACACACTGTTGGCGAACATGAGGGAGGGAATGTCACAGGTAGTTGACACACTGTTGGTGAACATGAGGGAAGGAATGTTGCAGGTAGTTGAGACTCTGTCAGGGCACACGAGGGAGGGAATGTCGGAGTTAGCTGCTGCAATAAGGGAACACACCCAGACCCCATGCCCATTGACAGAATCAACTGCCACTCCCGCTCCAATCCCCAGACCAACCTCTGAAGAACCCCAAGCTGGGCCTTCCATATTACCGCCTGCCCACACCCCACCAACAAGAAGTGCGCATTACCCGAGATGCTCAAAAGAATAAGCTTGATACCCGAGAAATGGTGCGCCACCACCAGCGGGCAGGGGTGAAGTCACCAAGACCAAGCGCAGCGGGCGGTCTTAGAATAAGGTGGAAGAGAGATGGGCGCAGCCTTTGTTTGCTGCTGCTGTTGTTGTTGTTACTGTTGTAACTGTTCTCAAATTAAACGTTTTTTGTAAGTTATGTAAATTTAGAAGTTTTAAAAGTTTGTAAGTGATCTTAACTGAAAACTTTAAAATTTGATACAAGAATATTTTTTTATTAAAGTTAAGTACAAACAAGTGTTTGTTAATCTTTTGAATAAAATATATTTTAAATTATAACTGAATCATTTCCATTACTTGTTCCATTATTAACACAACTTTTTGAAGTAAAGAAGAATCATTTCCATTAGTTATTCCATTAACACAACTCAACATTACGGAACAGTTCCAAACAGTAAACATGGTCAACTTGGAATAGTTGCCGCTGAGCCTTCAGGCAGCAAAGTGTTCATGGATGAGCTGCTACCGCAAGACTTGAGCAATTGTTAAAGGGATACGAGGGCCCGCCCTCCTCTGCCATCGTCCTCCGGGTTCAGGTAATTGCATGGCTTCCTCGTGCTCTTCCTCCTCCTCTTCGTCATCTGCATCTTCCTCCTCATCATCAGCCACTCTCACCTCAGGTGGGTCTTCTACTATCAGCTGCTGTTGTCTCATGATGGCTAAGTTATGCAGCATGTAGCACACTACAGTGAATTGACCGACAATCTCAGGGGAGTATTACAAGTAGCCTCCGGAATGGTCCAGGTATCAGAAAGGCTGTTTCAAGATGCCAATGGTCCTCTCTATTATGCTGCGCGTCGCAATGTGCGACATGTTGTATTCCCGGTCAGCTTCCATTCGGGTTACATGTAGGGGCGTCATGAGCCAGGTGGCAACGCCGTACCCTTTGTCTCCCAGCAGCCAGCTCTGCCCTTCTGGCTGCTGATGAAACATGGCAGATATAACGCTCTCGCGTAGGATGAACACATCATGGTGCTCCCAGGGTATCTTGCATCAACTGACATGATGTGATGCATGTCGTCACACACGAGCTGCACATTCATGGAGTGGATGCCTTTTCTGTTCCTGTACATCTCTGAATCCTCCAAAGGTGCCTGCAAGGCGATGTGGCTACAATCAATGCAGCCCTGTAATTTTGGGAAGCCAGTAATCCTGGAGAAGCCCACAGCCCTTTCACACATTGCCTGGGCGGTCATGGGGAACTTTATGTAGTCATTCCTCCAGGCATGTAGTGCAGCAGTCAGTCACCTGCCAAATGCAGATATGTGTTGCATGTTAAGAAATGGCGTACACATCCCTAGTTGTGGCCTGGAAAGATCCAAATGCATTGAATGAAAGTGCAGCTGTAACGTTCACTTCAACTGACAAAGCAGTCTTCCTGACACTTTTGGGTTGCAGGTCTGCTTTTACTAACTCACAGATCTTGGTTACAACTTCTTTGCGGAAACGCAGTCTTCTCACACAGTCTGCATCACTCAGGTGCAGGTATGAATGCCTGTCTCGATATACAGGGCGATGTGGGTAAGGCCTCCTGGCCATCATTCTACGTGCTCTGAGGTTCCTCTGGCGATGATGTCGAATCAATCATCTCCTCTGCAGCACCATCATGCAGAAGGCTTGCAAGAAGTATGGCATTGTCAGTATTGCCTCCATGATTAAATTGTATCTTTGCAAGAAGCTCAAAGCAAGTATATCCTTTCGTAAATATGGAAACCAAAACTGCACGCAGTATTCCAGGTGTGGCCTCACCAATACCTTATATGGCTGTAGTAAGACTTCCTGCTTTTATACTCCATCCCCTTTGCAATAAAGGCCAAGATACCATTGGCCTTCCTGATCACTTGCTGTACCTGCATACTATCCTTTGTGTTTCATGCACAAGTACACCCAGGTCCCGCTGTACTGCGGCACTTTGCAATCTTTCTCCATTTAAATAATAACTTGCTCTTTGATTTTTTCTGCCAAAGTGCATGACCTCACACTTTCCAACATTATACTCCATCTGCCAAATTTTTTCCCACTCACTTAGTCTGTCTATGTCCTTTTGCAGATATTTTGTGTCATCCTCACACATTGCTTTTCCTCCCATCTTTGTATCGTCAGCAAACTTGACTACGTTACACTCAGTCCCTTCTTCCAAGTCGTTAATATAGATTGTAAATAGTTGGGGTCCCAGCACCACTCGTTACTGATTGCCAACCAGAGAATGAACCATTTATCCCGATTCTCTGTTCTGTTAATTAGCCAATCCTCTATCCATGCTAATATATTATCCCCAACCCCGTGAACTTTTATCTTGTGCAGTAACCTTTTATGTGGCACCTTGTGAAATACCATCTGGAAGTCCAAATACACCACATCCACTGGTTCCCCTTTATCCACCCTGTTCGTTACATCCTCAAAGAACTCCAGCAAATTTGTCAAACATGACTTCCCCTTCATAAATCCACGCTGACTCTGCCTGACCGAATTTTGTTTTTCCAAAATCAGGTCGCCACCCGAGTATGGACCACACCCAGGTCTGCGCATGCGCAATAGGCTTGCTTAGAATGGGAAGCTAAGCATTCAAATGAGGACATTTGGAGCCACGAAGTCTAATGCAATTCTTTAATTTTAGTTATTTTTCAAAATACCACCCCACCACTGACCGAACGTCTCCTCACCGGGCTTGAGGGTCATCTGGCAGAATCGCTCCCATGCCCAGACACAGGTCCCCCCCTCCCCGAGCCTGCTGCATAGTGTAAGGGTTCTCATCCCTTCAGTTCGGCTTCCACTTGAATTAAGCTTCACGATGCATATTTAATGTGTTCTTGACTCCCTCCAAAACTTATAAACAATGGCATCTTTTTGCGACGATTTTTTAATGTGCGCTGGTTTTTCTTAAGTGTCCAGAAGGTTTTTTTGGGAGTAGTCACATATGCCATCCTAGGAAAAATGTAAGTTGATGAAACTTGCTTAAATGTGGAACAACTGGCGCAGAGATCAGGTTACTCCTCCTATGATGCAAAAAAAAACTAACCTAAAAAAATCGTAACTAACTGAGTTACGCTGGTGCACCATCTTTGGGGAAACTTGGATATTTTAATTTAGGCAAAAAAAAACAGCGCATGCGAATAAAATGGTGCAGAGAACTGGGGAATAGATACAACTTTCCAAAACATTTCCAAATGTGATTATGTCACTAATAAGTAAGCTTTTGGCAAGTTAATTTCTCTTCAGTCCAAGGATATATTGCCCAATCACTTTAGTATGTACGTTAACATTGTGATTGCCATCAAATAAGATTTTGCAGCTGGTTGGAACTGGGAATGACGAAGTGGGAAACTGCTGTTTGCCCCACTAAAACAAAGAACCTTCCCTTGACCCCACCTTGCCCAGGAGGAACAGCATTGTCACAAAGTATGTGAAGTCATCAAGGAGGTGAATGCTTTAAGAAGCATCCTCACAGCTGTTTCTATGTAAGTAAAATAACCTCAGTCTGTATTGCGCAGGGAGCATAATTGTACATAACAATATTTCATATACCTAGGGGTAGATTTTGACTTTGTGCACTGGTGTAAAACCGGTGAAGTCGATGGAAATAAAATTTAAATCCAGAGATGTAAAACAGGCTATCGATCATGATCAAGCATGTTACACTATTGCACAAAATCAAAATCTACCTCCTAATCTCCAGGAAGTTACATTTTTCTCATCTACAATGTAAATTTGTCCCACCTCTACTAGCTAGAAACATTGGCAGCTAAAAGCCACTAGGTTGGTCTGCCTGTGTTGGATTCTGGGCAAAAACAAAAATGGAATCACACAAGTTCACAAAGCTCATTTAAATGTTAACTTGTAAGCACTTCTGTCTGGTATGAGAAATTACAAATATGAACAAAGACTTGAAAAATTGGGCCTTTTGTTTGTTAGAACAACATAGATTATGGGGAGATATAATAGAAATCTTAAAAATTATGAAAGTATGGGACATGGTAGATAAAAGCAGACTGTGTCTAGTAGTTAATGGGCAAGGATGAAGGGCCACGGATACAGTATTAAATGCAAGAGATTTAGAACAGAGTGCAGGAGAAACTTCTTCAGAATTGTGAGGCCAGGGAATTCACTTCCAGGGTTAGTGGTTGAGACAGAAATTATGTCCGCATTCAAGATTAGATTGGATAGGTGGATGAAGGAAATGGGGCTGAAGGGATATGGAACAGGTTGGGTAAATATGATTAGAACTATTTGGTCGCATGGACTGGCTGGGCCAAATGGCCTGTTTCCATGGTGTAACTTCTGTTTTTCTATGTATTTCTAGGTGGATCATGGTTTACAACCAATGTGACACTAAATGTTCCCCACCCCAATGTTTCTCCTCTTTAGTTAAAATCGTAAAGGTTTGACTATTTACGATCAGAGTGTGCATTATTGTAAATTCAATCAGCATTTCAAATTAAGAACACAACTTATTTTACAATCAGTTGAACTATTTTGAGAGATCTTCAGCATTAAAGTACAGTACCAGCTCTAAATATAGTGAACATGGGTTCAATTATCCACTCATAATAACTTCTATTATTTCAAAGAACTAACTCAACATATTATCTCTGCTCAAAGCAACTGTTGCATCAACAGCCACTTATCTGCTTATGTCTGCAACTTCTGTGAAATCTGGAACATTTGAGAATGTTACACATGGTTTAACTCTACCCTCCCTTGATGTCCATTCCTCAATACAATAATTAAATTGTTTTGTAGGAGTTAAGCTTCCCTCCTGAATTTAAGAATGTCTACTATTTCCTTGCCTAACACAATTAGATTAGGTTCTTATTCACAGCTGAGCTAAATTCTGCCCCACATGCTCCTTCTGACCAATCCATAAAGTGGAGCTGATTTGGAGGGGGGGGATGCGGGGGTGGAGACAGACAGATCTGGGCCAATCCTGGATGAAAGATTTAAATGTCAGTACAGTGATGCAACACTTGTTTGTTTCAATGGTACACAAGCACTTTAATTTTATATGAGTAAGAATAGATGTGTTTAAATTTACTACATGCTACAATGTAATCATGCCTTCCAGACCCAGTGGCCTCGATATTAATCTGAAGGCTGGGGGGTGGGGGTGCAGGTGTTGAATTGGGTGGGGGAAACTAGGAAGTCAACTGAGCAGGTCAGAATCTGCGATCTCAACTCAATTGAACCAATCAATTTTGACTTGCAGGTTTTGCGCCTCCAAGTTGCGCAGCGGGCATGATGTACACCCGAATGACGCGATCTCAGCTGTATGTAAAGGGACATTGCACAAATGTAAATTAGAGATGTTCAGGATGAATGGTGAACATAGAGCAAGGGCAGCACCCACATTTAATGATGCCTCGCTGGAATTACTGCTGGGTACAGTCAGGTGGAGGAGATGGCACATACATTTCCCCAGCAATGGGTGGAAGAAACCAGCTGCTCTCACAAAAAGAGCGTGGTTGGAAGTCACTGAGGAAGTGAGCAGTAGGAGTGTTGTGCCCACGTCATGGATGCAATGTAGAAAGCGGTTTAATCACCTAACCAGGTCAGGAATAGTGAGTACATTTGCTGATTCAACGACATGCTGTGCTTTAAGCCCACATGCTGTGCTTTAAGGACCTACAGCACAGATACTCATACTTCGGTGGGTCCACTTAGAGAATTAGTTGGGTTTTCACTTGCCGATTTACACCTAACAAATGAGCACAAGCAGACACTGATGGCAGGGACAGCTGTGGAGAGTCCACATTGAGGGGCACAATAGCTGACAAGCTCAACTTAGCTGGACACAGATGCCGAACCCCTGGGGCTATCAATGAGAAGGAGAATGCTAAAGGTGCATCAGCAACTTCGCCAGAAACTGACAGATATGCCATGCACACTCGCCACAATAGCGGAGAGGATGGAGGATTTCAACTCGATCACTAGTGGATTGGTGGTGCAGGGAACTTTGAGAATGTCTGCCATGGAGAGACAGTCCACCTCCATGGAGCTTTAAGCAAGGCTCTCAAGTGAGTCCATGCAGGCCATGACTAACTTTTCTGCTGCCTGAACAGGATGACAGATACCTTATCCGTGGTCTTATCTTCACCAATCTGGTTTGCAGCAGAGTGGCAGGAGTGATGTGGTGCTGGCACAGGATAGGGATGATGGAGAAAGGGGACATGGAAGTGAGAACTTCCACTTTTCCCCTATTGCCCCCCGCCCCCACCAGTACCCGACATGCTGCCTCGTCTCCCGATTGCAAAGTCTGCCCCTGCACAGTTGCAGGTAGAGCAGTCTTTGATGGGACCCTCAGGGGCTTCAAAACCCAGAGCATAGGCCAAAAACATCTTAGCAGTCAGGACAAGGATTTCAGCAGCCTGCCTCTACCTCTGCTGAAGCCACACAGAAGCGGTAGGAAGTGCAAGTTGAAGAAATTATAACTCAGCAAGGGTGTGCACAAGGGTGTTTGACAAAATGTTATTAAGTTTCCCTTTTTTAATAATGCCACATAAAATATATTGATTTGTACCATTTCCACATCTTGTCAGCTCTCTCTTTCACTTGTTTCATGATGCATGTCAATACATGCCGGGACATGTTGGGCGGATGTGCAATGGGTGGATAAGTGGTTGGAGAACTGATAAGTGCAAAGAGAGGGTGGTGGTGGTGGAAATAGACCACGACATTTCATTTATGTTTCACACTAGGTGAACCTTCGCGATATTAGGGCATCTCTGGCAGCAATGTAAGTGGCTGGTCTGGCGATAGTGCCCTATCTTTATTCTCTTGCTCCTCCTCCTCTATGTTCTCATCATCCAAAGATGAGTGATGATCCCCTTTGCTCTACTCCACCTGCAAACCTCCCTCATGTGGACCTCTCTCCTATACACCTGCTAATCCCACCACAGCACGTTGTCGCTGTTGTGGATGGTGATGGTCTTCCTCTTCTGATGTGCTGTAAAACACATCCAAGGTGCCTCCCATCCTTATCTTGGCAATCTGAAATCCTCCATGGTTGAAAAAAGCTGTATCCACACAAGTACTCTTTGCCAGACATTTGCCAGAGGGAACTGAGACAGCAGCTGCAATAAGTCAGGTTTTATTCAGCTGGGACAATAACAAGTTTAAATACCCATCTGAATTAGCTCTCCCGCACTAAAAATATTTTTTATCCTCCACCCGCTCCCAACCCAGCCGTACTTGGGGATTAAAATCCTCGCCCTGTGTATCTATCAACATCGGTACATTTTTACAGTCAAAAAACAAAAGTACATTATTCTGCAGTTCCAATTCAGCAATTTGTTTTTTGATTCTTCTCTATGGACACAGCTCTTTATTCAGTCAATTCTCTTTGTAACGTTCTATAAATATTTACTTAAATCGAGTACATTTTTTTGCCCATGATCAAATCATTCCATACATGGTTTTGATAGTGCAGGACTGTTGAGTAAAATTATACGGTCAGTACCAAGGGTATTATGTAAAGTCAGAAATTTCCACTGCATGCACTGTTTGCCGTACTGAACCAGTTACAAATCTGGAGGGAATTGCTTGCCTCTTATTAGATTTTCTACAGCACAGCCATAAGTGATAAATGTACTGCTGAATTCAATGTCAAGTTAATCAATGCTGCCAAAGTTTTGTTGACCAAATGGCAATCCATAAAGCGAGCAGCATTTCTGCAGCCTTGTGACATCTCAGTCTACAGAAGCGTATGAAGTTCGAGTCTTCCTGGTTGGTAAGGGGATTCTGAAAAGCTGTCAAAAAAAAAAACAGCTACTTGTTTGGATCCCATGCATGTCTGAAGGATTGTTTAAGAATCTGCAGTCACTGAAATGAATCTAGTTTGATGGTTAAAACGCTGGCAAATCGATAACTTCACAGATGATGAACTCTTGTCAAGCAAAACATGTAGTAGCTTTAAGGCAGAATGCTACAGATTTATGCGTGGAGTGTCTGTTTTTCTACGAGTTACTGCTCCCACACCTTTAAACTAACAGACATCGAGAGAAAATTGAAGTAAAGCTTCTATGCTCTCCCATTTGCTGTCATTCAGAACAGCTGGCAGGAAAGTCGAAACAAGAGCAGCCCTCTAAACAAACTGCTGCCACACTTTCAGAAGCAATTATAGTCTTATGAAATATGAATTGCAATTGATTTTTTCTTACTGGGGTTGTTCCGTTACATGTTTTATGCACCCCAGACATTTATTTAGACAGTAATCTGACATGTTTTTGCTAGGAGAGGTGAAAAATGCAATCTTTGTGTAATCTTGAGTACTTTATTTTGTCTTCCTTTAACAGACACATAACTCGCCCAGAGATCTGCTTTGATAAAGACACCAAACACTACAATTATTGTAAATAAATAATCAAACTTGTTTGCTGAATACTGATTAACCTTTTTCGTGCCAATGACAAATGAACACCATCAAAGCTGCGAGACTGCATTCATCACTGCCATCCAGCACTAGAGTCTCCATTTTGGAGCGCTGTTCAGTCTTAGTAATAAGTGGAAGTGTAAACCAACGTTACACATTAGCATATTCTCTTAAAAAATATAAAGGTTACAAGAACATTCTCAGGCTTAGATGTGTATTCTAATTCAAATCACAGGTTAATTTATTCTATTCACAATTAGATGGGAAAAAAGAAAATCAAGACACAAAACATACAATATTGTTCATTATCTACCACCGAGTTACATCCAAATCACTCATACTCGTGTTTTCTGCGATCTTTAACACTTTAAGATTTTTAAGATTCAATTCGCCCGGTTCAGGCTCTGCCCACAGAACAGGCCATGTCCCCAGGTCAAAACTGTGAGTTTCGCCGAGTGCTCTACCTCGGAAAGACTCTTCAAATTGCACCCATTTCCTTAGATGCACAGGTACTAGTAGGCACATTTTAAAAGTTTTTTCATATCAAAGAATATTTAATTTACTAAGAAACTGATTAGTGTACACCAATTAAACTAATAAATGGTTCATAAGAACATAAAAAATAGGAACAGGAGGAGACCATTTGGCCCCTCGAGCCATTCAATAAGATCAAGGATGATCTGATCTTGGCCTCAACTCCACTCCCCATAACCCTTCAAAAATCTGTCCAACTCCTCCTTAAATATATTCAATGACCCAGCCTCAACAGCTCTCTGGGGTAGATTTTTGAAAGATAAGGAAGTCAAGGGTTATGGAGAGAGGGCAGGGGAGTGGAGTTCAGGCCAGGATCGGATCAGTCATAATCTTATTGAATGGCAGAGCAGGCTCGAGGGACCAGATGGCCTACTTCTGCTCCTATTTCTTATGTTTTTATGTAGAGAATTCCAAAGATTCACGACCCTCTGAGAGAAGAAATTCCTTCTCATCTCCGTTTTAAATGTGCAACCCCTTATTCTGAAACTATGCCCCCAGTTCTAAATTTCCACACTAGGAGAAACACCCTCCCTGCATCTACCCTGTCAAACCTTCTCAGAATCTTATACGTTTCAATAAGATCACGTCTCATTCTTCTAAACTCCAGTGAGTATAGGCCCAACCTGCTCAATCTTTCTTCATAAGACAACTCCTTCATCTCAGGAATCAACCTAGTGAATCTTTTCTGAACTGCCTCCAATGCAAGTATATGCTTCCTTAAATAAGGAGACCGAAACTGTTTGCAGTACTCTAGGTGTGGCCTCACCAACGCTCTGTACAGTTGTAGCAGGACTTCTCTGCTTTTATACTCTATCCCCCTTGCAATAAAGGCCAACATTCCATTTGCCTTCCTAATTACTCGCTGTACCTGCATACTAACTTTTTGTGTTTCATGTACAAGGACCCCAGATCCCTCTGTACCGCAGCATTTTGCAGTCTCTCTCCATTTAAATAATAATTTTGATTTTTATTCTTCCTACCAAAGTGGATAACATCAATTTTTCCCACATTATACTGCATCCGCCAAATCTTTGCCCACTCACTTAACCTATCTATAGCCCATTGCAGATTATTTGTCTCCTCTTCACAACTTGCTTTCCCATCTATCTTTGTATCATCAGCAAATTTGGCTACATTACACTCGGTCCCCTCATCCAAGTCATTAATATATATGATGGAGGGAGCAGCGTGCGGCAGCCCGACCCAGAAATCGGCGCTGTCCCGGCTTGCAAGACCATCAGCAGGCTAGGGCCATTGGACGGAGCAGCGTGCGGCAGCATACCACTGCAGGAGAGCGATGGCTGCGAAACCAGGTCGCTGATTGCAGTGCGGGCAGGCACAGCAGGAGGGGCGAAGGAGCGGAAGAGTTTGTAGAGGAAGTGACCGGGGCTCAGGAGAGGCATGAGTTTGGGGCCCAGAAGAGGCGAAGGCCCAGGTGCAGCACGGGCCAGCCCACACTGCGAAGTGTGTGCGCGCTAGGTCTGTGCAGCAGAGCTGGTCTCTAGTCGTCTTGGGTAATCCTTGCCACTGGACCACACGTTAAAAAAAATCCACTCACAGGCATCTTCCACCCTTCAAGATGTAGTTCGGGATCTGGAATATTAGGTCCTTCATTGAATCACCTGTGAACTCATCCCTTTTTAGCGTGGAAGCAAGTCATCCTCGCTTTGAGGGACTGCCTATGATGATGATGATGATGATAGATAGTAAATAGTTGAAGCCCCAGCACTGCTCCCTGTGACATTCCGCTAGTTAGTTACAGGTGGCCATTTTGTGCAGGCGCATTGTGTTTTTTTTCCCTCTTGCTTTCTTTTCCGCTCGCAAACGCAAATGCAGGGCGTGCCAACTTCCTGCGCCCATGCGCATTTAAACCAGCCCACTTCAGCCACTTCTGCTGAGGCTAGTGAGCACGATGGAGAGGAGATGGGCCTCACTCCACCTTGCTGGGAGAGCCAGACCACTCCCTCCTGTGTTCAAAAGAATATGGAGGGACAAAGCACAGGAGGTGTCTGCTGCAGACACTGTGTCCAGGACTGGCATACAGTGCCAAAAAAAATTCAACAACCTCACAAGGTTCGTCAGGGTGAGTACCATTTGCAACTATGCATGCCTCCATTACTTGTAACATTAATCTCACTACGTGAAGTCTTTCATTTATCTGGTCCCTCTCAACACTCAGTGGGGTGCCTTTCACAATGCATAACTAAGAGGAAGGCTTACATCGGCAACCATTGGCTTTAAATGATCTATGCACATAATTTGTTTCATTAAAATCATCCCTCACAATGCACTCCAACTGCTCCTATCGTTTTCTGAAAGATCACTTAAACTTCCATGGTAGATGCCTCCAACCAGCGAATACATACTGATGAAGCACATGTAAGATCGCAACAGATTGGACGGAGGCATCTACAACATTCACACAGTATCACCTATTCTACTGTGGTAGGCATATGTGGCACAACAGCAGAGAGACGCTTTTTGAATCCTTCCTATTTATTTCTTTGCTGTCAAAGCACTCCTACAATCGGAGGGAGTAGTTGCTGACAGGCGGGGGTCCGCCTCAAACATTACCTCTAACAGACGTGGAGAGGGTCTCTGCCCTCATCAGAGTCCCAGGTCGGACAGTTGCCGGAGCGATGGTGAGCCCCCTAGAGCTAGTGAGGGTATATACATGGATCATGCTACTGAATCCACTGCACTACGAGATATAATGGAGTACCGGCAGCCCTCAAATGAACCTGTGCTATGTCACCTTTCTCATGCCACCCTGCCTGCTCCCCTGCCACTAACCGCTCGTCTGTTGTTTTCTACTTCCAGATGACCAACCAGAGGCGCAGCATCCCTCAAGGGAGGCCTCCACTTCAGGCCATGCGAACGACAACAAGGCAATGGAGGACACTGCTCTGGCGGAGCATCCAAGCCCACCAGTTGTACCCTCTGGATTAAGCTCTTCTGGGGACGACAAAGGCTCCTGGTCCCAGTGACATACAGCAACGCAAACCCGGTGTGGAATCCCGTAGCCCATCTCTCCGGAGGGCGAGTCGGCAAAGTCGGTATGCTAAAAGACAGGTAAACCTTGAAGTGAACCTGGTGGAAATGTCCAGGGAGAGTGCAGTGTTGAATCGTGATCTTATTGATGCATTGGGACGGATCCCAGCGAGCAGTGACAAGCTCACTGTGACTGTTGCGGAGGCAGCGTTGCAGACTGTTGTTGTGAGTCGTGAATCCAGCGAGGCCATGTTTACCCACATCGGAGCTGGTGACCTCTAGAAGCGACAGTGGAGTTCCAGAGTGTGTGGCGTGTGCCACTGATCATGTCGCAGACTAGGACGCATTACAGGCACAAGCTTTGCTTGAGCTTGAGAAGGTGATACAGTCCATGTCCGCACCCATACTGTTATGTATGTAAACTTGTATATACCTTGTACAGTCACCAGAGGGCTCATCCCCTGGAGTCCCAAAGGATCCCACAATCCCTTAGGAGCACAGGTACTTAAGGAGGCCTCACAGGCTGGAGAGGCACTTTGGAGACCTGCAATAAAAGACTACGGTCATACTTTACTTTGAGCTCACAGTATCCAGTCAGACTCTTTATTCATATATAACATATACTCTCTGCGTTTCCCACTGTGCAACGGAGAAGTGATGGTGCAAAAGTATGCCAGCAAGTTGTGGAGAGACATCATGCTCAGGCTGCTAAGGCCCAGCCCCATCGGAGAGTGAGTGGCTCCAGGGAAATGGGAGGTGGTGTCATTCCTCAGGATGACAGCATTCCAGATCCCACCACTCACTCACCAACCATGCACCATAGACGGTTTGACACCCCATCCACCTGTGATTAATAACGTCAAGGAAGAGGCGCCCCAGTCGAAAGCCGGGCCTTCCAGGCCAGGAGCTGGTCCAGCGCGTCTTCAGTTGCGGTTTCCATTGTCTGACCCCCAACATAGCAGTCCTCTAGCAGCCTTGCTGTACGGCCTGAGGCCTCAGTGAGGAGGAGCAGCAGGCATGGGAGGGGGTTGAAGGTAAGGGGTCGGGGGGGAAGTCAGTCCAAGACGCACAAATAGCTGGCAAATAATCATGGAGCCTTTCAATTTTGTGCACTGCAGGAAGCAGTTATTCTTTTCTTAATATGATGTTCATTGCAGGGATCAGTAATGTGTCCATAAGTGTTCAGCCATTCTATTATGTAGGGTTCTGTGGGGGTGGGGGGATATTGAGAGTGTTAAATGTTGGTAAAAATTGTTCTTTGATCTTTGACATTGCTGTCTTGTGTCTCATTTGCACAATCAGTTGCACATTAGCCAGCATGGTGGCATCGAGTGCGAGGCAATGTTCAAACCTCCCGTACCCCGTTCAACCAAACCGGTCAATGATGACCTGCCTATGTAAGGCCCCTGTAGCGGCCACATCTCCACGCTGCCTCTCCTGTGGTCGTGGTGGTTGCGGTATGGGTTCCTCGCCAGGCTCCTCTTCCTCGTCTTCCTCCTCCTCCTGAGGTGGTCCTGCAATCCCCATTGGCAATGCCTGGCCCCTCATGATGGCTCAGTTGTGTAGCATGTAGCACACGACAATGAACTCAACGACCTGTTGAGGGGAGTATTGAAGGCTGCCTCCAGAGTGGTTCAGGCATCGGAAGCGTTGCTTCAGCATGCCAAGTTCCGGTGGTGGTGGGGGGGGGCGGGGGTCATGAGCCAGGTGGCCAGGCCGTATCCTTTGTCCCCGATCAGCCAGCTCTGACCTTGCCTTTGTCGCTGAAATATGCCTGAGACACTGCTCTCACGCAAGATGAAAGTAACATGTGTGCTCCCTGGATAGAGAGCATTGACTGTGAGAATGCGCAGACCAGCTGAATGTTTAGAGAGTGGTATCCCTTTCTGTTTTGGAAGACCTCTGTATTCTGTGTTGGTGCTCGCAGGGCGACGTGCATACAGTCAATCGCACCCTGAACATTGGGGAAGCCTGCAAATCGTCCAAAACCTATAGCCTTCTCATTTTGGCTCTCTCTGGTCATTGGGAACTTTATGAAGTTCATCCTGTGTGCCCTTGTTACCTGGCAAATGCAGCAATGTGTAGCATGCTGCGAGATGCAGCATATGTCCCTTGATGCTGCCGGGAAGGAGGCGGAGGCATAGAAGGCCAGCACCACAGTCACTTTCACGTCAACGGGCGGTGCAGTCCTGTTGCTGCTGGTAGGCTGTAGGTCTACCTATAGGAGCAGGCATATCTCTGTCAGCACTTTTCTTCTGAAGCGCAGCCTTCAACGACTGCGCATCAGAAATGTGTAGGCATAAGCAATGTTCCCTGTAAACCCATGAGGGCGTAAGGCCTCCTCCCCAAACATCTGCAACCTTTTCGATTCCGTTGCAAACCATGGACAATAAGCTTGAAGCCGCCTGCCAATAGCAATCAGCTGACCTGCCAATAGCAATCAGCTGATTTGCTGCCGAACTAGAATTGCCCCCATTGAACTCTCTTACTGACCTTGAAAACAAAGGGTTAAGTCACGTAAAAGTGCTGCTTTAAAGTGTGCACTCATGCAGCGTTCTGCACGCAACCGTGGCAGTCAATGACAACTGCGATAGAAGGTTCTCCAGCCTCCCTTTAAATATGGCGGAAATTGTGCATGCTGAAGCCTGGAACCGGCTGGTTTTTTTTGGATGGGGCTTGGGGTGGACGCCAAATCAGGTGTAATGCCCGAAAGTTCCACCTGGGGCATTAGCGCAGCCTTGATCGTCATCCTGACGGTCAAAGCAGAGGGGCAGTAAGTTTTTGCGCCACCGCAAAACCATTGCCGAAACCTCCGGCTGGGCGCTGAATCCTGGATGCCCCGTTTGACACCTAGAAACATCTTTTTCCTCTCCGCTGGGGTGCGAAACGGAGCGCAAATTAGCAAAATATTCAACCCTATATACCTGTAGAAGCTCTTACTGTCTGTTTTTATATTTCTTGCTCGTTTACTCTCATAATCTATCTTCTCGCTCTATTATTTTTTTAGTCATCCTTTGATGCTTTCCAAAAATGTCCCAATCCTCTGGCCTACCACTAATCTTTGCAACACTGTATGCCTTTGTTTTCAATTTGATACCGTCCTTAACTTCCTTAGTTAGCCACGGATGGTTCATCCGTCTCTTAATCTTTCTCACTGGAATATATCTTTGCTGAGGGTTATGAAATATCTCGTTAATGTCTGTCACTGCTTATCTACCGTCTTACCCTTTAATCTATTTTCCCTGTCCCTTTCACCAACTCTGTCTTCATACCTTTGTAATTACCTTTATTTAAGTTCAGGACACTAGTTTGAGACCCAAGTTTCTCACACTCAAACTGAATTTTAAATTCTAACATGCTATGATCATTCTTCCCGAGAGGATCCTTTACTATGAGATCATTAATTAATCCTATCTCATTACACATTATCATATCTAAAATAGCCTGCTCCCTGGTTGGTTCCACAATGTATTGTTCTAATAAACCATCCCGAATACACTCTATGAACTCGTCTTCAAAGCTACCTTTGCCAATTAAAAATCGCCCATGATTATTGCCGTACCTATTTTACAAGCCTCCATTATTTCTTGATTTATACTCTGTCCTACAGCGTAGCTACTGTTAGGGAGACTATAGACTACGCCTACCAGTGACTTCTTTCCCTTATTATTTCTTATCTCCACCAAACTGATTCTACATCTTGATCTTCTGAGCCAATATAATTTCTCACTGCTGCACTGATCTCATCCTTTATTAACAGAGTTACCCCACCACCTTTTCCTTTCTGCCTATCCTTCTGAAATATCCCTGAATATTCAGTTCCCAGCCTTGGTCACATAGCCATTACAGAGATGTGGTTGCAATCAGATCATACCCATTTATTTATATTTGTGCGGTCGACTCATCTATCTTGTTGCGAATGCTGCGTGCATTCAGATAGAGCTTTTAATTTTGACACTACTTTCTGATGCACTCTTATGTTTATTAACTCTGTCCCTTCCAGTCACACTCTGGTTATCATTACCCCTATCGCTACCTTGCACTATTGCCTTGTCCTTACTCTTTAACTTTTTAAATCTCCCCTCATCTGAACCCTCCCCCCACTATTTAATTTAAAGCCTTAGCTTTTTTTTAGTTCAGTGTAGCTTTTTCACATAATTTTCAATTATTTTAAATGTGGTTACTCACAGGTGGAGTACTGGACGCCTTGTTGAAAATGCTTATTTTTGGTGATAAACTCATTTTCAGTTGTATTAATAAAACTGCACCAGGTTACCACTCTCATGGTTGCCTCACTTCCTGATTGCATTGTGGGAGCACCTTCAGCACACAAGACTGCAGTGGTTCATAAAGGAGGCCCATCATCACTTTCTCAGGGCAACTAGAGATGGGCAATAAATGCTGGTCTTATCAATGACACCCATATCCCGAGAATTAATAATAATTTTAAAACAAACTGTCCTGTGGCGTTACAGATCTGTCATTTTTACATGGTGAGACATTGAGCGAAATACAGGTGCTACCTTCAAGGAAGCAGAGGCAATCTTAAGAGGTACTTCTTCCAGTGGATAATTTCATTACTATTGGCAAATATGGGGGAGTAGATTGCCTGCTCATTCTCTCAGCTGGAGCGATCTAGAAAATGTTTTCAATAATTTGATGACCACATTTTGTATTTTATTGTTCTCACATTGGAGTCCAAATAAAAGGTGTTGCTATGGGACCCCGCACGGGCCTTAGCTATGCCTGCCATTTTGTGGAATATGTCGAACATTCATAATTCCAGTCCAACTCACGTCCCCTCCTTCATCCCTTTTTCCAGTATATTGATGACTGTATTGGTACCATTGCCTGCTCTCGCCCAGAACTAAAAAATTTCATTCACTTTGCTTCCAATTTCCACCCTTCCCTCACATTCACATGGACTCTCTCTGAATCTTCCCTCATTTCCCTTCCCTTCCTCGATTTCTCTCTCTCCATTTCTGGGGATAGGCTATCTACAAACATCTACTATAAGCCCACTGATTCCCACAGCTACCTAGACTACACTTCTTCCCACCCAACACTCTATTCCATTCTCCCAGTTTCTCCGTCGCATCTGTTCTGACAATGCCACCTTCCACACTAGTGCTCCCATTATGGCTTCCTTTTTCCACAACCGAGGAGTCGCCGCTAAGGGTTGACATGGCCCTCGACCGTATCCGCCCCATTTCTGCTCTCAACCCTACCCCTTCCTCCCAGAAGCACGATAGGGTTCCCCTTGTCCTCACCTTTCACCCCACCAACCTCCACATTCAACGGGTCATCCTCCACCATTTCCACCGCCTCCAGCGTGATCCCACCATCAAACATATCTTCCCTCCCTTTTCAGCATTCCGAGGGACCGCTCCCTCTGCGACACCCCGGTCCACTCCTCAATCACTCCCAGCACCCCCTCCCCACGGCACCTTCCTGGGCAAGTGCAGGAGATGCAAGCAACACCTGCCCTTTAACCTCCTCCCTTCCCATTCTCCAGGGCCCCAAACACACCTTCCAGTTGAAACTGCAATTTACTTGTACTTCTTGCAATTTAGTATACTGTATTCTCTGCTCACGATGCGATCTCCTCGAAGTTGGGGAGACCAAATGCAGATTGGGTGATTGCTTTACGGAACATCTCCATTCAGTCCGTAAGGGTGAATCCGATCTTCCGGTTGCCTGTCATTTCAATTCTCCACTCTGATCTCTCCGTCCTCGGCCTCCTTCACTGTTCCAATGTAAGCTCGAGGAACAGCACCTCATCTTTCAATTAGGCATTTTACAGCTATCTGGACTCAAGATCGAGTTCAACAATTTCAGACCATAACTTCTGCCCCTATTTTTTTTCAGGCGGCAGCTGTTTATGATTCTGCCATCCCAATTTGCAATATTTAATCACTCCTGCCTTCCACTCTCTCACACTGTCTCTTTTGCTCTTTCCACCCCTCCCCCATTTCCCTGCCTCTGCACCTGCTTAAAATCTGTTACATCTCTAACTTTTACAGTTCTGACGAAGGGGCTCAGACCTGAAACGTTAACTATTTCTCTCATCAGGGATGCTGTCTAGCCTGCTGAGTTTTTCCAGCATTTTCTGTTATTGTTTTGAATTCCAGCATCCGCAATATTTTGCTATTGCACTGAACTGATGGTAGTTAGGTAAGGAAAGGAAAAACAAGAGATCCATTGCACTTCCCTTCCCTACAAAATTATATTTAAAGAAATCAAAAGGTGCTAATATCACCACATTTAGGGGCCGAAATTGTCTTCCGCCCCAAATTAAATGAATATTCTCCGCCTGAATTCATGGGGCTGAAAATAAAGGGAAATTGCCCTCTTTTTGTGTTTTAATTCGTTGTGGCGGTGTTTGGGTCAGCTGAGGGGCGGAGGTGTGTCGGGTGGGGTGGAAGGCGGGCGGTCACTAGCGCCGCGCTGAGTATGTCAGTGCGATGCAGACAGGCCACGTCGTGCTGAAGCGTAGCAACATTCCTCCCTTTCAGTTAAAGTGGAGGGCCGCTGCGAGCTCTGCAGCCACTTTCGTGGCACCCACTGAACTACCAGGGAGGGCTTCGGCGAGGCCAGCGGCCCAGCACCCAAGAGGGGAAGCCAGGCGACAATTAAAATAAAATGCTGGCCATGGCAGTGCTCCCTCCCCTTTAAGGGCAGACGCGGCGCCCAACCACCGGCAGCTTCCCGCCGGGAAAAGCTGTCGGGGGCACCAAGCGGCGGCGGCTCCGCTTCTGCAGGGTAATTTCCCTCGCGGGACGGAAAGGGGTCGTCGCCGAGCGATAAGGGGTCGGCGCGTGCCGGATGGGGCAGGAACACATTGGAAATCCGTTTCTGCTGCCCCCGACCCATAGGCAATTTCGGATGGGTCAGACCGTCTGCCTGCCCCCGGTTGGAAAGGCTTCACCGCCCCATTAAAATGGACCTTAAAAAAAGGGGCCAATTTCAACCCCTTAATATCTTATGCGATGATATATTGTGTATTTACTGAGTAAATATATACAGTACAGAATTAAATGCATTGGTCAAAATGATTGCAGGTTAATGGCAAGTTTAATTTAAACACAGTATACATTCTTAAGTGCTTGCATATTTAAGGTCATCCCTGGGCTCCTATTATTAGTTTTTAAATCTTCTTCGTTTCTCACACTGTTCTGTGGGGCCCTTTAAATATATGTTGGTAACTGCATTATGTAGAGCTGACACACTGGAATAATTTCAGACAAGGGAGTTCTCCTTTAGTTTAGTATGTTCATTCTACAGCATTGACTAAAATGTTTATGATCTCATTAGCAATTAAATGGGGTCAGGTTTGAATTTTCTTCCAAGTTTCTCAGTGATCTTTACAGGGATCAACTGTGGAATTTTGCAAACCAATGCTGATCAAACCATTTAATATCAGAGAATGGGTATTCGATAGCTAGCTGTGCTATATTTGATTTGGGAGTGCTTGTGAGGTTTACTGCCCCAATGCTAATGTTTCTCGATGAGCAAAAATCTCACCAAAAAAGTAAACTCTATGCCTACGCATCAAATAATGATGGTAGCACTTATCTGAAACGTTAGCTTACACCTTACTTGAAAAATTAATAATCAGATAATATCTGAAATCATATACTATCTTATCCCAGATAACTCTGGATAATAAAACTGAGATCTGCTACTATAATACTCACTTAAAAAGAGAAAATAAATGACGGAGGATTTTTTTGATCAAGTAAGAATCATACTTCATATTCAGTGAAAGTTATATCACTGTTGATACTCAAAACACAAAACTGTAGGATATATATACATTTTAAAATATTATTAGGACTGGAATCTCACTTTTCAAGCTAATCCAGGTTATATATTAAAGCAGATTCATAATAATATTGGTTTACTCTTCAAACATTATTGAAACAGCAGCAGATCTCAGATGCTAATAGATATATTTTAAAACCACACACAGGTGCAGTACATGACCATTTTTGTTTATTATTTATGAGGGATGTTGGTGCTGGGAAATGAATCATTGAAACCAAGGCTTAAATTTTTAACAACTATATAAAACTTTCAATTCTGGTAGCTCTCGGTAACTTTTTTGTGACTTTTGCTGTGCTCATCAAGATGTTAGTGTTAGTGCTGGCAAATGGAACATTTTCCATTTCAGGTACCCGAAGTCAGCATCAACTATTCCCAAGTCAGATATAGCACAGGTTAGCTGCAGAGCAGAGCTCCCTCTGCCCTGGCCCAACAATGTGCTTTAGCTCCAACCTCTTCAGAGTAACCCCTAATGCATTAAGGTGATATTTTTCATTTTCCATACCAGCCATCCCATGGCTTCTCTAAGATTGCCAATTTAGTGCTGAATTAGGATGAATTTTCTGCTGTTGCCCCAAGCCCACTGGGAACTGATGCCCAAACTGATTCACATAAAACCCTTACACACAGACAGAAGATATATAAAGAAATGTCCTCTTGATTATCAGATGAGGATTAGGAATCATGATTAATTGTACATAAAGTAAAACTACTTTGATGACCAGATATAGTAGAATTTGGTTACTGGTTACGGTATATACTCGATTTTACAACAGTAACCTGTGAGGAGTAACACGGCTTTCTTCTGGTTTTCTTGCTAATTCTCGGATTGTCCAGTTCATAATAATTACTAGTTATATTATTAATTTTACATGTTAGTGTTTACATAACTAAAGCAAGCTACCCCACCCTCCAGTGTGTGCCGATAGCTAACTTAATTAATGCTCAGACGCAGTCAGCACAATCAGGAACTGCAAATTTAATTTCATTAAATAATTTGTAACCAGTAAACGCTGGAGATTAATGTAGTTTCTCCTGTTTGGTTCTCTTGCTAATTCTCTGATCGTCTAGTTCATATTAATTCCCAGACCTTGTTAATTATTTTGTAGCTGTTTAGTCATTTAAAAATATATATATATAATTCCAGTGTAGGGTCCATTACCAGCATGACCCTACCGCTGCCAGAAACCCTCAGCAGATTAAGGGCTCTGACTGGAGCCCATTCATTTTCACTCCAAGTCTAATTACTGCAGTCGGCCTCCTAACAGGTACCTCTGCTATCTTGCATTTGAGTTCTCTAGTTGCTTCAGAGGACAAATACAGAAAGATTAATTGTTTGCTTTGTTTCATCCCTGGAGAACCGTGGGTGCTTAATCAAGAAAAATAATTCCTTCTAGTGTTGATGTGGTGATTTGAGAAGACTATAATTGTATAACGTAGATGTAGCAAGGTGCACTTTGTAAGAGCAATTTCTTTTTAGCTGTGTAGTACCAAGAATATAAGTGAAACAAACATTAAAAAATCTGGAAAATTGATGAGTCTTGTTACCATTTTTCAGAGTAAGTAATTTGGCTGTTGTGTGTTTTTTATATTTTGACCGATAATGTTAGGTAGTACTGTCATTTGTAATGTCTGGTAGTTCAGAAATCCAATCAAGGAGACAATAATAAAAACCGTATTTCCAAATTGTTCTTAATTGCGAGAGCACAGGCAGTGGTAAATGCTGTGATGCCTCCAATTAAAAAGAGCCTCCTTTCTACTGAGGACCATT
The DNA here is from genome assembly GCF_044704955.1 of Pristiophorus japonicus. NCBI lineage: Eukaryota > Metazoa > Chordata > Chondrichthyes > Pristiophoridae > Pristiophorus > Pristiophorus japonicus. The sequence continues at coordinate 132,336,138 of NC_091977.1, forward strand.
AGTCCACATTTCACCTATCTGATAAGCAAGACATCAAATAGTGAAACAGATTAATTGCATTCAATTAATTGTAAAATAACTGAAGGTCAAATAAAGCTAACAATAACAAATGCAAATGGAAGTAACTGCACAATGAACTCTAAACTTGATCCAGTCGAGTACATATAGAATAATGAGTGGTCATGGTAGAGTTACAAAGGTTTAACAGCGCACGTGTGTTGATTGTAGTAATAGTTTGCCAAGCTGCTACTAGAAATACATTGAAACATTACATAGAGTGCATAGCACAGAAACAAGCCAATTGGCCCAACTGGTCCATATCGGTTCTGATGCCATAAAATCTCATCTCCCACATTTCTGAAAAGAACTGGTATAGGCTAAATGACAGCTCAAATAAATATCAACCCAAAAAATCAAATCAAGTAAATTTTATTCCTTTTTGCCACCCATTATGCTGTCTACCTCCAGGCAGCAGGACAGACTGGTTTAGGCTTCTGACTTCTCGGTCAGTCTCACTTCTGATCAAACACTGCAAAATACAGAAAAATAATTTTATGTTTTTAGCTTTTGATATAAATTATTTAAGGTACTCTAGTTTATTTCAATTGAAGAATTGAACTTAGAATGATTATGATGCCTTTTGTTCAGTTCAGTACATTAATGACTAAAGCAATTGCAACATAGTGTCAATGTGTACACATTTCCTAAATGTATAGTAATTTGAGTAAAAGATGTTTACAGGAGTAAAGATCATATATTGTGCTGCTGTTTCTATCTCTCCTTTTCCACTTCGCTCCCCGTAACTGGTTCCTGTTCTGTATTCTTTTGTTTTGGTCTCTTGTCTTTTTCTTCTTTCCTTTTCGGTGGGAGGTGGGTGGTGTAGCAGGAAGAGGAATTACTCGAGGCTGTAGATTGCATTTCGGTGGGGGCTGTAGAGAAACATGGCCCTCAGTGGGTCAGTTTCCATTCCCTCCTCAATCACTCATGGTTTTCCCCACCCCCGCATGTCACTCTACCCCTCATCTTCCCTTTTCTATTCCAATGACCCTCTTACTCTCATTACTATCCCGCCTCCTGTCCTTTGAACTATCCATTCAACTGTTGTATCTCCCCCTACCCCTTACTCCAATGTCATTCATTCACTTCATGCTCAACTTTTCATCCACTTCCCCACTAGTGCTCACTGCCCCAAGAACAAGTGGCAAGAGGCCAGTGGCTCTCTCACCCTCAACCATTTCCCACCGTCCCTTCCCTCTCATACCCTCTCTTCCTATCTTGTTTCCCCTCAAAGAAGCTTTGTTTGATTTTACGGTTCGATTTTAAAAATCTAATTAAAATCAGGAAAGAAACTACTTCTCTACCTTTCTCTGTGTCTTTTTCATTCTCTTCCCTCGATCACAAAGGTGTTAGAAATTAGAATGCGTCTCACAGGTGTAAGCAATTAGCATTTACCTTTTCTAATTACCTCAGTATTGCACTGGAGTGTAAACCTAGATTTTTGTGCTCAAGTCTCTGAAGTGGGAATTGAACCCACAACCTTCTGACTCAGAAGTGAGAGTGCTACCAACATTTATTTTTTTATTGCATTCTTGCTACAAGTGTAACCATTTTTTAAAATTGACTGGGCTGTTGATGCAGTCTTGGATATAATCTTTTCTTCGTCAGCTTTTCTCTGCAGTCAGTTCTTTTGGAAATACAGGATTTCCTTTTTCCGTGATAGTCAACATTTATATCTAGTACTTTTTTTCCTTAAGTTTGTGATGGTTGGACTTTACCTTCTTGCTTCTCAGTTTTGTTCTTGCTAGGATCACAGTATTTTTCCTCTAATGTTCCAAGGCAACAGAAATCAATACTCCAACATTTCCCCTGTGTTATACACCATCCTGTACTTCAGGGCTATTACCTATTCATTTTCTGCTGTGTGGTTTGTTTGTTTAATTAGTTCTTTGTGAGACAGGTGTGAATAGTTTAATCTTGCTTATCTCCAGTTTCCTTCTTTTTTCAGTTTATAGGTTTCGTTTCCTCAACGAGAATTACCTGTATCGGCTCTTTCATGTTTAGATGTCAACCTTGGCTCATCATCATCATCATAGGCGGTCCCTCGAACGAGGATGACTTGCTTCCACATGAGTTCACAGATGTTTCAATGAAGGACCCGATGTTCCAGTCCTGAACTCCAGTTGAGGGGGTGGAAGATGCCTGTGCTTGGATTTTTTTAACGTGCGGTGACTGTTGCACATCAGCCACCACACGGGCTCGACAGAGCTAGGCCTTTATCCAGTGGCAAGGGTTAATCAGGACGACTGGGGACTAGCTCTGCTGCACGGACCAAGGGCGCACACATATCAGTGTGGGCTGGCCCGTGCTGCCCCTGGGCCCACGCCTCTTCTGGGCCCTGAACTCACACCTCTCTTGGACCCTGAACTCACACCTCTCATGGGCCCCGATTACGTCACTCCACGATCATGTCGCTCTGCAATCTCTCGTCGCACCTTCGCCCTGACCTCGCCACTCCTGCTGTACCTGCCCACACTCCAATCAGAGGAAGTGCTGCACTAATGAAGGTGCCAACTTTCAGATGAGACGTTAAACTGAGGTCCCAAGTAGGCGTAAAAGATCATATGGCACTAGTCGAAGAAGAGCAGGGAAATTCTCCCAGTATCCTAGCCAACACACCTCTCAATCATTCGCAAAATACTGTGGATGCTGGAATCTGAAATTAAAACAGAAAATGTTTCAGGTCGATGACCTTTCGTCAGAGTTTTGACGAAGGGTCACAGACTTGAACTGTTAAGTCTGTTTCTCACACATGCTGCCTGACCTGCTGAGTATTTCCAGCATTTTCTGTTACCATCTCTCAATCAACATTACTAAAATAGGTTATCTGATCATTTATCGCAATGCTCTTTGTGGGACCTTGCTGCACACATTAGTTACCACAATATCTTACATTACAACAGTGACTGGTTGTAAAGTGCTTTGAGATGTCCTGAGGTCAAGGAAGGCTCTATATGGGTGCAATTTATTTTTCTTTCCTATTGGGAAATTTTGAGCTATGGATGATGATGTTATACTGACTGGTGCATTGGCATAATTACTATTTTACCAATATAGTTTCCATACAATTTACACATTGAATTAAAAAAAATATTGGTGTATTTCAGGAGTAGCTGATCTCTAGCTTAGCAGAGTCAATCCTATAACATTGGAGCTTTCTCACAGTGCATTGCTCTACAATTCTAAGGATTATATGGTTTGTTTATATTGGAGTCATTTCCTAATATGTTTATATTGTAGGACAGTTTCATCAGCTGAACTGAACAACTTTGAATCTTAGAATAACTTTGTATGCAGGCGCAAAACAGGCAAGGGGGGGGGGGGGGGGGAGAGAAGTTAGTACTCTTAAAATTCAACTCATGTGGTATGGATTTTTGTTACTTCTACTTGTGACAAGAATATTTGCAGTCTTCTTTACCATCCCTTCAATCAGATGTGTGGCTGAAAAGCATCCATTTGGGTGGTGCACACCATCCTAGATAGCAGCACCTCCACCCTATTTTACATTAAGAATGTGCCTCATTTTTTTTAAATAAAAGTGCATGCCACATTTTACAACTAAATTGAGATTTAAGATCTCCATGGACCTTGCCGTCGGCAAAGGTGCAGCATTGAAAATTTGGAATTTCACCCTTGTACGAAACCAGTTCTTTGCCAGCACTAGGGCTTGTGCTGGGTTGTTCAGAGATGCAACAGGCTTGTGCTGCTCCATGGTGCTAGCCTCAGTTAAAATATGTATTGGGAAGTATCCAGAAGTTGGATCCAGAAATTGGGCAACTTCATGCCTCCTGTACGGCTCAGAGACATGGAGCACATACAGTAGACACCTCAAGTCGCTGGAGAAATACCACCAACAATGTCTCTGCAAGATCCTGCAAATCCCCTGGGAGGACAGACGCACCAACATTAGCGGACTTAACCAGGCCAACATCTCCAGCATTGAAGCACTGACCACACTTGATCAGCTCCGCTGGGCAGGCCACATTGTTCGCATGCCAGACGCGAGACTCCCAAAGCAAGTGCTCTACTCGGAACTCCTTCACGGCGAACGAGCCAAAGGAAACGTTACAAGGACACCCTCAAAGCCTCCCTGATAAAGTGTAACATACATCCCCACTGACACCTGGGAGTCCCTGGCCAAAGACCGCCCTAAGTGGAAGAAGTGCATACAGGAGGGCGCTGAGCGCCTTGAATATTGTCACCGAGAGCATGCAGAAATCATGCGCAGGCAGCGGAAGGAGCATGCAGCAAACCAGTCCCACCCACCCTTTCCCTCAACGACTATCTGTCCCACCTGTGACAGGGACTGTGGTTCTCGTATTGGACTGTTCAGCCACCTGAGTACTCATTTTTAGAGTGGAAGGAAGTCTTCCTCGATTCCGAGGGACTGCCTATGATGAGTAGTTTTGAATTTTGTCCTGATAGGTGATTAATGGCTCATTTAGGTAGTCATGAAATAGGGGATGGGAAAAATTGTTGTAATGGATAGAAAACTGGCTTAAAAACAGAAATCAGAGCATAGCTACGCATTGGAAATATTACAACTGGGAAAAGGGTTATATGAGTAGCCCAGGTGTGACCTTTCGCATTTCCAACAAATGAAGCACTCCAGCAAGTGCTTAGTAAGAGATTCTCCAGGTTTGAAGATAACACCAAAATAGGAACCAGCAATAATGATGAAAGACAATGCAACATTTTCAGAAGGATTCACATCCTTTTAGGTAACTAGACAGGCTAGATGCGGAAGAATGTTCCCGATGTTGGGGAAGTCCAGAACCAAGGGACACAGTCTTAGGATAAGGGGCAGGCTGTTTAGGACTGAGATGAGGAGAAACTTCTTCACTCAGAGTTGTTAACCTGTGGAATTCCCTGCTGTAGAGAGTTGTTGATGCCAGTTCATTGGATATATTCAAGAGGGAGTTAGATATGGCCCTTACGGTTAAGGGGATCAAGGGGTATGGAGAGAAAGCAGGAAAGGGGTACTGAAGGAATGATCAGCCATGATCTTATTGAATGGCGGTGCAGGCTCGAAGGGCCGAATGGCCTACTCCTGCACCTATTTTCTATGTTTCTATGACAAACACTGTTTAATGTGGATCAGTGTTAAATAATTAATACAAGATCCATATATTAAATAGAAAGTCCATATAAAATATACTGATCAGGAAAAAAACCTGGGGATTGTAACATATAAATCCATTTAACTAGTACTTGTCTGCAGTAAAAAAGTGAATGAAAGGTACTGGATTGCATTAGTACAAGAATCTAGAGTACAAATCAATATTGTTGCTATACAAGAAGTTTAATCAGACCCCATCTGAAGCACTGTATGGACTGCTAATCATAAGGAAATCACTGCCCTTAAGAGGGTATAGAGTCAAGCAACCAAGATTATTCTGAGATTGAGGAATTTAAATTATGAAGAAAGATTAAATTGGGCTGGTTCTTTTTAGGAAAATGAGACTAAATGAATTTTTCAAGATTATGAAAAGGATTGACAAAGTTCATCAAGACAAATTGTTCACTGTGGTGAAGGGTATAAAGACCTGATACAGAAATTAAAAATTGGAAAGTTGAATGGAAGTCAAACATCTCATTCTGCTAATAAGTCTAACAGACTAGAATAAATTACATGGGAAGACTGAAGCAAATAGTGTGAATGGGTTTATGGAGCAGCTGGATGCACTTCTGGAAAAGGGATTGAGAGAAGAAATTAGGCAAGTTGGGTTTTAGGTTAAATCAAAATGGAATGTCTGTTAGGTCGAATAGATTGGTGTCCTCACCTGCACCATGGTCCTTGATAGGCTGCACTAGCCCTCACATCCAAATCCCTCAATGTTCCTGCTCCTCCCCAATTACCTTTGCAAACTGCTCTAACCTTATGTCCTTCCACATACCCGCTATCATCTAACATTGGCCTCTTCTCATTCGCTGATCTACCATCATTGGCCACTCCTTCAGCCCTTTGAACACCCTCTCTCAGCACATCAGTCTCGTCACCTCCCTCCATACCTTCAAACACCTATCGTCTTTTGGAGTAGAATGGTCAGTAGAATTACACTATTCTTTCTCCTAATTATCACATTTTAAAATTTATCTTTCCAGTGTTTGTACCTTTCAATTCTCCCTCATGGACAGCAACAGCCTAATGATTAGGTGGCCAAAACTTGATACAACGTTAGTTCTTAACCACCACTCCCATTTTCCCAGACAGCAGGTGCTGGTAATGGAGGATGGCTGCACCAGAGCCACTGGGAAAGGAGGAAGTATGGGCTGATGTTTTGGGTGGAGATCCCCCATCGGTTCACAGCTGGCAGGGTGGTCTGCATTCCTGGCGTCTACCAGCCTTTCTTACGCTATATTCCCGGGCCTCTTTGCCAGATTTTCTATGCTTCTCCCCTCCTCTGCTATAACCATTTCCACCTCCTCTGGACCCATCTTTTGTTTCTTTACGTCCTATTACCACCCCCTTTTGCTTGCACTATCATCCCTTTTGTCATTTACTCACTTCTGCCCTCCACCCTATCCCTTTGTTCTTTCCCCCTGCAATTCTCCACCCCCCCTGCCCATTCCCTGGCTCTGCACTGGCTTAAAAATGGTTAATTTCTAACATCTTCCAGTTATAATAAAAGATCAACGACCTGAAATGTTAACGGTTTCCCTCTCCTCATATGTTGCTTGACCTGCTGAGTGTTTTCCAGCACATTCAGTTTTTTTAAATTTCAGCTATCCGTTTGCAGTATTTTGCTTTTGTTCATTCCCAATAGGGTCTGATCAACACATTATACAGCAGCAATATTGATTTGTACTTTTATTGTTCTGCACATCCAGCAATAATTTTACCAAATTTCCTCCCAGCCCATCCCACACCAGTTTTAGTTTAAATATACCTATACTGGCAACAGAAGCAGATAAACAGATAGGTGAAAATTGAATGTGAAAAAGGGCAAGTCTGAGACTGGAGTAGGCAGGATATGTGCAGATTTTGCAAGGTTTGCCTGCCATTTAGACTGGTCAAATTCCCTATGCTTCCTTGTCAACCTTGGTCACAGGCTATTACTTCTGGTGGGTTTTATTGATCTATCAATTCAGAAATGGTAAACAGCGGTAGATTTGGTTCCTGACACTACTAAATGAGTGTATTAGTGTGGATCTAATTTGGCACTATGAAACAATACTGATGCAGCTACGGAGAAGCTTGTGGCTCTCATTGTTCAACCTTCCCATTTGGAGAGCAGCAGAGGGATGGAATGAAACAAAATATGGATAAAACAAGAGGGGGGAGAAAATAATCAGAACAAAATTAGAAACTTCTGATGTTTACAACACTGGATACTGGGCACAATGAGCTGAGAAGTACCCACTGAAAATTAATTTTACTAGCTTGAAGCATTCTGTAACCCACCTGTGGGAGCAAGGACTTCTGTCTCTTACACAAAATATAAAAATACAATTGTTATCTATGCTGAGAATACATTTGTTCTGTTACATATTAGTTTGTTGTAAATTACAAAATATAAATTGCACATCTTAGGTTTGCCTCACACTGATCATCGAGCAGATTGACAATCTAATTTAACCCAAACACACGCTGTCAAAAGAACTACATTTGATACAAGTATAAATTACTTATTTGGTCATGTATAAATTACTTATTTGGTCAAGAGACACACTTTAAATGTCTGATTTTAGGTGCATTAACTTGTAAAATGCACAATATTTGTTTGGGAAAAGTGGCAGTACAGATATTCCAATATGGAAAATGAAATAGAACTAGAGTCTTCGGGCTAGAGTTTCCCTAACCTGTTTTTCTGGGCCCTCATCCGAGGTGCGCCGCTTTTGTCTGTCTCCAAGCGCGCCGAAAAAAGACGTCCATATTCTGGCTGCTCCCCAACCTCTCCTCTGTCGTGGCACAGCGTGGCCCAATCGATTGGGGGCGGACAATGCTGGGACCTCTGCACATGCGCGCTAGAGTCTGCGCGCATGTACAGTAGCTCCTGGCAGGCCATTTCTGCAAATGTGTGCTGCAACTGTGTGGGAGTGGCCCGAAGCACGCCATCCCTAGCCCTGGCCAAATGGGCTCCCTCATCGGCGGCCCGCTGCGTTCCCTAAGGTAGGACTTCTATTTTTTATTTGTTATTTACTGATGGATTTTGGTGCTTTAGGTGCAGGGATCCTTCGGTATTTTTATTTGTTATTTATTGATTGCTTATTACTTTGGTCTTGGTGCTTTAGGTGCAGGATTCCTTCTATTTTATTTGTTAATTAATTACTTATTACTTTTTGTGCTTTGTTTGCTTGATGGTGCTTTAAATGTAGTTACTTGCGCCGATTCCTTAACTCTAGGTAAGGTTTTTCTGTGCGGACAGAAGTGGCAACATATGCTGGCCTAAGTTAGTTTGGAGCAACTATTTGCTGGCCAAACGCCTAAAACAGGGGTAAGTGAATGGGAACGTCCCCTTTTGAAAAAAAAACGGAACTAAAAAAAAAAACCTAACTAACTCACACACTAGCGCAAATTAAATGGCCGGAATTGCAACTAAAAAGATAGTCCAGAAAAATCAAGTTGCTCCAAAAAAAAAGGAGCAACTCCTGGGGAAACTTGGGCCCTTCATTCGGCAATAATAATTTTAAACAGGAATGGGAAATCTTTCCAACAACCTACCTTTATATAAATATATATATATAAAAAACTGGATGAGCACACAAGTAAAGAAAGCAAATATATTAACCAGTAAATCTGTGAAATCAGCAATGTATTATAAACTGATTGCTGAGCTGAGAGTTAAGAGGCTATTTTTCAAAACTATGTCAGTTTCCAAAAAATACATAGTTTTACCACCATGTGTGACAGGTGAAGAAAGATGTGTCCAGAGCTGAAAGAACTGATGTAGTTCCTACCACCTACATTTCTGAATCCAAATTAAAAAGCACTATGACAATTGAGCAGAGAGTTTTGCCACCGGAGGGAAAATTGCAGTGGTTCACTTAGGCCATTACCAAAGGCCTGAAGACACAATGGGATCTGAAACCAGCAGATAGAAACAGTGATGGATTTAAGTTATTAGCACAAAGGAAAATGATGGATGGTATTCTGCTTTTCTTAATCTACATCATCATCTAGATCTACCAAAAGATACTTTTGTGCACTAATAAACTTAGTTAATGCCCAGATAAAATCAGAGTAGAATAATCTGACTGTTAGGCTGCATCCATATCGATCAATAAAATCACTCGTACCAAGGAAAGCACAGTTACATTCTGACAATCCTGGTCATTAATATTATTTAACAGCACTAAGTCGACATTCAGAGGAAGAGCGATTTTAAGTCCTTTTCGCCTTACGATACTTTTGTCTTCATAATAGGTTTGTAAATACTGTAGTAATGGCCTCAATTTGGAACGATTACTGCTGAATTAGTGGCACTTTCTAAGCATGAAATATTTTTGAGTGTAACAAAAATGTGGTTTTTGGACAGTATTTTAAAATGAAACACACTTTCATTTGATTCAAAAATGTGATAAATCAGCAATTTTCCAGATATATTTAGTACACCAAATCACTGAAGATATTGGTTTAGCAGTTTCTTGATGTAAATAAATCTAATTAAGTTTTATTTAAAATACTAAAAACAGCACTCTCAGTAATGCTATCTTAAGAACACAAGAAATAGGAGCAGGAGTAGGCCATTTGACCCCTCGAGCCCGCGCCGCCATTTAATAAGATCATGGCTGATCTAATCATGGACTCAGCTCCACTTCCCTGCCCGCTCCCCATAATCCTTTACTCCCTTATCACTCAAAAATCTGTCTATCTCCACCTTAAATATATTCAATGACCCAGCCTCCACAGCTCTCTGGGGCAGGGAATTCCATAGATCTACAACCCTGAGAGGAGAAATTTCTCCTCATCTCAGTTTTAAATAGGCAGCCCCTTATTCTAAGATTATGTCCCCTAGTTTTAGTTTTCCCTATGAGTGGAAATATCCTCTCTGCATCCACCTTGTCGGGCCCCCTCATTATCTTATATATTTCGATATCATCTCTCAATCTTCTGCACTCCAATATGTATAGGCCCAATCTACTCAACCTATCTTCTTAAGTCAACCCCCTCATCTCCGGAATCAATCTGGTGAACCTTCTCTGAACAGCCTCCAATGCAAGTATATCCTTCCTTAAATATGGAGACCAAAACTGTATGCAGTACTCCAGGTGTGGCATTACCAATACCCTGTACAGTTGTAGCAGGACTTTGCTGCTTATATACTCTATCCCCCTTGCAATAAAGGCCAACATTCCATTTGCCTTCCTGATTACTTGCTGTACCTGCATACTCACTGTTTGTGTTTCATACACAAGGACCCCCAGGTCCCTCTGTACTGCAGCACTTGCAATTTTTCTCCATTTAAATTAGAATTTGCTTTTCTATTTTTTCTGCCCAAATGCATAACCTCACATTTTCCCACGTTATACTCCATCTGCCAAATTTTTGCCCACTCACTTAGCCTGTCGATAGCCCTTTGCAGATTTTGTGTCTCCTCCTCACAATTTGTTTTCCCACCTATCTTTGTATCATCAGCAAACTTGGCTACATTACAGTCCGTCCCTTCATCCAACTCATTAATATAGATTGTAAATAGTTAAGGACCCAGCACCGATCCCTGCGGCACCCCACTAGTTACTGTTTGCCAACCGGAAAATGACCTATTTATCCCGACTCTCTGTTTTCTGTTAGTCAGCTAATCCTCTATCCATGCTAATATATTACCCCCAACCCCGTGAGCTTTTACCTTGTGCAGTAACCTTTTATGTGGCACCCTATCGAATGCCTTCTGGAAATCCAAATACACCACATTCATTGGTTTCCCCTTATCCACTCTGCTCGTTACATCCTCAAAGAACTCCAGCAAATTTGTCAAACATGATTTCCCTTTCATAAAACCATGCTGACTCTGCTTGATTGAATTATGCTTTTCCAAATGTCCCGCTACTGCTTCCTTAATAATGGATTCCAGCAGTTTCCCAATGGCAGATGTTAGGCTAACTGGTCAAAAGATTCCTGCTTTTTGTCTGCCTCCTTATTTTAAATAGGAGCATTACATTTGTGGTTTTCCAATCTGCTGGGACCGCCCCAGAATCCAGGGAATTTTGGTAGATTACAACCAATGCATCCACTATCTCTGCAGCTACTTCTTTTAAGACCCTAGGACGTAAACCATCAGGTCCTGGGGACTTGTCCGCCTTTCATCCCATTATTTTACCGGGTACTACTTCTTTAGTGATAGTGATTGTATTAAGTTCGTCCCTCCCTTATAGCTCCTTGATTATCCACTATTGGGATGTTTTTAGTGTCTTCTACTGTGAAGACCGATACAAAATATTTGTTCAACATCTCTGCCATTTCCCTATTCTCCATTATTAATTCCCCAGTCTCATCCTCTAGGTGACCAACATTTACCATAGCCACTCTTTTCCTTTTTATGTACCTGTAGAAACTCTTACTATTTGTTTTTATATTCCTAATATACATTTGTTTGGAAGCTTGACTTTCCGACTCCAAAACATCCAGCAACCTTGCCTGGCAAAGGCAACTTGACCCGCACGCACCATGGGCACTTTTTTCAGGATTTTAATGGCTCATGGTAGAGGATAGAGAGGAAATGGACCAGCATCAAAAGCAGAGAAAGAGGCCACAGCTGAGGCAGAACCAGAATCACTGCATGTGGACTTGCCAGCATCCCTTGAACAGCAAAATGCTCGTGATTTGTGATAAAGATTCATTTGAATCCACTCCCTTCAAAGGTCATTACCCCTCTTCAGAAACATTTCAGGATCAAGTTTTCTCTGGCCTGACACGTTCCATGCTGAACCCCAACTGCTCCTCAGCCACCATCACTAAACAACCCAGCATATACTGCAGCATAAAGGTCAGTGTCCCTCCAAGGTAGCACAAACTCCAATACTCCTTGCAACCTGTCCACTTTTGAGTTTCTTGTGTGGTGTAGACTATTATTTCTTTCCCTCGTGCTTCCCTTGGTGATATCGGGTACCAAGTGTCTTCTGCTACCTAATTTAGTGCTCCTTCAAAGTGTTACCCTAGTGGGAAAGGAAATGAGGTAACTAGCAACTGGATGTCCACAAGGGATTCCAGGAACGGGGTGCGTCCTCAGTTCTCTCAGCAGGATCATCAACAAGTTACAGGCTTAGCTCCTAAAGGAGTGTCAATGTTGGGAGATTTAGGAAACCCCTCAAGTTTTCAGTCTCTCTCTTCTGTTGCCTGCTTCCTTGTCTTGTAATGAAAAGACAGTAATGAATGATTGTTTTATGAGAGCTAACAGCTAGACAACTGGGCATTGTGCTTTCTTAATCAGACATGCAAAAACAGATATCATGCAAAAGGGTACTGAGGAGGTCTTTAAATGGGCCATAAACTATCAGTAAAAGGGTTCTAGGCAAGGGTATTTAAAGAAAAGATTCCATGTAAATATGCAAGTAATTAAAAGGTCAAATTGAAAGTGTATGTTGGATACATGACTTTGCAGACTAATACAAACAGATACATACAAATTACAACATGCTGCAGTGCAGAGGGACCTGGGGGTCCTTATGCATGAATCCCAAAAAGTTAGTTTGCAGGTGCAGCAGGTAATCAGGAAGGCGAATGGAATGTTGGCCTTCATTGCGAGAGGGATGGAGTACAAAAGCAGGGAGGTCCTGCTGCAACTGTACAGGGTATTGTTGAGGCCGCACCTGGGGTACTGCGTGCAGTTTTGGCCATCTTACTTAAGGAAGGATATACTAGCTTTGGAGGGGGTACAGAGACGATTCACTAGGCTGGGCTGATTCCGGAGATGAGGGGGTTACCTTATATGATGATAGATTGAGTAGACTGGGTCTTTATGCGTTGGAGTTCAGAAGGATGAGGGGTGATCTTATAGAAACATTTAAAATAATGAAAGGGATAGACAAGATAGAGGCAGAGAGGTTGTTTCCACTGGTCAGGGAGACTAGAACTAGGGGGCACAGCCTCAAAATATGGGGGAGCCAATTTAAAATCGAGTTGAGAAGGAATTTCTTCTCCCAGAGGGTTGTGAATCTGTGGAATTCTCTGCCCAAGGAAGCAGTTGAGGCTAGCTCATTGAATGTATTCAAGTCACAGATAGATAGATTTTTAACCAATAAGGGAATTAAGGGTTATGGGGAGCGGGCGGGTAAGTGGAGCTGAGTCCACGGCCAGATCAGCCATGATCTTGTTGAATGGCGGAGTAGGCTCGAGGGGCTAGATGGCCTACTGCTGTTCCTAATTCTTATGTTCTTATGTTATAAACACGTACCGTAGCAAATTTCTTGAGGGCATTTCTTTCTCATCTGGAGGGCTGTCCAATGAACTTCAGATCTCCATCAGCTATTAAGTCACCTCTTCCCATGGAGCCATCTTTGCATTTTATTGAGAATGGTGCCTCTCATAACCAGAGATAGCAAGCCTGCTTGTCTACACTCCATTCAACGTGACTTTCAAGACTCGCTCAGTAAAGAAAGCCTGTGCCATGGGAATGATCAGATTTTTGTACTCATTTTCCAACACTTTCACCAAAGCTGCTATTCTACCCCACAGGAAGTGCAAACAAAGCTTTATGGTGTTGCACTTACAATTTCCAGAGCAGAGCTCTTAAAAGTGCATCACCCAACCTCTGTGCTTCCATTGAGCCACACAGAACACTGGGGAATGTGCAAAATCTGGAAAAGTCCCCACAATGCCCCGGTGGCACAAGGTATCTATCCCTTTTGATTTTGATTCTTGTTAATGCAGGAGGAAAAAATACCTGCTAGTATTTGACGGCAACATACAAGTTTCACGTACACTCTGCTCTGGAGTGCATTACTGGTTCTCTAGTATACAACTGTGACCTGTTCTCTATTTCAGCTTTGTCAGCCTCAGATGAAGACCAAGATAACCACGAGCAACACCAGCAAGAACTGCACCAGCAACAGCCTGCTGCTCAGAGACCTGCAGCTCCAATGGCAAGAGGGGATCAGCAGGGAGGTGCAGCTTGCAGGACACCATACCGGTACACAGGTTCTATAGGTGGAGTATAAGCTTCCTCCACATGTCAGAACACCAGTGTCTCTGGAGGCTTAGGGTTTACGTATCACGTGGTGATAGACATTTGCAGCCTTCTGGAACAAGAGCTGCTGGCAACTAGACCTGGTGGCCATGCTTTACCAGTGGCTGTGAAAGTCACTACCATCTTTAACTTTTTTGCTTCTGGATCCTTCCAGGGAATTGCTTCTTTGCCAGGGCCAGCAATTATGTGAAATTTCCTGCGATGGCGCCAGTTAGAATGTACGGACTCTTGGGTTTGCGGCTGTGGCTGGCTTCCCACAGGTACAGGACATCATCAACTGTACACATGTGGCAATTAAGGCACCCATAGATCACCCAGGAGTGTTCATCAACTGCAAGGGCTTCTACTCCATCAATATGCAGGTGTGCGCAAGATTCCCGGGCAGCTGCCACAATGCTTTCGTCCTGCTGAGGTCCACCCTCCCAAACGTCTTCGTATCTGGTAGCAGAGTTACCAGCTGGCTCCTAGGGGACAAGGGTTATCCACTTCAAATGTGGCTGATGACACTGCTCAGAAACTCGAGGAATGAGGTACAGAAGCGAAATAATGAATGCTATATGACCACCAGATGTGTCATCATACAAGCCATCGGCATGCTGAAGATGTACTTCAATTGCTTGGACAGATCTGGAGGCTCACTTCAGAATGCACCAGCCAGAGTCTCCAGAATGGCTGTGGTATGCTCCGCTCTACACAACATTGCGCAGTGAGGTTTGCACCTACAGGAGGAACAAGTCGTAGGGTGCAGAGAATACAGCCTCCTCAGACAATTCTGAGGAGGAAGAGAAAGACGAGGAGGGGCAGAATGAGGAGGAAGGCGATGTGGGCAATACACAACCAGCAGCGCATTTTGCTGCCCAGGATGCCCTCATTATCACGAGGCTCATTTAGGTTCCACCAGTGCACCTATCTAATAACCATATGTAAAAGCCACTTTTGCACCCTCCATCCACCCCCAATGCCACTAACAGAAAGCTTCCCTTTCACAGTCTCCTATTGCTCGGCGTCAATTCATAGAAACATAGAAACATAGAAAATAAGTGCAGGAGCAGGCCATTCAGCCCTTCTAGCCTGCACCGCCATTCAATGAGTTCATGGCTGAACATGAAACTTCAGTACCCCCTTCCTGCTTTCTCGCCATAACCCTTGATCCCCCGAGTAGTAAGGACTTCATCTAACTCCCTTTTGAATATATTTAGTGAATTGGCCTCAACTACTTTCTGTGGTAGAGAATTCCACAGGTTCACCACTCTCTGGGTGAAGAAGTTTCTCCTCAGATCGGTCCTAAATGGCTTACCCCTTATCCTCAGACTGTGACCCCTGGTTCTGGACTTCCTCAACATTGGGAACATTCTTCCTGCATCTAACCTGTCTAAACCCGTCAGAATTTTAAACGTTTCCATGAGGTCCCCTCTCATTCTTCTGAACTCCAGCGAATACAAGCCCAGTTGATCCAGTCTTTCTTGATAGGTCAGTCCCGCCATCCCGGGAATCAGTCTGGTGAATCTTCGCTGCACTCCCTCAATAGCAAGAATGTCCTTCCTCAAGTTAGGAGACCAAAACTGTACACAATACTCCAGGTGTGGCCTCACCAAGGCCCTGTACAACTGTAGCAACACCTCCCTGCCCCTGTATTCAAATCCCCTCGCTATGAAGGCCAACATGCCATTTGCTTTCTTAACCGCCTGCTGTACCTGCATGCTAACCTTCAATGACTGATGTACCATGACACCCAGGTCTCGTTGCACCTTCCCTTTTCCTAATCTGTCACCATTCAGATAACAGTCTGTCTCTCTGTTTTTACCACCAAAGTGGATAACCTCACATTTATCCACATTATACTTCATCTGCCATGCATTTGCCCACTCACCTAACCTATCCAAGTCACTCTGCAGCCTAATAGCATCCTCCTCTCAGCTCACACTGCCACCCAACTTAGTGTCATCCGCAAATTTGGAGATACTGCATTTAATCCCCTCGTCTAAATCATTAATGTACAATGTAAACAGCTGGGGCCCCAGCACAGAACCTTGCGGTACCCCACTAGTCACTGCCTGCCATTCTGGAAAGTACCCGTTTACTCCTACTCTTTGCTTCCTGTCTGACAACCAGTTCTCAATCCACATCAGCACACTACCCCCAATCCCATGTGCTTTAACTTTGCACATTAATCTCTTGTGTGGGACCTTGTCGAAAGCCTTCTGAAAGTCCAAATATACCACATCAACTGGTTCTCCTTTGTCCACTTTGCTGGAAACATCCTCAAAAAATTCCAGATTTGTCAAGCATGATTTCCCTTTCACAAATCCATGCTGACTTGGACCTATCATGTCACCATTTTCCAGATGCACTGCTATGACATCCTTAATAATTGATTCCATCATTTTACCCACTACTGAGGTCAGGCTGACCGGTCTATAATTCCCTGTTTTCTCTCTCCCTCCTTTTTTTAAAAAGTGGGGTTACATTGGCTACCCTCCACTCCATAGGAACTGATCCAGAGTCAATGGAATGTTGGAAAATTACTGTCAATGCATCCGCTATTTCCAAGGCCACCTCCTTAAGTACTCTGGGATGCAGTCCATCGGGCCCTGGGGATTTATCGGCCTTCAATCCCATCAATTTCCCCAACACAATTTCCCGACTAATAAAGATTTCCCTCAGTTCCCCCTCCTTACTAGACCCTCTGACCCCTTTTATATCCGGAAGGTTGTTTGTATCCTCCTTAGTGAATACCGAACCAAAGTACTTGTTCAATTGGTCTGCCATTTCTTTGTTCCCCGTTATGACTTCCCCTGATTCTGACTGCAGGGGACCTACGTTTGTCTTTACTAACCTTTTTCTCTTTACATACCTATAGAAACTTTTGCAATCCGCCTTAATGTTCCCTGCAAGCTTCTTCTCGTACTCCATTTTCCCTGCCCTAATCAAACCCTTTGTCCTCCTCTGCTGAGTTCTAAATTTCTCCCAGTCCCCAGGTTCGCTGCTATTTCTGGCCAATTTGTATGCCACTTCCTTGGCTTTAATACTATCCCTGATTTCCCTAGATAGCCACGGTTGAGCCACCTTCCCCGTTTTATTTTTACGCCAGACAGGAATGTACAATTGTTGTAATTCATCCATGCGGTCTCTAAATGTCTGCCATTGCCCATCCACAGTCAACCCCCTAAGTATCATTCGCCAATCTATCCTAGCCAATTTACGCCTCATACCTTCAAAGTTACCCTTAAGTTCTGGACCATGGTCTCTGAATTTACTGTTTCATTCTCCATCCTAATGCAGAATTCCACCATATTATGGTCACTCTTCCCCAAGGGGCCTCGCACAATGAGATTGCTAATTAATCCTCTCTCATTACACAACACCCAGTCTAAGATGGCCTCCCCCCTAGTTGGTTCCTCAACATATTGGTCTAGAAAACCATCCCTTATGCACTCCAGGAAATCCTCCTCCACCGTATTGCTTCCAGTTTGGCTAGCCCAATCTATGTGCATATTAAAGTCACCCATTATAACTGCTGCACCTTTATTGCATGCACCCCTAATTTCCTGTTTGATGCCCTCCCCAACATCCCTATTACTGTTTGGAGGTCTGTACACAACTCTTACTAACGTTTTTTGCCCTTTGGTGTTCTGCAGCTCTACCCATATAGATTCCACATCATCCAAGCTAATGTCTTTCCTAACTATTGCATTAATCTCTTCTTTAACCAGCAATGCTACCCCACCTCCTTTTCCTTTTATTCTATCCTTCCTGAATGTTGAATACCCCTGAATGTTGAGTTCCCAGCCCTGATCATCCTGGAGCCACGTCTCCGTAATCCCAATCACATCATATTTGTTAACATCTATTTGCACAATTAATTCATCCACCTTATTGCGGATACTCCTTGCATTAAGACACAAAGCCTTCAGGCTTGTTTTTTTAACACCCTTTGTCCTTTTAGAATTTTGCTGTACAGTGGCCCTTTTTGTTCTTTGCCTTGGGTTTCTCTGCCCTCCACTTTTCCTCATCTCCTTTCTGTCTTTTGCTTTTGCCTCCTTTTTGTTTCCCTCTGTCTCCCTGCATGTCTTCGCATTCATCATACACAGCTGAAAAGCCCACTTGCCAGCCAGCAAGCAAGAATGGGCAAGATGTGAAAGTGGTGCAAAACAATATTTATGCAACTCGCATATAAAACAGAAATGTAACATTCTAACAATCTGTAACTCACCCATGTGTATACCTTTGTGCGACTACAAATCTTTACTCTTCCTTTTCCTATCACTTCTTTGAGTTGAACCCGTGACTTCAGCAGAGGTAGATATAGGCTGCTCAGATCCCTGTCCTGACAGCGGAGATTTTCTTGGCCGGCATTCTCTACCTTTTGAAGCCCGTGAGGGCTCTGTGAAAGACCACTCAACTTGTACCTGTGCAGGGACAGACTCGGTATCTGGACATGAAGCAGCATGTGGAGTACTGACTGAGGGAGAAGCAACGGGTGAGAAGTGGAAGCGCTTTGAGCAGAGTCTCCACTGCCATGTCCCCTTTCACCATGATTCCTCTCGTGGCCCAGCCGCACTTTTCTTTTAGCAATGAGCTGGAGAAAATGTTGGTGGAGATTAGTGGGCCGATGAATGGCCAAGGCTAGGATATCAGTCATCCTATTTCAGGTGGCATTCATAGTGTGAAAGCTATTGGTGAATGCTTGCATGCACTTGTGTGATTGCCGCGTTTGATATTCCATGCAGGTGGCTACTCTTTCCATGGGCAAAGACATTATCACTAAGGCCTGCAATATCATCCAACACATACTCGAGACAGAACAATATATCCCTCCGTGTCCTCACAGCCCCCAGCAGCACATCCAAGGAGACATTACTGAACCGAGGCGCAGCCTTTCAACTTCCGGACTCCAGTCTCCCACTTCTGTCTCTTTGGCTCCAGACTCCTTCAAATTGCATATTTAGCGTGCCCCTTAAATACTAGAGTTGATATTATTGCATCTTGCGGGTCGTCATCATGCCCGCTGACGCTAATTGTTCAGGAAACCCAAAAATCATATGGTAATGCAGTGGCTGGGTTAACAACCCACCGACAGACGCGCTGCAGTGACTTCCTGGTTTCCCACACGCTTTCAGAACCTACTCACGAAATTAAAATCCCGCCCCTTGTGTCAGTGGCAATTCTTTAAAATAAATAGGTAATACGGCAATTGCGGGTCTAAACCTAAATGTCTATGATCAGCAGTAGCCTTCTAAACAATCAATAAAAAACAGAACAAGGGCATATCTAACAACTTCAGATTTCAGAAAATGTTAACATTTCTACAACAGGACACACTTTGTAGTTACATTACTACAGAATAGTTTCAGTAAAAATTGGTAGGCTGGTAAATGGGTTTTCTCCATCAAACTAACACGTGGTCAGTAAGCCATAAAGGAAGGTTCAACAAAGTGTGACAGGTGTAGTATAATAGTTAGTGGCATCATCTGGAGTTCTAGAATTTATTTAAAAACTAATTTAAACTTTCACCAGTAGACACAATTGTACAGAATAAATAGACAAGTCGCTATGAGTTGTAATCTTTATTATATCTGTACCGGGTGTTACATTATCTCTCTCCCCCCACATGGACCCGCATTTTATGTTGGGGCAGCAACAGCGCCATTTTCAAGGTTTCATCCAGTTTTGGTTCAACTTGAGCTGCACCCAGGTTTCTAATCAATTCCTGGCAAAATTATTTTACATCACAGTAGTCAGTTTATTTATTAATGTAAAATAAGTACACGCTCCGGGAGAAAAATTAAGGGCTAAACTTTCCACATTTTTTGCATGCTTAACCCTCACTTAACGCCCATTTTTACTGCTGAAATTATGTCATTAACGTCCATATATCGCCCATTTAGCCACAAAATGGAAACTGACGGACATTTTTCGGAAACTTATCGCCGAGCGTTACTTTCCCCATGTACTTTCCGCACAGAATTAATGCCGAGATTCAATAATACTGCCCGCCCAATTTTTTTTGTCGTAAAGACCATATTTGGCGAAACTAACGCGGAGATCGCCCACTATCACTTTCACCACCTCGCACACATATCGCCCACAATATCGCTTGCCCAATAAAACGCCCAGAAAAAGTGGAATTGTTCTGAACTAAAACCAGCGGTGTGGCTGCCATTTTTAAAATCGCAGATCGCTTCATTCAAAAGGCTGCTTCAACTTCGGGGAGTTGTTCTCAGGTGAAGTGACCATCTCAACAGACATATTTTCAGACTCTGGACTATTGGGGGTTTACTCTAGGTGTATTCTAGTGAGGAAATTGTTGCTTCTGATCAATCGCTATTATACTTTCATTGCAATGGGGCCAGCCATTTCTCAACCTGTATCGATTAATACGCAGATGCTGCAGAGTGCAGATGTCTCAATGTGTGATGCACATCATTATGTCCCCAATTTAAGATGTGCAAGAATGAGGAGGGCCAGACCATACACACTGCACACAGAGAAGAGGTCTTACCTCGACGTGTCCGACCACACCTGCCTTCGGAGACTGCGCTTCCACAAGGTGGTGATCAATGAAATATGTGAGCTCATCAGGCCACATATGCAGCCTGCCATCAGGACATCAGTGTCGGTCGAGGTTAAGGTCACCGCGGCACTGTCTGTCTACGCGTTCGGTTCCTTTCGGGCCTCCGCGGTCGAGATTTGTCCCCTGTCTCACCATGCAACCCATCTTTGCATTAGACAGGTCACGGAAGCCCTGTACACGAGAAGGATGGACTTTATCAGCTTTCCCGTGACCACGGAGGCACAGACTGACAGGGCAGGAGCATTCTACCGCATTGCTAAGTTCCCCAGGGTGCAGGGAGCTATACAGTGTATTCACATCGCCATGCGGCCACCTTCTCAGGACCCGGAGCGTTTTCGTAACAGAAAAGGATTTCACTCCCTGAAGGTCCAACTAGTTGTCGATCACAACCAGATAATAATGGCAGTTAATGCCAAATGTCTGAGACTCACATCCTGCGTGAGAGCGCTGTCTCTGACATCTTTAAGAGTCAGCCACAAGAATAATGCTGGATGCTTGGTGATAACCAGTATGATCCCCCCCCTGCGTGACATCCACACCGAGGCCAAGAAGCGATACAACCGGAACCATAGAGACACACGCAATGTGATCCAGAAAACATTAACTGTGCTAAGCAGCGCTTCAGATGTCTGGATCACTCAGGAGGGGAGCTACAATACAACCCAGAGCAAGTAGGTAAATTCGTGGTCATGTGCTCCATGCTGCACAACCTGGCTATCAGGAAGGGCCAAGAATTGCCAGAAGGGACTGATGCTCCACTTCAGGAAAGAGAGGAAGAGGACAACGAGAGGCTGGACAATCAGGCTGGCTATGCAACCATGCCCACAACCCCCTCCAGACCGCAGGAAAGGACCCGTGGTGGCTACATAGCTGCAAGACTCTTACGTGAGGAGCTGATACCTGAACAATTTGCCTGAAAGAGCGTTGCTGTGAGTGACAACGCTGACACACTGATGTGTGTGTGCAGCTCAGACATCAATGGTGCGCATCACCTTGGTGCCAGTTAAAGTTTACGTTGATTGAAGTTAAGTTTTATTTAACCCTTTCATGTTAAGGAATCAGCAGTGTGTAAAGGTCCAGCTATCTGAGACAATGCGCAACAAGGTTATGTTCAATAAAATATTTTTTAGACCAACATTGATCTGAATTATAAGTATCACAGGCAATAACACCCAACCCCTGCCAAAACCCAATTTTTCCACCATTGACATCAATCAAATGTTCAACATGTCCAGCAACACAGAATACAAAGGTAAAGCAGGAGGGTGGTCCCCTCCCCCCATACACTACAATAAATTGCATACACCCAGATGGAGATGTAACACAGCCATCACCTGCGGACATGCACCTCACTTTCCTTGTCCCCTCCCTTTCTTCTTCCCATCTCTACCCCGTCCCCTCCTTGCTCCACGGCGCCTGGCTGAGGAGCTCCTCAGGCAGTACTTCATTGGGTGGATGAAGGCAGATGCGGTGGTTGCAAAGGTATGGGAGCAGGGGGTGCCGAGGAGGCAACATTCTCTGATGCAGAAGCAGGATCTTGGTCCTTGCTCTCATCTGTCGTTCGCGGTGGTGATGCGGAACCTCGGGGTGGAGTGCCGCACTCTGGGACCACTGGGAGGTCTGTGACAGCAGTGTTCCTGGCTATTGCCTCCAGGGCCTCCTCCATCCACAGAATGTATTCAGTCATGGTGGCCAACTGTCGGGATATGCCCCCCAATGCTTCGATGAGCTGGTCACCAATGTCTACAGTCCTCCTGGACAACTCTTACCATCTCTCCGCTCTCATGTGGCGCTTGTGGACCAGACCTGCCATGTCCACGAGGCCTCCGTGGGATCGGCGCCATCCTGGGGACAAATTAGGTGCCCTGTGGCGAGGTGCTTGCGGCCACCACCTCCAGATGGGAATGACCGGAGGACCACTAGATGGCCTTGGGATGGAATGGCTTCTGGAGCATGTTGTTGCAGGTTCTTCGAAGTTGGCGCTCTCATCCATGGAGATCAGACCCAGTGGATTGACGGGCGAGAATCGGAGCTCTTCAGCACCAGATGTAGGATCGTCCGGAGAGTCGGACCCCGCGCCCCCACCTTCTGGCTTCTGTGGCCTTGCCTGGGGCCGCGCTGCTGGCTGAGCTGCAAAACACAAATGAGGTTATTAGAGGAGAAGGGGGTGCTAGGGTCACAAGGTGAGTCCAGCACTACACACAGCATATGTAGGACAAAAGCACCACCGCCCTCAAAATCATCACAGAAATCACATTTCATGATCATCAACACATGTGCATTGCAATGATTATCATTAGGCCAGCATTATTTCTCTGACAATTTTAGAAATCATCTATCATATATGATTGTTCGGATATGAGTGGGTGTGGCATCTATTGACTTTACATCTCGCAATGGTGCAAGCTTTACTCACGTGGCATCATTTCAGGGTCTGCAGATGCTTCCGTGGCTGTCCAGGGGTGCTTCCCCACGAGTGCGAGCACCCGCTCCTCCAGGTCAGTGATATCGCTGGGGACTGGTTGCCCCCCCCCTCGTTCATCTCTGCACAGACCTCATTGTCGATAGCTTCTTTTGTAAAAGGTGACAGGACGACATGGCATGAGATCCTTGCGTGATATCATTGCTAGGTACTGTCACAGAGACTGATACAACACATAACCAACAGATATAATCATGCTTATTATGATAATTAGCATTCTTTACCTAAAGACGTGCAGCGTGACTGCAGGCTTTGAGTAAAACATTGCCTGTAAAAGTGAAAGACCTCACATCTGCTGATAAGTCACTCATGACTATTACAAATCAAATCATATAAATACATAAGTACATGTAAATAAATGTAATACTTACTCTTGCGGATCCCACAAAGTCTTTTCATCATTTGCGGCATTGGTTGCCCTCACGCATCTTTTGGGGTGGGCATCCCACGCCCTCCCTGTGTCAAATCACCCCAGCGTAACTCGACCTCCTGCAGGAGGGAGACATTTGCCTTGTCTGAGAACCTCCCCGCTCTTTTGCGCCCTCCAATGTGCTCCTCTCTCATCTCATTGCTCTCTCCAGCGTCAGTCTCCACAGCGTGATGTGATGCCTCCTCCTCTCCTTCCATTATAGGCCAAATTCAGGCAAATATGTGGCTGGTAACAGCTAATTTTTGTTTCCCTATTTGCTGTGAAGCTCTAAAGTCTCCCTCCTTCCTCCCAAAACAGCCAAACCACACCCACACACGCCTTCAGTCTCTCTCTCTCTGTCTCCTCTTCTGCACATGTCATGATGACACTTGACCTCCTGAATCGTGGGAATCGAGCGTTGCCATGCGTTGCTAAGGACAGCAACACTTTACAGCAAAAGGTCAGCGAGATTTAACGCTACCACCCATTTCATATCGCTCGTGGTAACGCCCAATTTCAAAAATGGAGACTAGGTGCTTTGAGAATGGGCGAGAAGCCGGCAATCTGAAAACCCATTTTTACCACCCACGCCGAAAATAACACCCATTTTGGGGCGATAAGCACAAAAGTGTAAAATATAGCCCTAAGAGTGAAGAAATTTACCATTCTCTGTAACATTACTGAATATTAAAAAAGCAAGGGGTCTCTTTCAAATTATCTTTCACAGACCTTTTCTTGGATAACTTTATTCATTAAACCTACCAAAGGGCCATTTTTTAAATATTCAAATTGGGTATTTGTTAGATAAATTATTATAAAAACCATGGACAAATAAGTAGCAAAATGTTTTTTAAGGCAACATGGTGAATTGATGATGGCCTGAAGCCAGATAGAGGCCAACTATTAATCACAGAGCTTTTTAACTATTTTTATATCTGACTGTTCTTAGATCAGACTACTTGCCTGATCATTAGCCGTTTACATCTCTGACTGATCTAAGCCTTTGACTCTGAGAAATCAGTTTTCATTTCTATATACTGAGATGACATATTAAATAATCACCTTGGATTTATAAATCATTTCTTCTTACAAATAAAAGGTCACAACGCAGAGGATCAAGGTTACATACGTTTTTCATACTTGTGAAAGAACTGCCATAACTAATCACCAGGGATGTATCCTATAAAGGATTTTGTAGAAGACTAAAATAAATTGTGTAATATTAATAAGGAGGTGGGGAAAATTGATGAACTTCCAACAGATCAGTTCGTAATAGTTATTCCTACAACAACACGCATGGAAAGCCTGGAAGGACCCACAGACTCTTACTGCTATGACAGTGACAGAAATGGGCCATTATCTTTGTGTAGTCTATATGTCAGAATTCTTGGCATCAACACTCTGCGCTGTGAAGTGCCCTGTGATCTGATAAATCAATATTTCATAGCAGAATTCATAGGTGTGTGACGGTACGACAGAATAAAGCTGAAACACGGTTGAAACCCATGATATATTTAACAGGTTAAACACCTTTGAGGGCAGCTCCAAATATAAGCTCATTTACACAAGATAGAAAGGAACTCCCAATGCAGAACACATTTAAGCAACTGGGCTACATAATCTTGATTTATGAGGTAAGCTGTTTAAAAAAACACATTTGGAAGAATTACACTATACCTGAAGGTAGGCTTCTAAACCATGGCGTCGTTGTTCCAAGACTTTAGGTACCCAGTTTCTCACGTGCTTTGAGGGCATTTCAGGTGTTTTAATGCTTTTCTTCAGCTTTTTAGAAAAAAAGTAATTTATAATTTACATTTAACAAAACTAAAAGCCACTTTAGTTTAATACTAGCTGACTGGCTAAATAATGCTCCCCTTTCCTCCTATTTTGTTAATAAATTATACAGAACAATACATAAGGTAATTACTTAACAGAGGGACCTTTTTATTTCACAGCGTGAATACAAGGTTAAATACCAGATTTTCTACCACTGGGGGAAAAAAAAACCTTTAAGGGATGTTCACTGCCCAGAGTCTGACCAAATTACTGGTCAGTTTTCATGTTGTCATCTGCCATCTTGCCACGTCATGCTTAGATTCAAACTAGTTTTGATGGCTTAAAAAAATTACATCGCCAAGGAGAAAAAAATACATATAAAAAAGAGACAACAATAAACCAGAAAAATATAAACCAGTTAGTTTTACCTCAGTGCTGATAAATGACTGGAATCTATAACCGAATTAAAATTACTAAGCACGTGGACAAACATGAACGAGCATGGATTTCCAATGGGCAGGTTGACCAAATATACAACCAAATTTAGAATTTCTTTGAATAAATAACAGTGATGACCGGAAAAAAGAAATGCCGTATATAGGGTATACATGAATTTTCAAAAAGCATTTGATGAAGGTACCATTAAAAAGACTTAAGGCAAAGATAACGGTAACTGGAATTAAGAGGAATTAGGTGATAACAATGAAGAGATGGTTGTAGGGCAGAAAGCAAACAGTTGGGGTAAAGTGAAACTTTGCAGACTGGGTCACTGTTGGGGCTCTTATTTATTAGGCACATAAACTTAGGACTTAGGAATTGAGGGAACAATATCAAAATATGCTGAGAACCCCAATTGGGGGATTGAAAGAATAAGGAAAAAAGCAGGATGAGAAAGTAAATGGTAGATGCATGGCAGAAAAATATGAAATAATCCATTTTGTAATTAAGAATCTCGGAAGGAAATACACCTTACATGGTAAGATTTTAAATGAAAGAGGAGCAAAGGGACCTTGGTGTGCCGATACACTGATTATAAAGGAAAGTTGCGCTCTCCCTTGCCCTGGACAGTACCACCCTAGCCCTGCTCCTGCGAAACATGCAAAAATCCACTCCAATGTTTCAGTAAATTGCTGTGTATTATTTAGCTGCTTTGGGACAATCAGAGATTACAATTTTTCCTCACTTAAAAAATAGTGCACTATACAAGTATACAAGATTCAGCATTCCGCTTTAAGAAAATTTACAATGGGCAATTGTTTGATTAAAAGTTAGATGCTAAAAATTAAACAAAAGCACAGGAACCTAATTTTGAACAGATTTCCCAACCAATAGTGTGCACCATTATTTTAATTTCAAATGCACATTTTTGTAAACTAATTTTTTTCCCAATTTTTATCAAAAATTATTTTAGAAGCATATGGCCTTAAGGGAAGCACAATACTAGAACTGGTGCCTCAAGCACACAATAAAGTAGTCCACTGGGGGCTGAATAGTGCACACCTTTCACCTCTGGCACCTGGGTTCAAAACCAGCCCAGACAAGTGGAATTAAATTGCATTTTCTCTGCCAGCTACAATGGTCCTAACAGAATTTGGGCAGTTCCTAGTGGAAAAGATTCACAACAAAACTAACCACAATTTGACACAAGCAGCTAATCTCTACGCACCGTAATCTTTAACAATGTAGGAAGCAAAATAATTCACAAAGGTGAAGTAAGGGGTGTTCTGCTGAGGTTGTGGTTAAGGCACATTGTTGGGGTATAGTAGAGGGAACACTACTCTGCAAGTGGCTTGTGACAGATCTGGCCCAAAGGTTATCCGCGGATGCCTGAAATGAAATCCATGGCCCGCAATTTGCAGTCAGCGGCAAAGCAAAGGCGTTCGCTGCTGGCTCTGACGTAAGCTTTCTGCAAAGGTCTCGCAATCTCTGTGGTGAGAAGTTCGGCTTTTCCAATGAGCAGCTTAAATCAACGTAGTATAGTGTGAATCCCATAGTACGAGCTGCTGTGACATCAATAAGCTGTCGAAGCAACAATCATATTGCAGAATTCTCACATACAGAGAACTAGGAAATAGAAAGCATTAATAATCAATCACTTTTTAAGACATTTACAGAGAGCGAAAGGATTAAGGTAGAAGCTGAACTATCATGAACAAACGTTTATCCATTTTAAAATCTAATAATTTTTAACTTAATGGAGAAATTTGACATTCCGCCAATATAAAATTAGTTTTTCAGGGCCAGAACGGTTGCTTATCAGTAGTTATTACTTAGATCGCTGTTAAAAACCCGTTTACACCTCATTTGAATGTGTCTAACCTTTTATGGGGTTTCTAGCAGCGATATTTGTTAGGAAAAGGGGAAGTTTTGGCAGATCAGTGATTTCACTGATTGGCGGCTTGGGGTGGCGGGGGAAGCACGGGTCCACAGCGCAGCCTGTCATCATCATAGGCAGTCCCTCAGAATCGAGGAAGACTTGCTTCCACTCTTAGAATGAGTCCTTAGGTGGCTGAAGAGTCCAATATGAGAGCCACAGTCCCTGCCACAGGTGGGACAAAGTCGTTGAGGGTAAGGGAGGGTGGGACAGATTTGCTGTACATTCATTCCACTGCCTGCACTTGTTTTCTGCATGCACTTGGCAATGAGACTCGAGGTGCTCAGCGCCCTCCCGGATGCACTTCCTCCACTTAGGGCGGTCTTTGGCCAGGGACTTCCAGATATCGGTGGGGATGTTGCACTTTACCAGGGAGGCTTTTGAGGGTGTCCCTGTAATGTTTCCTCTGTCCACCTTTGGCTTGTTTGCCATGAAGGAGTTCCGAGTAGAGCGCTTGCTTTGGGAGTCTCGTGTCTGGCATGCGGACAACGTGGCCTGCCCAGCGGCGCTGATCAAGTGTGGTCAATGCTGGGGATGTTGGCCTGGTCGAGGACACTAATGTTGGTGTGTCTGTCCTCCCAGGGGATTTGTAGGATCTTGTAGAGGCATCGTTGGTGGTATTTCTCCAGCAACTTGAGGTGTCTTTGTACATGGTCCATGTTTCTGAGCCACACAGGAGGGCGGGTATTACTACAGCCCTGTAGACCGTGAGCTTGGTGGTAGATTTGAGGGCCGGGTCTTCGAACACTCTTTTCCTCAGGCGGCCGAAGGCTGTGCTGGTGCACTGGAGGCGATGTTGAATCTCCTCATCAATGTCTGCTTTTGTTGATAAGCGGCTCCCGAGGTATGGGAAATGGTCCACATTGTCCAGGGCCGCGCCGTGGATCTTGATGAATGGGGAGCAGTGCTGTGCGGCGAGGACAGGCTGGTGGAGGACCTTTGTCTGACGGATGTTTAGCACAAGGCCCATGCTTTCGTACGCCTCAGTAAATACGTTAACTATGTCCTGGAGTTCAGTCTGTGAATGTGCGCAGATGCAGGTCTCATCCGCGTACTGTAGCTCAACCACAGAGGTTGGGATGGTCTTGGACCTGGCCGGGTGACGGCGAAGGTTGAACAGCTTCCCTCTGGTTCTGTAGTTTAGTTTCATTCCATAGGCGAGCTTGTTGACTGTGAGGTGGAGCATGGCAGCGCGGAAGATTGAGAAGAGGGTTGGAGCGATGACGCAGCCGTGTTTGACCCCGGTCCGGACATGGATTGGGTCTGTAATGGATCCATTGGTAAGGATCACGGCCTGCATGTCGTCGTGGAGCAGGCGGAGGATGTTGACGAACTTTTGGGGGCATCTGAAACAGAGGAAGACACTCCATAGACACTCGCAGTTGAGTGTCAAAGGCCTTTGTAAGGTCAAAGGAGGCCATGTATAAAGGGCTGGTGCTGCTCCCTGCATTTTTCTTGCAGCTGTCGTGCTGCAAAGATCATGTCCGTTGTGCCCCGTAGGGGATGAAATCCACACTGTGACTCCGGGAGGAGCTCCTCGGCCACAGGGAGAAGACGGCTGAGGAGGACTCTAACGACAACTTTCCCAGTGGCTGATAGCAGCGAGATTCCTCTGCGGTTGCCGTAGACGGACTTGTCCCCTTTTTAAAAGATGGTCACGATCACTGCATTTCTGAGATCTCCCGGCATGCTCTCCTCCCTCCAGATGAGAGAGATGAGGTCATGTACAGGAGGGCAGGAAAAAGAGTGGGAGAGCAATAGTGATAGGGGATTCAATGATGAGGGGAATAGATAGGCGTTTCTGCGGCCGCGACCGAGACTCCAGGATGGTATGTTGCCTCCCTGGTGCAAGGGTCAAGGATGTCTCGGAGCGGGTGCAGGACATTCTGAAATGGGAGGGAGAACAGCCAGTTGTCGTGGTGCACATTGGTACCAACGACATAGGTAAAAAAAGGGATGAGGTCCTACGAAACGAATTTAAGGAGCTAGGAGCTAAATTAAAAAGTAGGACCTCAAAAGTAGTAATCTCGGGATTGCTACCAGTGCCACGTGATAGTCAGAGTAGGAATCGCAGGATAGCGCAGATGAATACGTGGCTTGAACAGTGGTGCAGCAGGGAGGGATTCAAATTCCTGGGGCATTGGGACCGGTTCTGGGGGAGGTGGGACCAGTACAAACCGGACGGTCTGCACCTGGGCAGGACCGGAACCAATGTCCTAGGGGGAGTGTTTGCTAGTGCTGTTGGGGAAGATTTAAACTAATATGGCAGGGGGATGGGAACCAATGCAGGGAGACAGAGGTAAACAAAAAGGAG
The DNA here is from genome assembly GCF_044704955.1 of Pristiophorus japonicus. Taxonomy (NCBI): domain Eukaryota; kingdom Metazoa; phylum Chordata; class Chondrichthyes; family Pristiophoridae; genus Pristiophorus; species Pristiophorus japonicus. The sequence continues at coordinate 132,366,250 of NC_091977.1, forward strand.
GCAAAAGCAAAAGACAGAAAGGAGATGAGGAAAAGTGGAGGGCGGAGAAACCCAAGGCAAAGAACAAAAAGGGCCACTGTACAGCAAAATTCTAAAAGGACAAAGGGTGTTAAAAGAACAAGCCTGAAGGCTTTGTGTCTTAATGCAAGGAGTATCCGCAATAAGGTGGATAAATTAACTGTGCAAATAGATGTTAATAAATATGATGTGATTGGGATTACGGAGACGTGGCTCCAGGATGATCAGGGCTGGGAACTCAACATTCAGGGGTATTCGACATTCAGGAAGGATAGAGTAAAGGGAAAAGGAGGTGGGGTAGCATTGTTGGTTAAAGAGGAGATTAATGCAATAGTTAGGAAAGACATTAGCATGGATGATGTGGAATCTATATGGGTAGAGCTGCAGAACACCAAAGGGCAAAAAACGTTAGTAGGAGTTATGTACAGACCTCCAAACAGTAATAGGGATGTTGGGGAGGGCATCAAACAGGAAATTAGGGGCGCATGCAATAAAGGTGTAGCAGTTATAATGGGTGACTTTAATATGCACATAGATTGGGCTAGCCAAACTGGAAGCAATACGGTGGAGGAGGATTTCCTGGAGTGCATAAGGGATGGTTTTCTAGACCAATATGTTGAGGAACCAACTAGGGGGGAGGCCATCTTAGACTGGGTGTTGTGTAATGAGAGAGGATTAATTAGCAATCTCATTGTGCGAGGCCCCTTGGGGAAGAGTGACCATAATATGGTGGAATTCTGCATTAGGATGGAGAATGAAACAGTTAATTCAGAGACCATGGTCCAGAACTTAAAGAAGGGTAACTTTGAAGGTATGAGGCGTGAATTGGCTAGGATAGATTGGTGAATGATACTTAGGGGGTTGACTGTGGATGGGCAATGGCAGTCATTTAGAGACCGCATGGATGAATTACAACAATTGTACATTCCTGTCTGGCGTAAAAATAAAAAAGGGAAGGTGGCTCAACCGTGGCTATCTAGGGAAATCAGGGATAGTATTAAAGCCAAGGAAGTGGCATACAAATTGGCCAGAAATAGCAGCGAACCTGGGGACTGGGAGAAATTTAGAACTCAGCAGAGGAGGACAAAGGGTTTGATTCGGGCAGGGAAAATGGAGTACGAGAAGAAGCTTGCAGGGAACATTAAGGTGGATTGCAAAAGTTTCTATAGGTATATAAAGAGAAAAAGGTTAGTAAAGACAAACGTAGGTCCCCTGCAGTCAGAATCAGGGGAAGTCATAACGGGGAACAAAGAAATGGCAGACCAATTGAACAAGTACTTTGGTTCGGTATTCACTAAGGAGGATACAAACAACCTTCCGGATATAAAAGGGGTCAGAGGGTCTACTAAGGAGGGGGAACTGAGGGAAATCTTTATTAGTCGGGAAATTGTGTTGGGGAAATTGATGGGATTGAAGGCCGATAAATCCCCAGGGCCTGATGGACTGCATCCCAGAGTACTTAAGGAGGTGGCCTTGGAAATAGCGGATGCATTGACAGTCATTTTCCAACATTCCATTGACTCTGGATCAGTTCCTATGGAGTGGAGGGTAGCCAATGTAACCCCACTTTTTAAAAAAGGAGGGAGAGAGAAAACAGGGAATTATAGACCGGTCAGCCTGACCTCAGTAGTGGGTAAAATGATGGAATCAATTATTAAGGATGTCATAGCAGTGCATCTGGAAAATGGTGACATGATAGGTCCAAGTCAGCATGGATTTGTGAAAGGGAAATCATGCTTGACAAATCTTCTGGAATTTTTTGAGGATGTTTCCAGTAAAGTGGACAAAGGAGAACCAGTTGATGTGGTATATTTGGACTTTCAGAAGGCTTTCGACAAGGTCCCACACAAGAGATTAATGTGCAAAGTAAAAGCACATGGGATTGGGGGTAGTGTGCTGACGTGGATTGAGAACTGGTTGTCAGACAGGAAGCAAAGAGTAGGAGTAAACGGGTACTTTTCAGAATGGCAGGCAGTGACTAGTGGGGTGCCGCAAGGTTCTGTGCTGGGGCCCCAGCTGTTTACATTGTACATTAATGATTTAGACGAGGGGATTAAATGCAGTATCTCCAAATTTGCGGATGACACTAAGTTGGGTGGCAGTGTGAGCTGCGAGGAGGATGCTATTAGGTTGCAGAGTGACTTGGATAGGTTAGGTGAGTGGGCAAATGCATGGCAGATGAAGTATAATGTGGATAAATGTGAGGTTATCCACTTTGGTGGTAAAAATAGAGAGACAGACTATTATCTGAATGGTGACAGATTAGGAAAAGGGAAGGTGCAACGAGACCTGGGTGTCATGGTACATCAGTCATTGAAGGTTAGCATGCAGGTACAGCAGGCGGTTAAGAAAGCAAATGGCATGTTGGCCTTCATAGCGAGGGGATTTGAATACAGGGGCAGGGAGGTGTTGCTACAGTTGTACAGGGCCTTGGTGAGGCCACACCTGGAGTATTGTGTACAGTTTTGGTCTCCTAACTTGAGGAAGGACATTCTTGCTATTGAGGGAGTGCAGCGAAGATTCACCAGACTGATTCCCGGGATGGCGGGACTGACCTATCAAGAAAGACTGGATCAACTGGGCTTGTATTCACTGGAGTTCAGAAGAATGAGAGGGGACCTCATAGAAACGTTTAAAATTCTGACGGGTTTAGACAGGTTAAATGCAGGAAGAATGTTCCCAATGTTGGGGAAGTCCAGAACCAGGGGTCACAGTCTGAGGATAAGGGGTAAGCCATTTAGGACCGAGATGAGGAGAAACTTCTTCACCCAGAGAGTGGTGAACCTGTGGAATTCTCTACCACAGAAAGTAGTTGAGGCCAATTCACTAAATATATTCAAAAGGGAGTTAGATGAAGTCCTTACTACTCGGGGGATCAAGGGTTATGGCGAGAAAGCAGGAAGGGGGTACTGAAGTTTCATGTTCAGCCATGAACTCATTGAATGGCGGTGCAGGCTAGAAGGGCTGAATGGCCTGCTCCTGCACCTATTTTCTATGTTTCTATGTTTCTATGTATCCGCACCGACAGTGCCTCTCCGCCATACTTTAGTGCCTCAGCAGGGATTCCATCCGCTCCCGTAGAGGAGCAATGAATGATAGACTGGAATGTCAGGATTTCCGAGTTAGACTACGCATGCACTAATCCTGACGTTTCATAGGTTAAATGAAATCGAACGCTGCCAGTTTGCTGTTACCAGGACCGCAAGTCCTGGGCCAATGTTACGACCACCTTCGTCATGAGTAAATTTAAACCAACTCTGATTATACGGTACCACCAAGTGACACAACAGTGCAGAAGTACTTTCAGCAAAGGGGGTCTCCGTCGTGCTGTGAAAAGGGTAAATCTGACAGCTTTAACAAGATAGCCGAGATAACTGATTTTCAAAAATATGGCTGCGTGTAGCTTACTGTACAAATGGCTACAATGTACAGTGATTAATTGGGTCTGCAGCCAACCAAAGTGTTACAAATGTTGTGCTCAGCATCAGCTCAGAAAACAGCATTTGTGAACAATATTTCGTTGAGGAATCCTTCCATCAACAGAAGTCAAGGAGTCATCATCGCAGCTGCCTCCTTCCATGACAGCATTGCCAGGTGAGTAATGAACTCTTCAGATGAATGGAGACAAATTCAAGACAATTCAAGTTTCCAGTAGGACCTAGCTGCTTAGATAAATACTCTAAGGGTGCCCCTTCAGCTGATGATTAACAATTCCATTTGCTCTGTGGCCCTGTAGCAGAACCCTATAGTGGATAGATATTGTGGGCAGGGGTTGGAGGGGGGGGGGGGGGGTGGCGAGGAGGAGGAATTAAAGAAATTACCTTTTTGTGGAGTGCATGAAATTCACTGTACCGTTTCTCTACAAAGTGCTTCCTTCCACTCATGAGTACTTCAATTTTAAATACCTGCAAAAGCAAAATATTAAAATATATATATTTTTTTTTAAACAGTACTTGTCAGTCCATATGTGGCCATAATACTGCTCCTACTTTTAATGACATGATCTACACACAAAAAAACAAAGGACTCCAGAGACATCTAAATGTAGCATTGATTTATGATGACTCTGATAAAAGCTCGGCTGATAAGTTTGCTCAACAGACTGATTCAACAGCAATTGTACTCTGGGTTATTTATATTTTTACACCTTTCCATCTTCTGCACATTGATGAATCATTAAATATACTGCACTAATTTTACTGAACCAGTTTGGAATTAAACCAGTTAGCAGACCATAAACAAAAGATGTTGGAAACATACAGCAGGTTAATGACATCTAAAAGTGAATACAGTTAATATTTTGTCACTTGAAACATTAATCCATTTTTTCCTTTCAGATTATCAACCTGAAGTGCATTTCTGGCATTTTCTTTATCTCAGATTTCGAGGATATGCAGTTTTCTTTAAATTACTTTACTGAGCACATAGCGAAGGTACAAGTTTATAATTTTGTGGTTCTATGCACAGTACACCTGACAACAGAAACCATTAATATCTTACAAGCAGTGCAGAGATGTGCAACCACTCCTGCTGCAGGTTAATTTCTTTATAACCTACATATTTATTCATTTAAAAAATCTCAGCTGGACATTTTCAGTCTGCTGTAACACAATGAGGCATGGCAAAAGTTCGCTTTCATTACAAGACAAATATGACAGGTTCTATTGCTTTCACTGGCCTGTGGAAGGTTGAAAGGCCAGATAGCAAGTCTCTGGGTGTGCTAATTAATACCCTGCACAGTGCCTCTGCCTTGAATCTTGGGTCACTGATTTGGTCTGGAAAATGGATGATAAAGAACATAGGAGAACGCAGCCAACCATAGGTACTCAGTACAGAACAGGCATACTGAACAGTATATAATATTGTTGTGTTTCAGCAAGTAACATTTAGAGAACACAGTGAAAGATCTTAAGCAAGTAGATTTTCTGATCTACTTTATGTCTCAAAAAATAACAGCAATGTTTTTTTCTTTTCTGGGCAATGTTTTCCTAAATTACTGAAAACCATTACTTTTCATTAAAAAAGACTGAACATAAAATGTGAACAGAAAGTACAGAAATGAGCTTCAAGAAAAAGTGAAGAAATACTTCCATTAAATGTACTATCCAAAAGCACATTGTAAATGCAAAATTACTACCAAAAAAAACTTGTAAAAAGATTAAAAATAATGAAATGTTAAAAATGTGTAAAGTACAAATGGCCTGCCATTTTATCGCTTCTAACACTATTTGCTTTTTCATTGTGATTAATTACATTTAATCGTGGTCTGAATCTAGCATCTCCCAACAGTATGAAGTTTAGAACAACCTAGTATTTTTAAGTCTCCAATGAATCAATGCCACTTGTCCCTTTGGTTAGAATCTAATGAAGGGCAACTTAGAGAATGCCATTTTTCAGTTGACTTCATAGTTTAAAAAAAATATGCAACAGCTTGATGAACAATCCATCATAAAGTTTGCTGTTCTTAAGTCACTGCAGAACAAATTAGTGTTCAAGTAGGGAAATAAATTGCTGGTGAAGCAAAAACCATCTGACCAATTTATCTCGCTCCTTCCAATAAGCACAGACAAATTAATATCCAGAAGCCAATTCAGCTGACATTCCTATATACTGAAGATGACTAGATCCCGAGCATTCTGAAAAATATTTGATCACCCAAGTATATCCTAAAGAATGAACAAAAATATGCATGTAACCCAGATACCTATTCCTTCATAAGAACATGTACAATCTGCTCGCTCAGATTCTATCAACTCTACGTAATCTCCTGAAAAAAGGCACAAGCTGACATAACCTTTGATGCTGTTCACGGGAGAGACTCATCGGTCCTACTGATCAGCGGAGAAGCAGACTGCAGATGACAAGTGACACCTTTTCTATTCGGTCCACCAGTCTCTCCAAGGTGCAGTCCAAAGTTTGGATGGCAGACGTTTGAGCTTCCAAAGCTATAAATCCTGACAACACAGACTTCTGCTGTGGGGACCTGGTCGAAGCTGGCCATACGCTCCAAGGCAGGCTGTAGAGTGGTGATGCCGTGCAAAATGACACCACGTGGGCTGGAAGCAGACTGCTTTATAGTTCCAAGAGGGGGTGTCAGGCTGCCTGTTGGTCCTGTCGAACCTGGGTGCATAATTGTCAGGCCAATCTAACAGTCGGCCGACAAAAAAAATAAAATGGTGTTGCCAGCAACACCACCTCCCCTTTAAGGGCGGCTGTGCCACCGACCAACAAAGAGTGCACCGACAGAAAAAGCTGTCGGGGGCACAGATCGGCGGCTGGAAGACTTTTGGAAGTGAATTTCCCTCCCGGGGCGGCTCCGTTGCGGTGCGCGCTCTGATGACGTCTTTAACGACGCATCAGCAGGAGCGGGGCAGATCTCCACACAGCATCAAAAAGCCCTGAGCTCAATTTCGCTAATGACAGCCATTCCGCACCGTCCCATGGCTGCCGAGAGGCCTTATCGGGAGGCCGAATTTCGGCCCCTTGGTATAACTGCTTGTGTTACGCAAGCAGATTTATTTTCATAGCTGGGTCCCTGAAGCTTGCATCCATGTCCTCCTCAAACGAGTTGGGAGAGAATGTCACCAGTCACCTCCTACCATCAATATCTGCTCCTGTTCACTTATGTTGGGTGAGTCACCACATGTACACCCCTCTAAAACATTCTCTAGCCTAGCTGTGGTACCAATCTCTGTGCTGGTGTTTGGGAGGGATGGAGTGGAGAATGATGCCTCCCTCAGAAGGACATCCTCCTCTAAGGTCCGTTCTTCTATAGGATCATTCAGGGACAAGTTAGGATGGCACCGACAGGATGCACAGTGGCAGATCACAGCCCACAATGCACCCCATTGTTATTAAGCTAGCTGAATGTGCGTTTTTCTGAGGTACAAGTAATAATCAGAGACTCGGTTTAGATAAGACCCCAGCCTCAAAATCTCCAATGTGGACAGCTCTCGAGGGGCCACTGATGTTGAGAGCTTGCTGCTCCAGCTTGGAGAGAATCATGATGTTGGATGTTCCTCCCTCCGGCCAACTCCTCTCCCTTGTACTGTGCATCATTTTCTCCTATAGAGAGGACAAGACTTAGTGAGTTGCTACTGAAAAGGAGTGCACATGTGGGAGCTTCTGCTTTATTTTTTTGCATATGTTGATAGGGAGAAGAAGCAAGATGCAAGCAGGATAGGAATGTATGACCTAAGCCAGATTATCTGTTCATTCATTTCATTACAGTGGGATCTTGCTGTGCACACTGACTGTCATGTTTCTTACATTATAACAGTGACTACAATTCAATAGTGCTTCACTGGTTGTAAAGTGCTTTGGGACGTCCTGAGGTCATGGAAAGTGTTATATTAATGCAAGTTTTTTCTTTCTTACGGAGATGTTGAATAGAAAATAAGTGGCTGGAGCATAAAGTGAGCAAAGAGTCATCAGAGGAGATCCTTGCTTTACAATAGCTACCATGTGACAACAGAATACTATTAGTGGCTGCTGTGAAGGTAGTAAGGCGTTACTGTGGTATTTGAACTGAGAATGAGGGATGACATTGTATGCCCATGTGATGATGAAACATGTGATGCATGAGAGAATTGTTCAGTGCTGGGGTTAAGGGGAATGGAGGATTGCACTGCACCCAGGTCCTGGGGAGGATGCTCCTGGAGCTGACTAGCTCAGCCACCTTTCTCCAGGTCTGGTAAATGTCCATTTTGGGTTTCTTCCTTCCATCCGTTCCACCAGGACCTCTACTGAGGCTTCAGGGAACTTGTGATTTGCTTCTGACTAATATTGTGCTTCGCACCAATAAAAGATACCAATGTCACTTAAGTGAACACAACCTTTAAGAGGCACATTCCCACTTTAAATAAGCCTCTGGTGGCCCGCCTGAAATTATACCCAGAAAGTGTGCAGGCCTCATAGTCTCAACACAATCAAGAGCCAAACCCACTAGTCAAATTTAAATGTAACCCAAGACTTAAAATACCCCGAGCTCGATATCTAGGTCAATGAGTGAGATTTGCACCTTTCCCACCCATGCCTGCTCCGGGTTAAAATTGACCTCATAGCCTAATTTATAAAGAAATTATGCCAGAATTAAACAAGTTGTGGAATCATCTTTGGCACTCTTTTATGAATTGCTCCAAAACTTCAATGGTACTTTAAAGATAAGATACCAAAAATTATACTCAATAACCCTACCTGTATTCTAGTATTTGACCAGACATTTTAATAACAGCTTCACATTTACTGAATACTTTGAGTGAATGGACAAAAATCACATTTAAATCCTTTTTAAATAGACACCAATTCACTGTGTATACATTTAAAGTTTATTTTTCCAATATGTATAATCTTCTATTTGGCAATTCCAAACCCATCTACTTAATCCGTCCAGTTCCCTTAGTGTCATCAATCCTCCTTATACTTGACACCCAGCCACATAGCTTGGGGCATGGGCAACGGTTAGGTTATTAGAAATTATCTCCCCAATATCATTTACAAATAGTCTAAAAACCAAGAATAGCCCCCCCCCACAACATTCCTCCAGTCACTTTCCTGCAACCCTACCCCACCCTCACACACTAACGCCAGATGAAGCTCTGTCCATTTATGAACCATCTTCAGTTTGTACTGCTAAAGCAGTTTTCAATCCAACAAATGCAGAATTCAGCTAGCTTAATAATTTAATTAAAGAAAAGACAATGTTCATATAACCTGAAAACAGTGTGAAATCACTCAACCTTTTTTGAAGGACAGACTTACATTTATGTAGCGTCTCAAATCTCAGAAACACATTATATAAATTAATTACATTTTGGAGTGCAACTGCTGTTTTTTTTTCATTACAGGTTGAACCTCCCTTATCCAGAACCCTCGGGACCTGGCCTGTTCTGGATAAGGGATTTTTTCGGACGAGGGGTGGTCACGTTAAATTGGATGGTACAGATACTGAGCAAGGGGATATCGGGGTTGGCTGACTTGGGGCTGGGAGTGCTGCAGAGAGATCATGGCGGGGTGCGGGGGGGGGGGTGGTGGCGGGCGATGGATCGCGAGGTCAGGCCAGCAATTGCAGGAGTCGGCAGCGAGGAAGGACTTCAATTTGTTCATGTTGGAGTTCTGCGCATGCACCACCCGGTGGCCAGGAATGGTTCTGGTCGAGGGGTGGTTCTGGATAAGGGAGGTTCAACCTGTATGTTTTTTTTTGAGATGTGGGAAACACTGGAAAGATTGCATTTATTGCCCATCCCGTTACCCAGAAAAGGTGATGATGGGCCTTCATCTTGAACTGCTGTAGTCCTTCTGCTGAAGGTGTTAGATACGGTATACCAGGATTCATTGAGCAACGGAGAAGGAACAGAATTTATTTCCAAGACTGGATGGATTGTGACTTGGCAGTGGTGTTCTCACAACATTGCGCGCTTGTAACATAGGAAGGGAGACAGTGGATATGAAGTTCAGTGGCAGGGGTACTGAACAAACAAACTGCTCAGTCCTGGATGGTGTCGAGCTTCTTGAATGTTGTTTCGACTATCATCATCCAGGGAAGTGATGACTATTCCATCACATTCCTGAGCTGAGCCTTGCAGCTATCAGACAGCCTTTGAAGGGTCCGGAGGTGAACTACTCGTCACAGAGTACCCAGCCTCTCTCCTCCTATTGTAGCCATGGTATTGATCTGGCTGGTCCAATTAAGTTTCTGGTTGAAGGGAACCCCAAAGATGTTGCTGGTGGGGAACTGCGCAATGGTAATATCATTGAAGGTCACGGGAAGCTGGCTGGGCTTTCTCTTGCTCAAGATGGTACACATCTGGCAAAGATGTTATTTTCCACTTGTCAGCCCAAGCTTGGATGTTATCCAAGTCCTGCTATTGGCTGGCATGGGCTGCTTTATTATTGGGAATGGAGCTGAACACTGAAATTATCAGGGAACAGTCCTACTCCTGGCCACATGCCAGAGCAATGGCAACAAATAAAGGTGTTTGGACCAAGGACTCCTTCTCTGGAGAACCCCGCTGTGAAGGCCGGGCCTGTGCTGATCAGCCAGACAACCACAACCAGCCGTTTGAGGATTTTCCTTTTGACCCCCAGTGACCTCATTTTTTGCTCGGGGTATTTGATGTCATACATGGTCGAATGCTGCCTTGATGGGGACAGCTACTCTCATGTCCCAACCGACATTCTGCCCGTGCCCTAGAACCGAGTGGAGCAGAACTCAAACCTAATGAGATTATTGGTGATTAGCTGTCGCTTGATGGCACTATTGATGGCTCCTTCTATCACTTTACAGATGATTGCGAGAAGACTCGCACCAAGTTCCATTCACCCATCATCCCTATGCTTGCTGACCTATACTGGCTCCCGGTCACCAAACACCTACATTTTAAAATTCTCATCCTCATGTTCTAATCCCTCCATGGCCTCGCTCTCCCCGTCTCTGTAACCTCTCCAGCTCTATAACCCGAGATCTCTGCAGTCCTCTAACTCTGGTCTCTTGTCTGTCCACCCACACCCCGCCCTTCCTTCACACCATCACCGGCGGCAGTGCAATCAGCTGTCTAGGCCCTTCGTGTTGGAATTCCTAAACATCTCCACCTCTTTCCTCCTTTGACACTCCTTAAAACCTACCTTTCTACCAAGCTTATGGTCACTTATCCTAACTTCTTCTTTAACTCAGTGTCAATTTTTGTCTGATTCTGCTCCTGTGAAGTATCTTTGGACATTTTACTATGTTAAAGAGGTTTATATAAATGCTGTTGTTATTGCTGCTGTTAAGCAGTAATTGATTGGGTTATATTTATACTTTTTCTTTGAATAGGACATGCGTGCTCAATCTTACACATCGTCAGGGAGATGCCAGTGTTTTAGCTATATTGGAACGGTTTGGCTAGCGGAGCAGCTGGTTCTGGTGCATAAATCTTCAGCACTACAGCTCGGATGTTGTCAGATCCCATATCCTTCATTGTATCCCGTGTACTCAATTACTCCTTAATGTCACATGGAGTGAACTGAATTGGCTGGACACTAGCTTCAAACAGCTTTTTATGGACTACAAAATCACAACTTAAAGCTAAACATTGAGTACATTAGAAATTAATAGATATGAAGAGATGTAGTCAGTTTGAATAGCAATAATTAATGGACAGTTACTTAAAAGAATGAGTAGTCGAGGTAAGTTAGTTGCGTAACTGTAGTTCAGCGTCAACAGAACCACTGATTATTAAATTACAGCTGAGACCAGTGTCCGAGACTATTGCAAATTGGTGAGATTACTTTTAGGAGTAACTCTTTAGATAGCTGTCAAGTTAACAGCAGTGGAGAGCCAGTCTACTGGAAAGATTGTCTAGATGCTAGTTTTTAGCAATGCCGCAGAGTTAATACGGTTTTGTCCATAATAGCGGCATAGTTGAATTAATCTCCTTCCTTCTCTGGGATGAAAGAGTTAGCTTCTGGAGCACTGAGTCAATGAGCCCCTTCAGCGACATGGTTAGGTGTTACAACTGGGTCCTCGGTTTCAACTGCGTACCTTCGCAGGAGTGAAGATATCTGCTAACTGGCCTGGTGTAGCCACAATTTAAGTTCTTCCTCTGACTCTGTCTTGAAGGTGCCTTACTGATAAGGCTACCTTTTTACATCTGCTAGGTACAGATTACAACGATTGACCATTCCAATCTGGACTACCAGAGGTGTACCAAGTACTTGCCTTAAATTCAAGAAAAAACCCTCTCCATACAACCAACCAATGTGAGTGACATGTTCCAGAAGGCTTCACCCCCTTTTTATCAATCACCTCGAATAAACATGGAAGGGCCTCGATGCTTTTGTGCCAGTAAAGCCTGAACATCGAGACTGGGTGTCTCTGTTTTATAACCTATCTTGCCTATCCAAAGTATCTCACACAAATATATGGGGACGTGACATGCAATGTTCCCTTTAATTTTTAGGGGGTGCGTGGCCCCTTTAAGGGGCTGTTCAGGCTATTCAAAATATCGCACATGCATGGTTTTTCCTATTTAAAAACCTGTGAGCTGGCTGCGCGGGAGCTGCAGAGCACTGCCCGGGAACATTGGTGCCATGTTTATGTCCCTCTAGGTGGTTCTTCCCTGTGCCTGAGTATTCTAAATGATATAACACTATTAACAAATTTCTTGTTTATATATACAAGCCTTCATGGTGCAATTAACTTAGAAGCTTTATGGCTTAATTAATTTAAATGCATGGGGTTTCATCAAGTCTGTGTATGACTAGCTTTGCTTCTGCAATGACTCAAGAGTCTGGTTACTGTAAACTCACTCAAATGCAACCTGATCCATCTTTATTCCAGTCCAAGAGTGCCTGCGTGACAAAGACACCCAGCTTATATACAGGTGACCAAGCACACATGCCATACGTGTACAGCCCGATGACCTCTGACCACGGCGCCCTCTGGTGTCTAGTGACCCCCAAGCATTAATACATAACAGCTTCATAGCTACTTGTCAGCATTCAGCTCAACTACTGTTCCATCCTCCATTTTTAAGAGCACATTTCAGGCAATTTACTGAGCATTTCCCCCATGAATCTTGAAGGCACTCTTCAGGTGATTTACAGAATACTTTTTCAACACAGTAGTCATTTAGGTAGGCAAACACAGCATCAGCTAGATTCCACACATCGCAATAAGATGAATGAGCAGTTAATCTGTCTTGGTCGTATTCGTAAAGGGATGAATGGAGATATTGGGAACTCCTTGCTCTCCTTGAAATAGGTCCATGGAATCTTTTACATTCACCTGAACAGGTAAACGGGGATCGTAGTTGAACATCTCATCCAAAAGATGGCACCTCTGACAACGCAGCACTCCCTTAGTACGCACCAGAATGCCAACTTAGATTATACGCTGAAGTCCTGGAGTGGGGCTTGAACTCATGACCTTCAACTCAGATGGGAAAGAGATGCCACTGGACCAAAATGACACTTCTATTATTCAACAACAACTTGTATTTATATAGTGCCTTTGACATAGCAAAACATCCAAAGGCATTTCATAGGAGCATTATCAAACTAAACCGAGTCACACAGGGAGATATTAGGGGGCCTAAACTGTCTCTTCCGATAAGGCCTCTGGCCGCCTGAAAGTGGCGGCGATGGGGCGGTGCGGAATGGCTGCCAAGTCTCCGCGGAGGGGCCGCCACTTTGAAACTTGCCCTTCCTCAGGTTTGGAGCGGTGTCCGGGACCACTCTGCCCGGTTTCCAGCTGCAGCGCGCACGCGTCAACCCATTACCGACTAGCGGGGACCTCCTCGCGAAATTGCCCCTTTATCGGAATTGCCCCACGGGAGCGGCGCCGGCGCCGATCGTTGCCCCGAACAGCTTTTGCTGTCGGTACACTCTCTGTGGCTTGGCGGCGCGGGTGCCTTTAAAGAGGAGGTATCGCTGCCAGCAATGCCTTCTTATCTTTTTTTTGTTGGCCGACTGCCAGGTCGGGCCAACAATTACGGCCGTGGGTTCGGCCAAGCCGCCAACAGGCAGCCCGGCACTCCCTCTTAGGTGCCAGGCCGCTGGCCCGGCCAAAATCATTCCTGGTGGCCCAGTGTTTTTCACTAAAGTGGCTGCAGAGTTCGAACCGCCTCTCCCCTTTAACTGAAGGGGTGAGATGGTGTGATGCGCCAGCTGATGACTGACAGCATCGGCTACTCCTCCTTGCCCCCACTTCTGCCCCGCTAGTGACAGCCATTCCGCCCCGCCCCTATGATAAGGCCACTTCCACCCTGCTCCAAAAAAATGCCCGAAGTGTTGAATTTCTGCATGGGGCGGCCAGAATACATCGAAAATGGTAGGTGGAGGGATTTGAAAACAAGGGTGAGAACTTTAAATTTGAGGTGTTGCTGGACTGGGAGACAATGTAGGTCAGCGAGCACAGGGTGAACGGGACTTGCTACGAGTTAGGACACGGACAGCAGAGTTTTGGATGAGCTCCACTGAATGCCAGCCTTTAATAGATCCTTTTTACTCCTAGTCAAAATGTAATTAACCCACCTCACAATGGGGCTCAATTTTCCCCAAAGCTTTTTTTGGCGTACTTGAAGTGTTACGCCCGATTTTTTCAGGCCCAAGTAAGAGCCAAAAAAGTGTTGTAAGTTTCCCAGTTGGATCTCTTCATTTTGGCATGGCCTAACCCGACCTTTAGTTTTGGGGGTGGAGCATTGATCTGCGCCAAAAAGATCGGGCTGCCATGGTAACCAGGGAAACAATGCTAGCTGAGGCTGCAAAGTGAAGCTCTCTCTCTCTCTGACTGTGTGTGTGAACCAGGGACCAAGAATGGGACCGGACTGTGTGTGTGAACCGGGGACTGAGAATGGGACCGGACAGCCTTCAGGCAGGGTTGGAGGTAAGGTGCTGCTATGTGTTTTTCAATTCTTTCAGTGTGTCTGGCCATCTGCTGCACCGCTTTCCTTACCTGCGCCGATTTCCTTAACTCTAGGGAAGATTTTTCAGAACAGGCCACATACGCTGGCTTAATCAGAACTGGAGTAACTTTCAGCTGGCCAACTTCCCTAAATGGCCAGAAGTGGGGTAGGTGGCTGGTTACGCCCCCTTTGGCTGAAAAAAAACTGACTTAAAAAATTCGTAACTGAGTTTTGCTGGTGCAAATTGATTGGGGAAACTGGAGATTTTTAAGTTGGGCCAGAAAAAGCAGCCAGCTCCAAAAAAAAAACAGCACAAATACTGGGAAAAATTGAGCCCATGATCTCCCACTGCTGGAGCATTGTTTGTTCTGCTTTAAAAAAAATTATAAACTATTATTCTGGGCTAGGTTCCTTTTTATCTACAATAACAACAACTTGTATTCATAGAGCGCCTTTAATGTAGTGAAACGTCCCAAGGCGTTTCACAGGAGTATGATGAGATAAAACAATTTGACACCGAGCCGCATAAGTAGAAATTAGGGCAGGTGACCACAAGCTTGGTCAAAGAGGTAGGTTTCAAGGAGCGCCTTGAAGGAGGAAAGAGAGGCGGAAAGGTTTAGGCAGGGAGTTGCAGAGCTTGGGTCCTAGGAAACAGAAAGCATGGCCACAAATGATTGAGCGATTATAATCAGGGATGCTCAAGGGGGCAGAATTAGAGGAGCACAAACATATCAGGGGGGGGTTTGGGGCTGGAGGATATTACATAGATAGGGAAGGGCGAGGCCATGGAGGGATTTGAAAATAAGGATGAGAATTTTGTAATCGATGCGCTGCTTAACCGGAAGCCAATGTAGGTCAACAAGCACAGGGCTGATGGGTGAACGCGACTTGGTGCAAGTTAGGACACGGGCAGCTGAGTTTTCTAGTTTAGGTAGGACAGAATGTAGGAGGCCAGCAAGGAGTGTCATGCCTACAGGTAACAAAGGCATGGATGAGGGCTTCAGCAGCGGATTAGCTGAGGCGAGGGCAGAGACAGGCGATGATAAGGAGGTGGAAATAGGCAGTCTTAGTTATGTTGCGGATATGTAGTTGAAAGCTAATTTCAAGGTCAAATATGACACCAAGATTGCGAACAGTCTGGTTCAGCCTCAGACAGAAGTTGGGGAGAGGAATGGAGGCAGTGGCTAGGGAACAGAGTTTGTAACAGGGACTGAAAACAATGGCTTTGGTCTTCCCAATATTCAATTGGAGAAAATTTCTGCTCATCCAGAACCGGATGCCAGACAAGCAGTCTGACAATTTAGAGACCGTGGAGGTGTTGAGAGAAGTGGTAGTGAGGTAGAGCTGGGTGTCTGCGTACATGTGGAAACTGACTTTGTGTTTTCGGATGATGTCGCCAAGGGGCAACATGTAGATCAGAAATAGGAGGGCCAAGGATAGATCCTTGGGGGATACCAGAGGTAATGATGCGGGGGTGGGAAGAGAAGCCGTTGCAGGTGATTCTCTGGCTACAAAGGATGTAATTTGTGACTTTGATGAGAGCCGTTTCGGTACTGTGGCAGGCGCGGAATCTGTATTGGAGGGATTCAAACATGGAATAGTGGGAAAGATGGGCATGGATTTGGGAGGCGACAACACGTTCAAGGACTTGAAAGGGAAGGGAGGTTGGAGATGGGGCGATAGTTTGCAAGGACGGAGGGGTCGAGGGTTGTTTTTTTGAGAGGGGTGATGACAGCAGATTTGAGGGAGAGGGGGACACAACCTGAGGAGAGAGAACCATTAACAATGTCAGCTAAGATGGGAGCCAGAAAAGGAAGTTGGGTGGTCAGCAGTTTGGTGGGAATAGGGTCAAGGGAGCAGGAACTGGGTCTCATGGACAGGATGAGCTCGGAAGGGTAATGAGGGGCAATTGGAGTGAAGCTGGAGAAAGATGTATGGTCAGGACTAGGGCAAGAGAGATTGTTAGAGGTCGTTTGGCCCGGTGAGTTCGGGGTAGGAAGGGAAGAGGCGGAGGCGGCCAAATGGATGGTCTCAATCTTAGAGACAAAGAAGTCCATGAGCTCCTCACACAATGATTCTGGAATAGTGAGCGATTTTGGCAGATGAGAGCAGGACCAGATAGTGCTTTATGTGGTCCAGCCATATCTGGCGGTGAATGGCTAAACCAGTTGTCCGCCATATCCATTCAAGTCTGCATCCCTTGGACTTAAGGGAGTGAAGATCAGGGCTGTACCAGGGGGAACGGCCAGGGTAAGAGGGAGTCATTGTTTTAACATGGACCCGGGCATCAAAGGTGGTAGTGAGGGTACAATTGAGCAGATCGGTAGTTGCAGAAATGTCATGGTGAATGGAGGGCCAAAGGATGGACAGTTGGGAGTTCATAAGTGCAGTTGTAAGAGAGTTGGGAGAGAGTTTTTTCCAGGGGCGGACACAGAAGGAGGTAGGGTTGCGGGGGGGGATTTGGAGGAAGCGGGATGTAGGTGGAGAGCGATACGAGGAAGTGGTCAGAGATGGCCTTATTTACGATTGACACAATAAAAAAGCAAGGTCACAAGAGATGGCAAGGTCAAGGGGGTGGCCGTATATATGGGTTGGGTAGTTTCCTATGAAATGAGGTAGTTTCCAGACCAATACTTTTACCTTTGATGCTTCCTGTTGTTCATCTATTTTCAATTTTATAGAGGTAGAATCTACTTTTCCAAGTGATGACATTAAACGTTTGTGTGGGAAAGCAATCTAGATTCTCTTAAAAGAACACTGAATGTAACACAGTAGTTGAGAATTTGTGAGTCCCAAGCAGAAGCAAACATTACATAACCTATTAAAATACCATAATATGTAGCTCTAGAAAATGTAATTTAATCCCATTGAAGACTAAAAATAATAACTTGAGCAAGATAGAATGAAAAGTAGGCTATTACCAATTGGATTATCACCTCCATTTTAGGATTTGTTTAAAAAAATGATTTCCCTGTGCCTTTACCTAAAAGTGCAATTGATGGCTTCCAGTGCGCCAGTGCAGCCTTTGGCCGCCTGAGGAAAAAAATGTTCGAAGACCAGGCCCACAAATCTGCCACCAAGCTCATGGTCTACAGGGCTGTAGTAATATCCGCCCTCCTGTATGGCTCAGAGACATGGACCATGTGCAGTAGACATCGCAAGTCGCTGGAGAAATACCACCAATGATGCCTCTGCAAGATCCTACAAATCCCCTGGGAGGCCAGACGCACCAACATTTAGTGTCCTCGACCAGGCCAACATCCCCAGCATTGAAGCACTGACCACACTTGATCAGCTCCGCTGGGCAGGCCACATTGTCCGTATGCCAGACATGAGACTCCCAAAGCAAGCGCTCTACTCGGAACTCCTTCACGGCAAACGAGCCAAGGGTGGGCAGAGGAAACATTACAAGTACACCCTCAAAGCCTCCCTGATAAAGTGCAACATCCCTACCGACACCTGGGAGTCCCTGGCCAAAGACCGTCCTAAGTGGAGGAAGTGCATCCGGGAGGACGCTCAACACCTCGAGACTTATTGCCGAGAGCATGCAGAAATTAAGCGCAGGCAGTGGAAAGAGCGTGTGGCAAATCTGTCCCACCCTCCCTTACCCTCAATGACTACCTGTCCCACCTGTGACAGGGACTGTGGCTCTCATATTGGACTGTTCAGCCACCTAAGAACTCATTTTAAGAGTGGAAGCAAGTCTTCCTCGATTCCGAGGGACTGCCTATGATGATGATGATGACCTAAAAGTGCGATTTTAATAAATGCCTATGTATTGTGGCACTATAGATATACTGGTACAAGATGCACTATTGTGCAGTGAAGGTATATCCCCATTACCTCTCTACCTACAGCCAGAATCCAAGATTCCTTAACCTGTTCCAAAGTCAAGCATGAAATGTCAGGTGAAGGCCCTCAGGTATAAGTTAGAGACCAGAATGGACAGCAAGATAGTATGAATCACTGTCACTCTAAAATGTAGAATCAGCAGTTCCAAATCCTTTCTACCTGGACATCTAAAAAGGAAAAAAAGCTGCTCCAAGAGGTTTAGTATTGATTTTTTTCTGAACAAAGAGACTTTCTCTGGTTACATGATACATCATAATCAGGTAATTTGTACTAGTGCTTCAACAGCTGAAGAACACCACACTCAAAAAATGTCGACTTGCAAAAAAGTGCAGAATACTTCAGATATTGAGATTTTTAACAAAAACAAAAAACCTTTTCTGAAAAGATCAAATGTCAGCTTTTTTTTGTTGAAAGTATTATTTTGCAATATGTTACAGTATTGTACAGTATTCTAATCAATCAGTGTTGACCTCTTGCCTCCCGCTCCCCCTCCTAAGGTTATATATAATTAGAAGCAATGTGCTCTCTAAAGTGAATTGGTCTTACTGTACTGTGTTTGCTTTAAAGAAAATTTACACTTCCCAATCAAAAATCAATAGGATCTTGACCCAACATAGTACAGACATCCTAAATAGTGCTAAGAAAAGCCAATTAAATAGAAAGACTGCCTGCATGAGACAGTAAAACAAATCTAAAATACATCATAACTGGAAGATATTGTATAACTAAAGCAACACCAACACATAACGTGGACTCTCCGATTGTTCAGACCTTAAGTAAAATATAATTCTCCAGCATGGATCAATCTAGGGACCCACCCCCCACGAAAATTAATAGATAATTTATTTCTCCCCGCCGCTGGACAGTTCATGTTAAAGGACATTCAAATGTGCATCAGCATGCCTGTCCCTATTGCATTATCTACACGGAGACTGACAATACAAAATGATGGATTTGACAACAGAATCAAGGGGTAATGGTTAACGCACAAATGATTACAAGAACTAAAAATGCAAAATATTTGCAAATGCAAACCCTTGTAACAGCTCATAGTAATGGGTCAGATATCAATTCTTTTGTAAAACAATAGGACTATGGAATTAGGTCAGAGTATATTAGGTCAGAAGAGCAGGGGAGTTATCCCCGGTGTCGTGGCCAATATTTATCCCTCAATCAAAATAACAAAAACAGATTATTTGGTCATTATAACATTTTTGTCCGTGGGAGCTTGCTTGTGCGCAAATTGGCTGCATTTCCCATATTACAACAGTGACTACACTCCAAAAGTACTTCATTGGCTGCAAAGTGCTTTGAGACATCCAGTGGTTGTGAAAGGCACTATATAAATCCAAGCCCAATATAAGCCCACTGAGTCCCATAGCTACCTGGACTACACTTCCTCCCACCCTGCACTCAGTAAGGACTCCATTCCATTCCCCCAGTTTCTGTGTCTCCTGTCGTATCTGCTCTTACGATGTCACCATCCATACTAGTGCCTCTGATGTGCCTTCCTTTTTCCTCAACGAGGATTCCCCTCCACATGGCCCTCGACTGTGTCCGTTCTATTTCCCACACTTCTGCTCTCACTTCTTTCCCTCCCTCCCAGAAACACAACACGGTTCCCTTTGTCCTCACCTTTCACCCCACCAGCCTCCACGTTCAACAGATCATCCTCCGCCATTTCCACCACCTCCAGTGTGATCCCACCACCAATCACATGTTCCCTTCCCCTCCCCTCTCAGCATTCCAAAGGGACTGCTACCTCCGCTACACCCTGGTCCACTCCGCAACCACCCCCAGCACCCCTCCCCTTCCAACGGTATCTTCCCGAGCAAGCACAGGAGAAGCAACATCTGCCCTTTTACCTCCCACTGTTCAGGGCCCCAAACACTCCTTCCAGGTGAAAGTGATTTACTTGTACTTCCTTCAATTTAGTATACTGTATTCGCTGCTCACGATATAATCTCCTCTCCACCGGGGAGACCAAACACAGATTGGGGGACCACTTTACAGAGCACCTTCGTTCAGTCCATAAGTTAACCCCGAGCTTCCGGACGCCTGTCACTTTAGTTCTCCGATCCACTCCCACTCTGACCTCAACATCCTCGGACTCCTCCACTGTTCCAATAAAGATCAACTCAAGTTCGAGGAACAGCATCTCATCTTTCGTTTAGGCACTTTACAGCCTACTAGACTCAACATCGAGTTCAACAATTTCAGACCATAACCTTTGCCCATATTTCTTTTCCCTTTCCAAAACCCACCCTCCCTTTTTTTTCTCTTTCCCATGGCAGCTGGTGGATGATTCTGCCATTCACACCCCATCTAGACTCATCTTTTGTTTCTTAACTTGTGCCATGACCATCTCATTTTTGCCCATCATCCCTTTTGTTGTTTAATCTCTCCTGCCTTCCACCCTATCACAGATCTTCCCTTTTATTCTTTCCTTTCCTCCCCCCCCCCCTTTCAGGGCCCCTGCACTTCCTTAAGAATCT
Organism: Pristiophorus japonicus; assembly: GCF_044704955.1. NCBI lineage: Eukaryota > Metazoa > Chordata > Chondrichthyes > Pristiophoridae > Pristiophorus > Pristiophorus japonicus. The sequence goes on from NC_091977.1 coordinate 132,386,999, forward strand.
GTTACATCTCGACAGTTCTGATGAAGGGTCACAGACCCGAAATGTTAACTCTGCTTCTCTCCACAGATGCTGCCTGACCTTCTGAGATTTCCAGCATTTTCTGTTTTTATTTCAGATTCCAGCATCCGCCGTATTTTGCTTTTATATATTATATAAATCCAAGTCTTTCTTTCTTTCTATATGCATCACTTATACACACTGTGAACAGAACAGTTGTTAATCACAATCCAAATCATTTTATCTTCCCACAGATATGCATTATGTGACTCGACATCAACAAAAAAATACATTTCCTCTTACCTGATCAAAGGCCATGCCAAGAAATAACTTCATAATGAACTATATGCTATGTAATTCTACCCCAAAGTATAGAACTACAGGAGACCCTCAATGTATACATTTGCAAGTGTATGCAAAACTACAGCATATTATGTATTGTTTTGTTTCGTAATCTAATAAAGTATGTAAATTTTACACAACTCAATTAAAAAGACATTAACCGAATTGTGTAAAACTAAAAAAGGCCAATAAAAAAAAATTACAGAATTTTCTGGACACACAGTAAATGTCCTAAATGCACACTGAGCATCAACAGGAGAGTTTAAGGAGATAACCACAAGTATAGAAGAGCTAGGTTATCAGTAGGCTTTTGAAAGTGGGGAGAGAGTTATCAACATGGAGGAGTTGAGGAGGAGTTTCAGAGTGTGAAGGCAATATAGCTGAAGGCTGCTTCAATAGTGGAGTGGCGGGGGAGGGTGGGTGGGGTTGGGTAGGGGTGGAAGAAAGAGCACAGAGTATGAAGAAAGGGACCACACTGCTTGGGTGTATCGGGAGCAAAGGGGAATTGTAAAACAAAGGTTTTGAATTCAATGATTTGGGAAAACGGGGTTACCAGGGATCATTGGAGACTGGCAGGATGGGTAAGCAGAACTAGATGCTGGTGGTGGAGTTTTGAATAAGTTGGAGCTTATGTAAAGTGAAGCCTGGAGGTAGTCTATGGGTAATGAAAAGTGTGCATAAGGTCTTCAGCTGTGATGGAGTGAGATAGGGCTAAGGTGAGCGATATTTCCGAGATATAAGTAAGCCATCTTCAGTGCTGGCTTCTCCTCCTATTCATCACCAGAGATATGCAGACTATATTGGAATAGATAGGAGTGGAACCAAGCAATTTTAGTTCCATAAGGATACAATACAAGGAGGATAGAAAGGTCAACTGTGTTCAATGCTGTATACAGAATAAGGAAAACTAGAAAGAGGGATAGTACACCCTGCACACAATCACTCAAAATGGTCATTGCTAACTTTGACTAAAATTGACTATAGTGACGTGGATATGGCAGAACCTAGGGATACGGGCAGGGAGTGGCGAGCATGGAGCTGGGTGGTGATAACTTAAGTAAATGTATCCATGAAGTAAAAAAACATCAATATAGACAATATTCAATGGCTGAGCAATAAAATATTTTGAAGGAAAATTATAGGCAGTACATTCACTGCTATTTTACTATTAAAGACAAAATATGGTGACCTGTTTGTTGGCTTTGCAGTGTGCTGTAATGGAGAAGTTGCATTCAGAACTAACTGTTGAATATTAGAGCCAAAAATAGGTTATTTGTAGAGAAGACACACAGTAGTTGGATAAGATCAGAGCTATGCTTTCAAATCAAAGAAAATATGGTCCCAGCATCTGAATTGGTCCATGCAAGGCCATTTTCTCCAATATTCCCCTCGGAATTCCAGTACGTAGATATTAAAAGGTACTGCACTGCAGATAAATGTGAAATATCTTGCTACACACCATGGAACAGAATCAAAATATTATCTCAAAGTGTACTAAAGTAAATTTTAAAGCTTACTGATATTGCATTAATCACACACACACTCCTCCCAAAAAATTTCAATTGTTAATAGATTTCTGTGGCTGTACTACAGGAATCCTCTCAGCAAATCTCATAGCTCGTCAAAGGGATTTAAAAGCAACTGGATACCTTTCATGGATTAGAGAGAAATGCTGCAATTTGTTCTGAAAGTTACCTCTGCTATCTATATATACACAACAGCATTCTTACTCGTTTTATATTTGGAAGCAATTAACTTTAATGCAGATGCATTTTTCTAACCTCTATATAAAACAGTATATAGAATAATTATGAAAGCTACTGTTAATTATTTTCAATGATCCTGAAGTAATGATGCCACAAATGCCCTATGTACGCCAATCAGCACTGCATAGAGATTTGTACACAAGCTGCAGGGGGAAATCCTCAAACTTCCACAAACAGCAAAAAATTGGAGGACTTTAGATTCCTGGGACATTGGAACCTTTTCTGGGGGAGGTGGGATCTATAGAGGCCAGACACGTTGCACCTCAACAGAGCAGGGACCAATGTCCTTGTGGGGAGGGGTGGGGTGGTGTTTGCTAGTGCAGTTGTTCTCATCGCCGAGAGCATGCAGAAATCAAGTGCAGGCAGCGGAAAGAGCGTGCAGCAAATCAGTCCCACCCACCCTTTCCCTCAACGACTATCTGTCCCGCCTGTGACAGGGACTGTGGCTCTCGTATTGGAATGTTCAGCCATCTAAGGACTCACTTTAAGAGTGGAAGCAAGTCATCCTCGATTCCGAGGGACTGCCTATGATGATGATGCGGTGGGGGGTTCAAACTAACTTTGAAGGAGGATGGGTACCAGGATGTATAGCATTAGAAAGGAGAAACAAGGTGCACAAAGCATTGGGAGAGACAGATAGCACTGGAGTAAGAAATAGTAAGATATTAGGTGGGGTCAGACTAAAAAGGTCTAAGATAGGTTTACAGTGCGTGTGTGTAAACGCATGAAGTGGGTAAATAAGGTTGGCGAGCTGCAGGTGCAAATAGACACATGGGAATATGATGTTGTGCCGATAACAGAGACCTGCTCAAAAAAGGGCAGGATTTAGTACTAAATATTTCTGGATGGAAGGCGTTCAGGAAAGATGGGGAAGGAAAGAAAGGAGGTGAGATGGCAGTATTGATTAAGGAGAATATTAGAGAGCTGGAGAAAGACGATGGGCCCAACTTTGGCCATGACTTGCATCAATTTTTTTGGAGTAAGTTGTTTTTTCTGGCGTAAGTTAAAAAATGCCATTTCCCTCCCAAAATTTGCTCCATTTAGGTCAGTTTTTTTTTCCAAAAGGGGGCGTTCCCAGACACTTACGCCAGTTTTGGCCATTTATGCCACTTTGGCCAGCAAAAACTTACTCCAAATCGACTTAGGTCAGCTTATGTGGCTAGCTCTGAAAAACCTTGCGGGCAGTGAAAAAAAAGCAGCGCACATTCGGCAGACATTAAGGCAGGGAACTGGAGAGGACCTCAACAATCAAGCACCAAACATTGCAAGGAAATGCTCAAACAATCAATACTCTCAAGTACAACCAATAAATAAAAAAAAACGAAGTCCTACCTCGCCCGGGAACTCAGTGGGCCGGCTGGTCGATGCAGGAGGCCGCGTGGCCTTGGATAGAGTGCGACAAGATCGGGGCATCCCTTCGGCCGGGGATAGGGGCTGCGAGCATTGGGTCCTGCTCACAGCCCGCAGGACGTGCTGGGAGGGCAGGAGCATGCGCGCAGGCTTCACTGCGCATGCGCGCAGGTGCCAGCATTGTTTTCGGCGCTGGCCTGTTGCTCCGCCACGCCACGCTGGGACTCCGGGAACTCGGAAGAGCGGCCAGGATGGGGCCCCTTTTTTCCAGCGCCCTTAGTCGCCGCACTTAAGGTAAGTGCGCCGAAAAAAAGGGTTGGGCAAAGTTGGGCCCCTTATCTTGGAGGATTCAAGGACAGAATCTATTTAGTTAGAGTTAAGAAACAATAGAGGTGTCTTTATACTGCTAGGTGTATCCTATAGGCCACCATCTAGTGCGAAGGATATAGAGGAGAAAATTTGCCAGGGAAATTTCAGAGAAGTGCAAGAACAATACAGTCGTGATAATGGGGGACTTGAACTATCCTAATATAGACTGGGATAGCAATAGTGTAAAGGACAGAGAGGGGAAGAATTTTTGAAGTGTGTTCAGGAGAACTTTCTTGATCAGTATGTTTCCGGCCCAATAAGGAAGGAGGCATTGCTAAATCTGGTTCTGAGGTGGGTCAAGTGGAGCAAGTGTCAGTAGGGGAATATTTAGCGAACAAATCATAGTATCATAAGGTTTAGATTAGCTATGGAAAAGGACAAAGAACAATCCAGAGTAAAAGTAATTAATTGGAGGAGGGTCAATTTCAGTGGGTTGAGAATGAAGTGACCCGGGTAAATTGGAATCAAAGATTGGCAGGCAAAACTGTAATCGAACAATGGGCTGCCTTTAAAATGGAGATGATTCGGGTACAGTCAAGATACATTCCCAGGAGGGGGAAAGGTAGGACAACCAAACCCAGAGTTCCCTGGATGATGGAATGAGATAGAGAGTAAGATGAAGCAGAAAAAGGAGACACATGACAAATGTCTGGTTGAGAATACAAGTGAGAACTAGGCTGAATATAGAAAGTGCGGGGGGTGGGGGGCAAGCGCAAAAGGAAATAAGAGGGGCAAAAAAAAAAAAGAGTATGAGAATAGACTAGCGGCTAATATAAAAGGTAATCCAAAAGTCTTCTGTGGCATATAAATAGTAAACGGGTAGTAAGAGGAGGCATGGGGCTGATTAGGGACCAAAAAGGAGATCTACGCAAGGAGGTACAGGCATGGCTAAAGTACTAAATGAGTACTTTGCATCTGTATTCACCAAGGAAGAAGATGCTGCCAAAGTCATGGTGAAAGAGGAGGTAGTTGAGATACTGGATGGGATAAAAATTGAAAAAGGAGGTAGTATTGAAAGGCTGGCTGTACTTAATAAGTCATCAGGACCGGATGGGATGCATCCTAGGATGCTGAGGAAGGTATGGGTGGGAATTGCGGAGGTACTGGCCATATAAATACTGGTCTTGCTAGTGAAGCCCACATCACGGGAAAGAATTTAAAAAATCTTCCAATCCTCCTTAGATACAGGGGTGATGCCAGAGGACTGGAGAATTGCAAATGTTACACGCTTGTTCAAAAAAAGGTGTAAGGAACTACAGGCCAGTCAGTTTATCCTCGGTAGTGGGGAAGCTTTTAGAAACGATAATCCAGGACAAAATTAAAAACATACATGATCCTGGGCTTTATAAATAGAGGCATTGAGTACAAAGCAAGGAAGTTATGATGAACTTTTATAAAACAATGGTACAGCCTCAACTGGAGTATTGTATCTCATTCTGGACACCACATCTTAGAAAGACTGAAGAAAAGATTTACAAGAATGGTTTCAGGGATGAGAGAATTCAGTTATGTTACTCGACTAGAGAAGCTGGGTTGTTCTCATTAGAGCAGAGATGGTTGAGAGGAGATTTGATAGGTGTTCAAAATCATGAGGGGTCTGGACAGAGTAGAGAGAGAATAACTATTCCCATTGGTGGATGGGTCGAGAACCAGAGGACACAGCTTTAAGGTGATTGGAAGAAGAACCAAAGGCGACAGAAGGGAAAACTTTTTTATGCAGCGAGTGGTTATGATCTGGAATACACTGCTGGAAAGGGTGGTGGAGGCAGATACAATCGTGGCTTTCAAAAGGGAATTGGATAAGTACCTGAAGGGAAAAAAATTGCATTGTGGAGGGGGAGGTGGGACTAGCTGAAGTGCTCTTGCAGAGAGCTGGTACGGGCTTGATGGGCTGAATGGCCTCCTTCTGTGCTGTAACCATTCTATGATTCTAAAATGTCATATACTTTTTAAAAATACAAATATGAATACTGTAAAACTAATCTTGCGAGTTTTTGACCTTTGCAAACTTTTTGAGCTGATACTTCTTTATAACGTAGTGTTATAAAGCCATGTTTTTGTTGAGTATCTACGTTTTATTAACAATACCAGCTAAATAACATAAGCTGCAGGAGCCAGAGCTGAGAGTGCCACGACTCAGTAACCAACAGCCTAGTCACAAGTGAGACACGTGATGGCAACATAGATGTTACGTACATATAGAAAATGAGTGCTTCGTTCAGTGTCTGAACAGTAAGTCCCAATCCTTTGATCAGGTGTAAAAAGAAAATGGACGTTCAACAGCTTTATACAAGTGTACTTTTTTTGTTAAAAGCAGACAACCCCATAGAGCCAACTGCATAAGGCACTGCAGACAATTCCAAGCTACAATTGCAGAAAAAAACTACAGAACACTGCAGTATATATTGTGTGCTACACATCTCCCAGAGCATGTACTGCCAAGGTTTAAACAAAGCCTTTCTGACAAGAACATTTACAATTTCATGTTGTAGAAATTGATACAACTTCTGCAACTGATGCTGTAGCTGCCCCCACCGTCCCCCACCCCATGTTATCTCTTTCAATTTCAATTAATATCAAAGATGGGGAGAGAGGTAATGAGAGAAAGGATATGTGCCCAGTTTCATTAAAATCCATCAAGCCCTTCACCAGAGAATTCTTCGTAAAACCCTTTGCTTTAATGCACTCCACCAGAGCTTCAGAAGCCTCCTCATAAACCAACCACATTTTCCAATTCTCCCTCCATTCCTGCTCCTCCCAGTGAAACATCCTGGGATGATTTGCTTCATTAAAGGCACTATACAAATGCTGGTAATTGTTAAACTGTAGCTCTCCTTTGTACAGCAGACACCCTTACCAAAGGGCAATTGTGAGAATTAGAAATAGTCTTCTTCTTAGGCAGTCCCCCAGAGTCGAGGATGACTTGCTTTCACACTAATATGAGTTCTAAGGTGATTGATGAGACCAATATGGGATCTACAATCTCTGTCACAGGATGGGCAGATGGTGGTTGGAGGGACGGGTGGATGAGGTGCTCGATTTGTTGTATGCTCCTTCCGCTGTTTGTGTTAAGTATGAATAAAGAGTCTGACCAGATACTGTGAGCTCAAAGTAAAGTGTGACCGTAGTCTTTTATTTCAGGTCTCCAGAGTGCCTCTCCAGCCTGTGAAGCCTCCTTAAGTACAGGTGCTCCCAAGGGATTGTGGAATCCCTTGGGACTCCAGGGGATGAGCCCTCTGGTGGTTATACAAGGTATTTACAGGTTTACAAATATAACAGTTTGTACTAGGCTTCCGCGTGCTCCCGACAAAGAGACTCAAAGTGTTCGGCGCCTTCCCGAATGCTTCCCCACCATTATGAGCGTCTTGGGCCAGGGATGCCCAAGCGTCAGTGGGGTTGTTACATTTTTTCAAGGAGGATTTGAGGGTGTCCTTGAAGCATTTTCTCTGCCCTCCTGGGGCTCACTTACCATGTCTGAGCTCGGAGTAGAGTGCTTGTTTCGGGAGTCTAGTGTTAGACATGCAGACAATGTGGCCCGTCCAGCGGAGCTGGTTGAGCATGGTCAATGCTTCGATGCTGGGGATGTTGGCCTGAGCAAGAACACTGACACTGGTAAACAGTAAACAGCAAATGGTGCTATTAATGCAGAACATTTTGGATTTCGGTTCAATTTACAGAGCCGAAAGAAAAGTTTAAAGATAATGATGCAAAAAATGTGGAGGTGTTAATACACCCTTTTTAGAATGGTGTTTCTTAGTTGAATAAGCAGCTGGACTATTGAAAGCAGCAGCTAGGTTCATCTTTAGATAGATCTTCAAGATGAGAGATTGTATGTAGATGATGCAACTTTCAGTTCACCCAGAGTTCAGATGGCTTTGCCACAGCCTAAGCTGTGATTTATGCCATGGGTCTCTTTCATGTTATAGCCATTTCTTTGAGTTCACAGATGGAGTTTAACAGATCTTGCACCTTGTGGGGCAAAGAATTTCTAATACTATTTACTACATACACTTCAGATTATGTTTTGCATCCTGACTCAGCCAGCAAGCGGGAAATCCCAGCATGGGGTCCCTGGTGCAATTGGGGCCCCGCCGTTTTCCAGTGGGTTCCATTATGGTGGTAACATTACTGATTTTTGGGACATAGAGGTCCTTTTTATGATGATGGTTTTTCTATCAAGTTTCAATGATGCTATCCTATAATTATTTTTATCTCCTGTATAGGTTCTCATCTGACTGTAAAGTTCGCTTTTGCAAGGAATCTTTTCCAACACAGAGGACACTGGATGGCAGATTGACCCAAGGGCTGATCTTTCCTTGATTTCCAATGAGCTCTCTTTTCCTCACCAACTGCGTATGACTTGCTTCAAGCTTTGTCGTGCCATCATGCATCATCTTTTGCCAGATTTTTCTGTCACAAGCATCATGCTCTCATGTGGCAATTGAGATGGTGCATTTTTTTTTTAAGATTGGTCTTTAGGCAATCCTTATATCTTTTGAATTGACCCCCATGAGAGTTTTTAACTAAACTTCAGCACACCGTAGAATACTTTGATTAGTCTAGTATCAGGCATTCAGACTAGGTTAGCAGCCAACCTTAACTCCGCATTTACTATCATTACCTCTATGCTTGCTTTTCTGAGGACCTCAGTGAATCTTGTGCCACTATTGAATTTTCACGAGCTTCCGGAGGCAACCTAAATGGAAATGATTGAGCTTTTTGATGTGGCGACTGTAAGTGGTCCAGCTATTGCACACATACAGTAAGGATGTTACAACTATTGCCTTGTAGACCTTAAGTTGTGTTGTCCCTTTTATCCCATAACCTCACATGGAGCTTTCCAAAAGCATCACTGCCTATTAAACAATCTGTGGTTCATTTCACCATCTAGAAGTGCTTCACATGACATGATGCTTCCTTAGTGGTGAACCTATCCACTGCAGACAGCGTGTGCCCTTTAATGGCAATATTGGGTGGCACATAAGACTTTCCAGGGGAAGATTGGTATTTAACTTCCATTCTCTTCTAATTGATGGTGAGACTTATAAGCTTCTGAGAAATGGTCCGGGATGACTTGGAAGTCCTCTTCTGTGTAGGCAGCAAGAGCACAATCAGTAAACAAGAATTCACAAACAAGTTCTTCAGGAGGTATTAATTTTGGACTGCAGGCAGCAGAGATTGTATAATTTACCATCTGTCCTGAAGATTTGTATTTATATAACACTTTTCACGACCTCACGATGTCCCAAAGTGCTTTACAGACAATGAAGTACATTTGAAGTGTAGTATTTTTGAAGTGTGGTCACTATTGTAATATAGGAAACGCGGAAGCCAATTTGCACATAACAAAGCTACCACAATGCAATAATGACCAGGTGATTTGTTTGTGATGTTGGTTGAGGGATAAATATTGGGAAGGACACCTGGGAGGACTCACCTACTCTTCTTCGAAATAGTGCCATAGCATCTTTTACGTTCTTTTAACATCTCATCCGAAATATTGCACCTCCGGCAGGGTAGCATTCCCTCAGTACTGCATTGGAGTGTCAGTCTAGATTTGGGCTCAAGTTTCTGGAGTGGGATTTGAACCCACAATCTTGCAACTCAGAGGGAGTGTGCGATTACTGAGCCAAGGTTGACACCCGATAGTGGTGGAAGCACTCCAATATCGCGAAATTAGCACTGGTATCACTGTTGTTAGTTTAGAAACATAGAAAATAGGTGCAGGAGTAGGCCATTCGGCCCTTCGAGCCTGCACCACCATTCAATAAAATCATGGCTGATCATTCAACCTCTTTTCTGCTTTCTCTCCATACCCTTTAATCCCTTTAGCTATAAGGGCCATATCTAACTCCCGCTTGAATATATCTAACGAACTGCCTCAACAACTATATGTGGTAGAGAATTCCACAGGTTAACAACTCTCCGAGTGAAGAAGTTTCTCCTCATCTCGGTCCTAAATGGCTTACCCCTTATCCTTAGACTGTGATCCCTGGTTCTGGACTTCCCCAGCATTGGAAACATTCTTCCTGCCTCTAATCTGTCCACTTCCGTCAGAATTTTATATGTTTCTATGATATCCCCCTCTCATTCTTCTAAACTCCAGTTAATACAAGCCCAGTCGATCCAGTCTCTCCTCATATGTCAGTCCTGCCATCCTGGGAATCAGTCTGGTGAACCTTCGCTGCACTCCCTCAATAGCAAGAACATCCTTCCTCAGATTGGGAGACCAAAACTGAACACAATATTCCAGGTGTGGCCTCACCAAGGCCCTGTACAGCTGCAGTAAGACCTTCCTACTCCTACACTCAAATCCTCTAGTTATGAACCAACATGCCATTTGCCTTCTTCACCGCCTGCTGTACCTGCATGCCAATTTTCAATGACTGATGAACCATGACACCATGTCTCGTTGCACCTCCCCTTTTCCTAATCTGTCACCATTCAGATAATATTCTGCCTTCCTGTTTTTGCCACCAAAGTGGATAACCTCACATTTATCCACATTATACTGCATCTGCCATGCATTTGCCCACTCACCTAACCTGTCCAAGTCACCCTGCAGCCTCTTAGCATCCTCCTCACAGCTCACACCGCCACCCAGCTTAGTGTTATGTGCAAACTTGGAGATATTACATTCAATTCCTTCATCTAAATCATTAATGTATATTGTAAATAGCTGGGGTCCCAGCACTGAACCCTGCGGCACCCCACTAGTCACTGCCTGCCATTCTGAAAAGGACCTGTTTATCCCGACTCTCTGCTTCCTGTCTGCCAACCAGTTCTCTATACACGTCAATACATTACCCCCAGTACCATGTGCTTTAATTTTGCACACTAATCTCTTGTGTGGGACCTTGGCAAAAGCCTTTTGAGAGTCCAACTACACCTCCATCCACTGGTTCTCCCTTGTCCACTCTGCTAGTTACATCCTCAAAAAATTCTAGAAGATTTGTCAAGCATGATTTCCCTTTCATAAATCCATGCTGACTTGGACCAATCCTTTCACTGCTTTCGAAATGCTCTGCTATTTCATCTTTAATAATTGATTCCAACATTTTCCCCACAACCGATGCCAGGCGAACCGGTCTATAATTCCCTGTTTTCTCTCTCCCTCCTTTTTTTAAAAAGTGGTGTTACATTAGCTACCCTCCAGCCCATAGGAACTGATCCAGAGTCAATAGAATGTTGGAAAATTATCAATGCATCCACTATTTCGAGGGCCATTTCCTTAAGTACTCTGGAATGCAGACTATCAGGCCCTGGGGATTTATCGGCCTTCAGTCCCATCAATTTCCCTAACACAATTTCCTGATTAATAAGGATTCCCTTCAGTTCCTCCTTCTTGCTAGACCCTCGGACCCCTAGTATTTCCAGAAGGTTATTTGTGTCTTCCTTAGTGAAGACAGAACCAAAATATTTGTTCAATTGGTCTGCCATTTCTGTTTCCCATTATAAATTCACCTGATTCTGACTTCAAGCGACCTACGTTTGTCTTCATTAACCTTTTTCTCTTCACATATCTATAGAAGCTTTTGCAGTCAGTTTTTAATGTTCCCTGCAAGCTTCCTCTCATACTTTATTTTCCCCCTCCTAATTAAACCCTTTGTCCTCCTCTGCTGAATTCTAAATTTTTCCCAGTCCTCAGGTTTGCTGCTTTTTCTGACCAAAATGTATATGCCTCTTCCTTGGATTTAACACTATCCCTAATTTCCCTTGTTACCCACGGTTGAGCCACCTTCCCCGTTTTATTTTTACTACAGACAGGAATGTATAATTGTTGAAGTTCCTCCATGTGATCTATAAATGTCTGCCATTGCCTATCCACCGTCAACCCTTTAAGTATCATTTGCCAGTCCATTCTAGCCAATTCACATCTCTTACCATCGAAGTTACCTTTCTTTCAAGTTCAGGACCCTAGTCTCTGAATTAACTGTGTCATTCTCCATCTTAATAAAGAATTCTATCATATTATGGTCACTCTTCCCCAATGGGCCTCGCACAACAAGATTGCTAATTAGTCCTCTCTCATTGCACAACACCCCATCTAGGATGACCAAGCTCTCTCGTTGGTTCCTCGACATATTGGTCTAGAAAACCATCCCTGATACACTCCAGGAAATCCTCCTCCACCGTATTGCTACCAGTTTGGTTAGCCCAATCTATATGTAGATTAAAGTCGCCCAGGATAACTGCTGTATCTTTATTGCACGCATCCCTAATTTCTTGTTTGATGCCATCCCCAACCTCATTACTACTGTTTGGTGGTCTGTACGCAACTCCCACTAGCGTTTTCTGCTCTTTGGTATTCCGTAGCTCTACCCATACAGATTCCACATCATCCAAGCTAATGTCCTTCCTTACTATTGTGTTAATTTCCTCTTTAACCAGCAACGCTACCCCACCTCCTTTTCCTTTCTGTCTATCCTTCCTGAATGTTGAATACCCCTGGATATTGAGGTCCCAGCCTTAGTCACCCTGGAGCCATGTCTCCGTAATCCCAATTATATTATTTTCGTTACTCCTCCTCTGGATGGCTACATTCATACAAACTTACTATCAATGACAGCTGACCCACTGTTGAAAGATTAAAGCTGTGATCATTTTAGTTACAAATTTAACTGAATTAAATTAGGTGTCATTATCTTGAGCTGTGATCTGAATTGGCAATTGTAATTTTAACATTTAAAAAATAATGTATCTAAAATAAAGTGTCAAGAGTTCACTGACTGCTGAGTCCATCAACTTTCACCTGGAGAGAAGCAAAGGTGTTGTAAGTGGTCTGAAATCCAACGAGTCGCATCAATCGACACATGCCAGTATAAAATGAAAAGCAATAATAATTTTCAATTAAAATGTCTTGTGTCAGAGGTTGTGAAGGTACTATTAGAGACCATACAAAGCAAGATGCTGATCCTGTCACCGGAATTTATCTTATCTTAACCAAAGGGAGAAAAGATTGCTAGAAATGGACTTAAGCCAGGGAATCACATCGTTAGAAGACATGCTTGTAGAAAAGCTGTAAAAAAAAGCCAGCTTACTGTTCCTTTTTAAAAAAAAGTGAGAATACCTTGAAGGTATTTATTGAATTCAATTGGTAGTGACGAAGACTTTCATAGACAAGAGTGCTGAAATACCTCTGTTCAATTACCCAAGCGGGTAAGGTTTGAATTTGGAGTGGGGGCTATTTATGCCACGTCCTCGTCCCTTTTTGCCTCCATCAGAAATTCTGTAGGTTTTGGAGCCAAGGCCATAATGCACTCAAGACATAAATGGGATTAGAACACCATAAATCATGCAAGGTATTTCTCTCATTTGTGTCTTTAGCAAAAAGGAGCATATAGGATTTCAGGGTTGCTTGGGGGCGGGGGGGGGGGGGTGGAGAAAGAGACATTTAAATGTTAAAAGGCTGGGTTTTCCTTATTGCTTCTGATCGCAGCACAGAAACTCAGTCTTTTACACTTTCTTCAGGTCAACACCATTTCATTGTGGTTGGGCCCAGCAGTGACCTTCCTAAAGCAGGCACCCCAGATGCACTGTTAATGACACGGCACTCATCTGATCAATACAAATGCCCCTTCCAACAAGTAGTTCTCTTCTACTGCTCAAATTTCACTGAGAACTAGTACAACGTGGGCCCAAATCTGTCACTATTAATGGAAAACCATTGGATACAATTCTTCATTTGAATTTTCTTCAAGCAGAAGCTAGCTCAATGGTATTTGATTGTTGTGGAGCGGAGGGAAAGACTGCCACCACTCTTTTCTTAGTCTTCTTTCTTTTTCATTTACCCAGTCCTCTTAAATAATGGAGCAAAGACCGCACTCATCTCTGCAAGGCATGCTGCTCCAATTTCTCAGACCTACTCCAAAATGGGTATAGCCCATTAGCCTGGACTCTCCAGAGATAGAGCAAGAGGGGCATTTAACCTCTGCTAATGCTTCTTGCAGAGGTCCAAGGTGGTCTGAAGCTGATCCCCAAATAGCCTCCTCTCCATAGAGGAAAGCCACAACAGTTTTCTGTAATTTAGGTGAAAAAGGCAAAATTCGTACCAGACAAATTTGTGCAATCCTTTGAACTGATCACAGAATCATAGAAGTTTACAGCACAGAAGGAGGCCATTTCAGCCCACTGTGTCCGAGCCAGCCGACGTAGAGCTATCCAGCCTAATCTAACTTTCCAGCTCTTGTTCCGTAGCCCTGTCGGTTACAGCACTTTAAGTGCACATCCAAGTATTTTTAAAATGTGGTGAGGGTATCTGCCTCTACCACCCTTTCAGGCAGTGAGTTCCAGACCCCCACCACACTCCCCATATATCTCTTCTAAGCCTTCCCTTATGTCCCCTGGTTGTTGACCCCTCTACCAAAGGAAACTGGTCCTTCCTTTGCACTCTATCCAGGCCCCTCATAATTTTATACACCTCAATCAGGTTTTCCCTCAGCCTCCTCTGTTCCAAAGAAAACAGGCCCAGCATCTCCAATCTCTCCTCATAGCCAAAATTCTCCAGTCCAGGCAACATTCTTGTAAATCTCTTCTGCATCCTTTCCGGTGCAATCACATCTTTCCTGTAATGTGGTGACCAGAACTGCACACAGTACTCCAGCTGCGGCCTAAACAGCGTTTTATACACTTCAAGCATAACCTCCTTGCTCTTGTATTCCATGCCTTGACTAATAAACGTAAGTATTCCATATGTCTTCTTAACCACCTTCATCATCATCATCATCATCATAGACAGTCCCTGGGAATCGAGGAAGACTTGCTCACACTCTAAAATTGAGTTCTTAGGTGACTGAACAGTCCAATATGAGAGCCACAGTCCTTGTCACAGGTGGGACAGATAGTCGTTGAGGGAAAGGGTGGGACAGGTTTGCCGCATGCTCTTTCCGCTGCCTGCACTTGATTTCTGCATGCTCTCGGCGATGAGGTTTTGAGGGTGTCCCTGTAACATTTCCTCTGCCCACCTTTGGCTCATTTGCCATGAAGGAGTTCTGAGTAGAGCGCTTGCTTTGGGAGTCTTGTGTCTGGCATGCGAATGATGTGGCCTCCCCAGCGGAGCTGATCAAGTGTGGTCAGTGTTCAATGCTGGGGATGTTGGCCTGGTCGACGACACTAATGTTGGTGCATCTATCCTCCCAGGGGATTTGTAGGATCTTGCGGAGGCATTGTTGGCGGTATTTCTCCAGCGACTTGAGGTGTTTACTGTACATTAATTATTTTATTTACTGGTTTGTTACCTTTAGGGATCTGTGTACCTGCACTCTAAGGTGCTTTTGTTCTTCTACACTTTTCAGTGTATTCCATTGTCTTGTTAGAACTCCCCAAATGCATTACTTCAAACGTTCTGATAAATGTATCCAAAGACATACACAGGCAATTGCTCGTATAGCTTTGTTGTCTGCACTGAACTATGACCATCTGAATAATCTAATTGTGAATTAATTTTGCCCAACACCCTTACAAAGACTAGTCCTATCTGAAATGTGACTTAGGCATACCATCCATCCACCAAACCCTCTGGTGCTCCAGTCATATTACGTTTCATCGAAGATTTCAAATATCTCATTGGCCTTGAAGGTATATTCTTCCTTGCACCTCCATTTTATCTTGTAGAAACACAGAAAATAAGTGCAGGAGTAGGCCATTCGGCCCTTCAAGCCTGCAGCACCATTCAATAAGATCATGGCTGATCATTCCCTAAGTACCCCTTTCCTGCTTTCTCTCCATACCCCTTGGTCCCCTTAGCCGTAAGGGCCATATCTAACTCCCTCTTGAATATATCCAATAAACTGGCGTCAATAACTCTCTGCGGCAGGGAATTCCAAAGGTTAACAACTCTCTGACTAAAGAAGTTTCTCCTCATCTTAGTCCTAAATAGCCTACCCCTTATCCTAAGACTGTGTCCCCTGGTTCTGGACTTCTCCAACATCGGGAACATTCTACCCGCATCTAACCTGTTCCGTCCCATCAGAATCTTATATGTTTCTATGAGATCCCCTCTCATCCTTCTAAACTTCAATGTATAAAGACCCAGTTGATCCAGTCTCTCCTCATATGTCAGTCCTGCCATCCAGGGAATCAGTCTGGTGAACCTTCGCTGCACTTCCTCAATAACAAGAACGTCCTTCCTCAGATTAGGTGACCAAAACTGAACACAATATTCCAGGTGTGGCCTCACCAAGGTCCTGTACAACTGCAGCAAGACCTCCCTGCTCCTATACTCAAATCCCCTAGCTATGAAGGCCAACATACCATTTGCCTTCTTCACCGCCTGCTGTACCTGGATGCCAACTTTCAATGACTGATGAACTATGACACCCAGGTCTCGTTGCACCTCCCCTTTTCCTAATCTGCCGCCATTCAGATAATATTCTATTTTCGCATTTTTGCCACCAAAGTGAGTAACCTTACATTTATCCACATTATACTGCATCTGCCATGCATTTGCCCACTCACCTAACCTGTCCAAGTCACCCTGCAACCTCCTAGCGTCCTCCTCACAGCTCACACCGCCACCCAGTTTAGTGTCATCTGCAAACTTGCAGATATTACACTTAATTCCTTCATCCAAATCATTGATGTATATTGTAAAGAGCTGGGGTCCCAACACTGAGCTCT
Organism: Pristiophorus japonicus; assembly: GCF_044704955.1. Classification (NCBI taxonomy): domain Eukaryota; kingdom Metazoa; phylum Chordata; class Chondrichthyes; family Pristiophoridae; genus Pristiophorus; species Pristiophorus japonicus. The sequence goes on from NC_091977.1 coordinate 132,403,441, forward strand.
GCGGCACTCCACTAGTCACTGCCTGCCATTCTGAAAAGGACCCATTTATCCCGACTCTCTGCTTCTTGTCTGCCAACCAGTTCTCTATCCACGTCAGTATATTACCCCCAATACCATGTGCTTTAATTTTGCACACCAATCTCTTGTGTGGGACCTTGTCAAAAGCCTTTTGAAAGTCCAAATACTCCACATCCACTGGTTCTCCCTTGTCCATTCTACTAGTTACAGCCTCAAAAAATTCCAGAAGATTTGTCAAGCATGATTTCCCCTTCATAAATCCATGCTGATTTGGACCGATCCTGTCACTGCTTTCCAAATGCACTGCTATTTCATCCTTATAATTGATTCCAACATTTTCCCCACTACTGATGTCAGGCTAACCCGTCTATAATTGCCCGCTTTCTATCTTTCTCCCTTTTTAAAAAGTGGTGTTACATCAGCTACCCGCCAGTCCAGAGGAACTGATCCAGAGTTGATAGACTACTGGAAACTGATCACCAATGCATCCACTATTTCTAGGGTCACTTCCTTAAGTACTCTGGGATGCAGATTATCAGGCCCCGGGGATTTATTGGCCTTCAATCCCATCAATTTCCCGAACACAATTTCCTGCCTAATAAGGATATCCTTCAGTTCCTCCTTCTCACTAGACCCTCGGTCCCCTAGTACATCCGGAAGGTTATTTGTGTCTTCATTCGTGAAGACAGAACCAAACTATTTGTTCAATTGGTCTGCCATTTCTTTGTTCCTGATAAGAGAATTCAAGCAGGCTGAAAAGTTAAGAAAACACAGACCTCAGTCGAAGTGAGAGATAGCATGATGCCTTAAGCATCAATCAACTTGACATTTCAGAAATTTTGGCAGAGAGCCAATTATAGGCTAACAACATATCAATTGAGCCAATAAGGTCAAAGGAGGCGAGCTCACAATTGTAAATTGATCCGGGGATAAGTACAGCCATTTTTTGCCATGTGTTTCAGAAGGACAAAGGACCTGGCATAAAGCCAGCAGTTTGTTGTAGCTGCCAGAATAAAGTTACTTTAAATCTATCACCAGAATTCACATCTCATTGAAAATTAAGAGATCTAACAATTTTGGCGTCATGAACAGGATCGCTGAGGGAAGAAACTGAATTTTGGACATTGGACCTACATATTGAGATAAGGACTCCTCTTTATAAAAGTCCTCAGTCAATTGTCTAAATTCACCTCCCCTTCTACCCGATTCCGAAAGCCTCCGGTTTGCGAACCCTCCGGTTGGTAATCGGCTCGAGGTCCCATAGACGTCTAAACTTCGGCGGTGTGTTAGTTAATTCATCACTGACCCACTAATCGGCTGGAAAGCCTACACTCGAGACCCCAGTAAAAAATTAGTACTATGGCAGCAGAAGATAAGAGCAAAGATTTGCCTACAACTGTTAAAGGCGGGCGGGCAACACCTGAGGTTTCGATAGACGAAATCCTTAAACAGTTGAAAGAATACATAGAGCAACAATTCGACCTATCTAAAACCCGTATTAAGATTGAACAAAAGTGCGGAACCTCCAAAGGACAATGGTCCTTGGACGAGATCAAAAGGATCTGGGGAATAACGACCTGTATGAAAAATAAAGAGCGAACCAGATGGTCCTTAGCTGTTATGGGACAGATCCGACAGCAGAATGAAATTATAGCGCGTTCCCAACATGATAGGGACCTGACCTGTACAAAGGACCAATTGCAAGCGGTTTGTGAACAACTGAGACAGAAAAAGCTTGAACTTGAAAAGTTGGAAGCAGAAGTTAAAGATCTTAAAGGTGAAATTAAAGAAGGGTAAAAATCATTAGGTCAAGAGATAGTAATAGGAAATGGAAAATGTATCGGTCAATTCCCAGGGTACCCATGTTTGGATAAATTAAAAGCGCAAACCCGAAGACACGATCAAGGAATAGATACGGATTCTGAGTCCTTCGACGATACAGGGTCGGAGGATGAAGAATTAGGGGTGCGTTCTGCCCAGTTAAAAAAAAAGTTGTAGTCAAATCAGAAGAGACTGTGGATGAGAACGGAACCAAAAAAAACGAAGAACAGGATTGTATGCAAAATACTTAGTTCATGATCCGGCAGACCCAGAGAAAATTGATAAATGGTCCAAGGAGTTGCCCAATCCGAAGAAAGGGGAATGAAAACGTGGGATCAATTGGACTGCGTAAGAAATATATATCAACTTCATCCCTGGGACGGAGTGCAAATTTTGACCATAATGGTGCCAAAAACACAAGGAAGAAAATTGCACGACAAGGTAGAAGAAGCTTTGGGGCAGGACAAGCAAGAATTAAACGCAGGGTGGGATGCGATTAAACATTGGCTGCAAGCCTTCAGTTCAGCTAAGACAGACTGGGGAAAAGTTGCAGCCTGCCAACAGAAAGGAACAGAGGAGTTCCTGGAGTATGACGAGCGGTTGAGATGTACGTGGCTAGAACAATCGGGTATGAATAATATGGATGAGGAAATGGATGAACAAGAGTTTGGACCCCTGAAAGCAGCTTTCGTGGCAGGTCTAAAGCCAGAACAGTCAAAAATGCTTAAGGTAGTGTTACCGGACTGGGAAGGTAGAGGAACTACCTTTGCAGCGTTGGTGGATCGATGTAACCAATTAGACAGGGATATGGGAGCTAAAGTCTGAGCTGTGCAGGCTATGGGATGGAAATCCCAGGATTCCGATAAACAGTCATTAGGAAAATTACCCGGAAAATGTAATTATTGTGGGAAAGAAGGTCACTGGGCCAAGACGTACAGAGCGAAACAGCAAGGTCACGGCCGGGGAAGAGGACGCAGCCAGGGATACAATTCAGCCAACAAACCAGGCTTGTCACAAGATAACGACCTCATAGAAGCATTTAAGCGACTGACAATACAACAACAGAAAGAGTTACTTGGGATAGCAAAAAACGATTAGAGCCCGCCCTGGCCCCCCTCCTCACACTAATACAACAAAGCGGAGATGGGCTATATATAACTGTGAGGGTGGGCGATAAGGATGTGGACTGTCTTTTAGCCACAGGGGCGGAATTAACATGCCTACCCCTACAATATGGAGACTTTTTGCCGTTGGATGGTAGGGCACGTACAGCCTATGGAGTTGGGGGCCATAAAATGGAAATTAAAAGGACAACACCGGTACTTATAGGACTGGGTCCACATGAACTAACCACGCCGGTCTGGATAGGTCCAGTAGATCAACCCCTTTTGGGAATGTATGTCCTAATCCAAGTAGATTCATCGTTCCATTTCGAGGATGGTTGGGTGACATGGTCAATTAGAACTTTGAAGAAAGAAGAATTGAAGGAACACCCAATATGGGCTAAAGATAAGAACGATTGTGGCCTACTCCAGATGGAGCCTGCGTCATTTACCGGGACCAAGCCTCCATGCACTAAACAGTATCCCATCAGTCCAACTGCCATCGCGGGAATCTTACCGGTTATCCAGCAATTGAAGAAACAAGGAGTGCTTATTAAAACGCATAGCTCCTCCAATAGTCCCGTGTGGCCGGAACAGAAATCTAATGAAACTTGCCGTTTGACCGTCGATTATAGGAAAGCTAACCAGTGTATTGATCAAAAAGCTCCTCTGGTCACAGATCCCTCCACCATTTTTAATGCCCTCAAACTGGAACATAAATATTTCTCGGTTAAAGATATGGCCAACGGATTTTGGTCGGTATCTCTGGCACCAGAGGTTTGACAGTGGTTTGCTTTCACGGTTCAAGGACAACAGTATACTTGGACCCAGTTACCGCAGGGTTTCCACAACAGCCCTACGGTATTCCACATGGCTTTACAAAGCCACTTGCGAGAATTACCTCCCCTGTCATCCAATATGTAGACGATATCTTGCTAGCTTCAAATACGGAAGAACAGCATGAACAAGATTTACGAGCTCTGCTGGACCACCTTTGGCTGAAAGAACATAAAGCCAGCATCGACAAAGCACAAATATCCCAAGAAGAGGTTGTATACCTAGGACAAAAGATTTCACAAGGAAAGAGAGAACTTATCCAGGATAGAACTGCAGCCATTCGGGCTGCTAAAAAACCCACCACTATTCAACAACTAAGGTCTTTTTTGGGATTGTGTAACTTTAACAGAAATTGGATTGACTCCATCACACAGCTTGCTCAGCCATTGAATGATATCTTAAAGGGGAAAAGTGCCTCTAAAGAAGCCATCACCCTCACTAAGGAACAGCAAGAGGCTTTCCTGAGTTTGAAAAAGGCTCTGGGAATCCCCGACAGTGGTAAGCCATTTACTCTGTTTGTCCATGAGAAAGAAGGGTACATGACAGCTATACTGACACAAGAACATGGGGATCGGCAAAGATCTATTGGCTATTATTCGGCAAAACTGGATGCAGTCGCCCTCGGATAGGGAAGTTGCCTATGGGCCATGGAAGCTACATGTTGAGCGGTAATGATCACTGCGGGTCTAGTCCTCGACCAAAAGCTGATGGTCAAGTGTCCCCACACGGTACACGCTTTGCTGTCTATGAATAGAATGTCTCAGGTGACGGCAGCTAGATGGACCCGCTGGACAGCAATTTTGGAAGCTCCTAATCTCCATATCGTCCGGGCCAGCCCGGTTAATCCCGCAACTATGCTCCCGATGCCAGAATCGAGGGAGCAAGAGGGGGGAGAATGTGAAGAGCATGACTATGTGGAGATTTTAAAAGAAACAGAAGAAGCAGCCATAGTAGCAGAGGAGCTTCTACATAACCCAGACCTCATCCTGTTTACAGATGGTTCCTCATTTGTGGACAATGGTACCAGAAAAGCAGGATGGGCAGTTACAACCTTATATGAAGTAGTGGCAAAAGGATGTTTACCCTCAGGAACGTCAGCACAACAGGCCGAGTTACGGGTCCTGTCAGAAGCATGTCGAATAGCAGAAAGACAGACAGCTAATGTCTACACAGATTTGCGTTATGCTTTTGGAGTCGCTCACGACTTTGGTCTGTTATGCTGCTGGTACACCTATCCAAAATGGAAAATAAGTCCGAGACTTAATAGAGGCCATACAATTACCTCAGGAAGTGTCCATCCTGAAGTGTAAGGCCCATACCAAGGAAAATACCACAGAAGCACAGGGAAATGCCCTAGCCGACCAAGCAGCTAAAGATGCCACCTCACAGGGCGTTCCCCCAGAAGAACCAACACAGATGTGCAGATTGAAAGCACTCAGGACTCTGACACGAGACCTTCAAACAATGCAAGGCGAGTGTTCCCGAGAGGAAAAATGGACATGGATTGAGGCAGGAATTAAGCTATGCGAAGATGGTGTCTGGAGACAAAGAGTTACCGACAAGCCAGTCGCGCCACAAGCACTTATGCCATTTTTAGCCCAACAGATCAACTCGTGGGGACACTTGGCCTCACCACAGATGACGGCACTGTTCCAGAAAAGCTGGTGGGGTCGTGGATTTAAAAAACACGCCCAGCTGGTAGCAGACAGTTGTGTGGTCTGCCAGAAAAATAATTCTGGACCCATCATGGTAATGCCCCAAATGAGGCCCCCTGCCCCTGTCGGACCATTCCAGCGTCTGCAGGTTGATTATATATCTCTCCCTCCATGCCAAGGATACACTAACATTCTTGTCATGGTCGACAGATTCTCTAGATGGGTAGAAGCTGTCCCAACTAAAAGAGCCACAGCCAATCACACTGCAAAGGTCTTGTGTAAGGATTACATTCCCCGATGGGGAGTCCCGAGTCACATTGACTCAGATCAGGAAACACACTTCACAGGTGCTGTCTGCCAAGAAGTCTGTAGGTTACCGAACATTATGTGGGATTTACACTGTCCTTATCACCCACGATCACCAGGCCAAGTAGAGCGAATGAATCGAACTTTGAAACAACGGCTTGCCAAATATCACCAAGAAGGAACACCATGGCCCCAGGCATTACCAATAATGCTATGTAGCATTAGGGCAAACCCAAACAGAACTACAGGTCTAAGCCCATTTGAAATTATAACAGGAAGACCCATGTCGCTGCCAGGAACTATTGAGTTACGGAAAGCTGATGTTCACTTAATGAGTGACACTCTTATCATACTGTCAGAACCTAACCAATGCTATTAGTTGTTTCCCGACAGGTATCGGCAGCTTGGGGTAATCCACCCGAAGGAGGACACGACATCATCCCGGGAGTCTGGGTGTATGTGAAAAAGTTGTATAAAGAACCTTTGGGTGCCAAGTGGGAGGAACCTTACCAAGTGTTATTGACCACCCAGGCAGCTGTTAAAGTCCAAGGAAAGAAAGCCTGGATCCATGCCTCACACGTTAAACGAGCACCCGTAACTGAAGCTGAAATCTCATAAGGACAATTACTTTTTGCCAAAATGTATAAATTTACTGTACTACTGACTGCAGGTTATCTCGGCATTTACCTACTTTTTACTAGCCGACCCTCTGCACCAAAGGGAAATAGTAGAGTACCCAGGGAATTACATGTAAATACTTTTTTATATATGTCATATTTAGAGTTGTTGGGTGTGTGCGCATATTCCTATTCACTCAAAGGGAGGGATTCCCTTGAGGCCAATTCCCTTGAATATCTCGGAAATGGCTGAGTGGATAATTAATCAAAACAAAACAGGCAATGCATTTCAGGATATGGAAGACTGGGCACGTAAATGGAAGTCAGTAGGTTACAATCTGACTACCTTTGAAGGGGGATACCAACCGTGCTACAATAATTCCAAACGGCCCCCATTTTTTGTTATCACCAATACAACGGGGGTAGGAAGACCGGGGGAATCGGTCTATCTGATTAGAAACATCAAAGGAGGCCAAAATATGGGGTATAGTAACTGCTCCCGGAATTATAATATAATCAAGCCATGGAACCGTCCAAACTGGGCCGATGTGGGAGTTCTTAACGTAACAGGGATCCTGAATAAAACAGATGGAAAAGCCTGGACAGGCCCCGGAGCATTGCTGACAAAGAAACAGCTAACATTCATTGCCTATAATGGCACCTATTGGGTGTGTGGGCACAAGGCCAACCCTTGGCTGCCCCAGAATTGGACGGGATCCTGCTATTTAGCCTACATTGTGCCATATCATATAAAGTCACTGTCGGAACATCTACATCGTCCTAAGAGAGCTATCACAGAAACAGAGAGATTTCTTTGCCATTCTGATCCCCGGGTATGGGACCGCCAAACTGGCAAGGGAATCCATTCACATGGCATCTGTTGTGGAACAGGTAGCCAATGATATCTCAGAGGCCCTAGTTAAAATCAAAGCAGAAATGGTAGCAATCTGCACGGTAGCCCTACAGAATAGAATGGCCCATGACTACATCCTGGCTGAAAAGGGAGGTACTTGCGCCCTACTCGGAACTGAGTGTTGCACATATATCCCAGATAGCTCCGAAGAAATTAGCCACTTAGCGGAGCATATCCAAAAGGAGGTAGAAAAACTTAAGCAAACCCCATCATTCACTTTGTGGAGCGGGGCCACTGAATGGCTACATTCAATAGGAACTTCATTGGTGGAAGGTTTAATTCTATTCGTTGTAATTATTTTATTTTTATATTGTTTGTTTATGTTGATTAAATGTTGTTGCAACCAGGCGGCTGTAGCTGCTGTCCCGCAGGTGAGACACCTTGCAGGTCCCAGCAGACCATCTGTACGTGGCACAGGGGTATGTTATGTTTAAGGGAAGATTGTTTACTGGTTGACTTAAGATATTGATTTGGATTAAATTGGAATGAGGTTAATTAACCTACTAAAACCAGACTTTCATTGTGGCCATGATGGGATTTGGGTTGGTGTAAATTTGTGTGGAAGCTACTAGTCCGGACATGTGGCGAAACACATCAACAAATTTTAGAAGGAAACTCTATTAACATGTATGAAATTATTTTGTAGAATGTTTAACCAGTGATACCTGATGATTTATGATTCCGTTTGTGAACGAATCAAAGGGGGGGATTGATAGAGAATTCAAGCAGGCTGCAAAGTTGAGAAAACACAGACCCCAGTCACAGATCCCTGCCTACGTGAGAGATAGCACGATGCCTTAAGCATCAATCAACTTGACATTTCAGGAGTTTTGGCGGAGAGCCAATTATGGGCTAACAACATATCAATTGAGCCAATAAGGTCAAAGGAGGCGAGCTCACAATTATAAATTGATCCGGGGATAAGTACATCCATTTTTTGCCATGTGTTTCAGAAGGACAAAAGACCTGGCATAAAGCCAGCAGTCTGTTGTAGCTGCCAGAATAAAGTTACTTTAAATCTATCACTGGAGTTCACATCTCATTGAAAATTAAGAGATCCAACCGTTCCCCATAATAAATTCACCTGAATCCGACTGCAAGGGACCTACATTTGTCTTCACTAATCTTTTTCTCTTCACATATCTATAGAAGCTTTTGCAGTCATTTTTTATGTTCCCGGCAAGCTTCTTCTCGTACTCTATTTCCCCCCTCTTAATTAAACCCTTTGTCCTCCTCTGCTGAATTCTAAATTTCTCCCAGTCCTCAGGTTTGTTGCTTTTTCTGACCAATTTATATGCCTCTTCCTTGGATTTAATACTATCCCTAATTTCCCTTGTTAGCCACGGTTGAGCCACCTTCCCCATTTTATTTTTACTCCAGACAGGGATGTACAATTGCTGAAGTTCATCCATGTGATCTTTAAATGTTTGCCATTGCCTATCCACCGTCAACCCTTTAAGTATCATATGCCAGCCTATTCTAGCCAATTCACACCTCAAAGCATCAACGTTACCTTTCCTTAAGTTCAGGACCCTAGTTTCTGAATTAATTGTGTCACTCTCCATCCTAATAAAGAATTCTACTATGTTATGGTCACTCTTCCCGAAGGGGTCTCAAACAACAAGATTGCTGATTAGTCCTTTCTCATTACACATCACCCAGTCTAGGATGGCCAGCTCCCTGGTTGGATCCTCGACACATTGGTCTAGAAAACCATCCCTAATACATTCCAGGAAATCCTCCTCCACCACATTGCTACCAGTTTGGTTAGCCCAATCAATATGTGGATTAAAGTCACCCATGATAACTGCTGTACCTTTATTGCATGCATTCCTAATTTCTTGTTTGATGCTGTCCCCAACCTTACTACTACTACTGTTTGGTGATCTGTACACAACTCCCACTAGCGTTTTCTGCCCCTTGGTATTCCGTAGTTCCACCCATACTGATTCCACATCATCCAAGCTAATGTCCTTTATTACTATTGCATTAATTTCCTCTTTAACCAGCAATGCCACCCCGCCTCCTTTTCCTTTCTGTCTATCCTTCCTAAATGTTGAATACCCTTGGATGTTGAGTTCCCAGCCTTGGTCACCCTGAAGCCATGTCGCCGTGATGTGAATTACATCATACCATTAACTGCTATCTGCGCAGCTAATTCGTCCACCTTATTCCGAAAACTCCTCGCATTGAGGCACAGAGCCTTCAGGCTTGTCTTTCTAACACACTTTGCGCCTTTAGAATTTGGCTGTAATGTGGCCCTTTTTGCTTTATGCCTTAGGTTTCTCTGCCCTCCACTTTTACTTTTCATCTTTCTATCTTTTGCTTCTGCCCTCATTCTACTTTCCCCTGTCTCCCTGCATACGTTCCCATCCCCCTGCCATATTAGTTTAACTCCTCCCCAACAGCACTAGCAAACACTCCCCCTAAGACATTGGTTCCAGCCCTGCCCAGGTGCAGATCGTACGGTTTGTACTGGTCCCACCTCCCCCAGAACCGGTTCCAATGTCCCAGGAACTTGAATCTCTCCCTTGTGCACCACTCCTCAAGCCACGTATTCATCTGAGCTATCCTGCGATTCCTACTCTGACTAGCACGTGGCACTGGTAGCAATCCTGAGATTACTACTTTTGAGGTCCTATTTTTTAAATTTAGCTCCTAGCTCCTTAAATTCATCTAGTAGGACCTCATCCCGTTTTTTTACCTATATCGTCGGTACCTATATGCATCACGACAACTGGCTGTTCACCCGTCCTTTTCAGAATGCCCTGCAGCCGCTCCGAGACCTTCTTGCCCCATGCACCAGGGAGGCAACATACCATCCTGGAGTCTCGGTTGCGGCCGCAGAAACATCTATCTATTCCCCTATCACTATAGCTCTCCCACTCTTTTTTCTGCCCTCCTGTGTAGCAGCGCCACCCACGGTGCCATGAACCTGGCTGCTGCTGCTCTCCCCTGATGAGTTATCCCCCTCAACAGTACCCAAAGCGGTGTATCTGTTTTGCAGGGGGATGACCGCAGGGGATCTCTGCACTACCTTCCTTGCACTGCTCTTCCTGTTGTCATCCATTCCCTATCTGACTGTGTACCCTTTACCTGCGGTATGACCAACTCACTAAACGTGCTATTCACACCATTCTCAGCCTCGTAGATGCTCCAGAGTGAATCCACCCGCAGCTCCAGTGCTGCAATGCAGTTCGTCATAACTCAGTAAATGTTGTAAAATTAAGTACAAGTTATTCAAAATCTTCAAGCAGGTGATAACTATCAGAATATCTCTTAAAAGATGAATGAGTTAAAAAGAATTAGGATCAACTTTTATTTAAAAATTATTTTCTTTAAACAGCAAGTGCTCACAATATCATTGGCGTAATGACCTCAAGTACAGTTAATGGGCACAATGATACCTCGGGAGCCTCTTAACAAGAGCAGACATTGATGACGAGATTCAACACCACCTCCAGTGCACCAGTGCAGCCTTCGGCCACCTGAGGAAAAGAGTGTTTGAAGACCAGGCCCTCAGATCTACCACCAAGCTCATGGTCTACAGAGCTGTAGTAATATCCGCCCTCCTGTATGGCTCAGAGACAATGGACCATGTACGGTAGACACCTCAAGTCGCTGGAGAAATACCACCAATGATGTCTCCGCAAGATCCTACAAATCCCTTGGGAGGACAGGCACACCAACATTAGCGTCTTCGACCAGGCCAACATCCCCAGCATCGAAGCACTGACCACACTCGACCAGCTCCGCTAGGCAGGCAACAAAGTTCACATGCCAGACACGAGACTTCCAAAGCAAGCGCTCTACTCGGAACTCCTTCACAGCAATCGAGCCAAAGGTGGGCAGCGGAACCGTTACAAGGACACCCTCAAAGCCTCCCTGATAAAGTGCAACATCCCCACCGATACCTGGGAGTCCCTGGCCAAAGTCCACCCTATGTGGAGGGCGCTGAGCACCTCGAGTCTCATCGCTGAGAGCGTGCAGAAATCAAGCGCAGGCAGCGGAAAGAGCGTGCGGCAAACCTGTCCCACCCTCCCTTACCCTCAACGACTGTCTGTCCCACCTGTGACAGGGACTGTGGTTCTCGTATTGGACTGTTCAGTCACCTAAGGACTCATTTTGAGAGTGGAAGCAAGTCTTCCTCGATTCCGAGGGACTGCCTATGATAATGACAAGGGAGCTGAGTTAATATTTTCAAAATAATGGAATCAACTGGCAATATTCAGCAAATTATACCCCTCAATACCCAACAGTACTGACACCCTTATGTACAAGCAGTAGACACTGTGTATATCACCTAGAAAACAGAAGAAAATGCTGAACAAGTGAAACCAGGGCAACCACCAGATGGAGTCTTTGTGTTATTTTTTAAGTTTAAATAAAATTAGTACATGCTAACTAAAGAATACTTCCTGGAATTGTGTCATGGAAAACACATGCAAGACAGAGGCCTAGAAATGGGATATGACTCGAAAACAGGCAGTGTCATGGCCCAGCACTATTTAGCTGCGCTGGGTCAAAGTGATCTAGGTAGCATGCAAAATTTGTGCTGAATGCTCATTTACATGATTATATTGCTGATGTCAGTGTTAAACCCGCTGCTCACTGGCTTACCACTCAACAGGTGGGCCAATATCAGGTGCAGTCTATTTGCAAATCATGTTTGGCTGAGGCTTTCTCCACTACTTAAAGGGAAGATTCTTTAATGGAGCGGCACCTCATTGTCATTCCATTTGGAGCGCCACTTGGAAGCAGATCTGAATTAGCACGAGCGGCAGCAGAGGGAGAGAACAACATGGTTCTCCGATGTGCTTCGGGAGGCCGTGGAGAGGGTGCGGGCTATCCTCTTCGCACAGACTGATAGGAAGCTATCTGCCCATATGTTTATAAGTTTATAAGGCTCTGAGAGGAGATATCTGATGGTCAACAGCACAGTCCCCAGGTTCTGGATACAATGCGGCAAAAGGTTTAATGACCTCACACGACAGGTCAAGGTGAGTGAAGGCTTCAGCAAATGCCATAACACACCATCTGCACTACAAGCCTCTTGCACTGCTCAATGCACCACAACCCCATCACTCACCTATCAACAATCTCCATCTTTCACCACTCAGACCTCTCAATCATAGCTTCGCTTCATTCTCACCACTTTACCACTGCTGCAACACCCATACCCACATCTTGCATGCACTGACAGCTATTCAACTATGGTAGGCACATCACCCAAATAGATTACACGACATTCACTGTCACACTTGCATTTCTCTTGCAGGTTAAGGTCGCTCACAATCGTCAGAGCAGCAGCAGACAGGCGGGGGCAAGCCGTAATACAGGCCTAGAGCCAACTGGAGGAGAGTGTGCTCGACATCATTGGACGGGAAGTCACCAAGGCTGTGGCAACAGGTGAAGTTGAAGCCCTTGGGGACAACAGTATCCTCATTCCTAATCCTTCTTCACACATCCCTCTTCCCACAATCTCTTCAGTTAAAGAAAGAAAAGAAAGACCGAACGTCCCAAAGTGCTTTACAGCCAATTAAGTACTTTTTGAAGTGTAGTCACTGTTGTAATGTAGGAAATGCGGCAGCCGATTTCCGCACGGCACGCTCCCACCAGCAGCGATGTGATAATGACCAGATAATCTGCTTTAGTGATGATGATTGAGGGATAAATATTGGCCAGGACACCAGGGATAACTCCCCTGCACTTCTTCGAAATAGTGCCATGGGATCGTTTGAGACTCAGTTTAATGTCTCCTCCAACAGTGCAGCATCTCTCTCAAGCTGCTGATGCTGTATGCATGGATATCTTGCTCGCCCCACCCCCCTCCCCACAACCTGACCCATGTGCCTTTCTTTATTCAGGTAACCAAGAACTGCCAGCTGCAGACCCTGGCCCCTGGGGCGATGGAGGAGAGCGAGAGAGAAAGAAGGCACACCATTACTGCATCTGAGACTCGTAGACACCAGCTCAAAAACCGATATTGGTAGGTAGTGTAGATGTGGGATCTGCACAGGGTGAGACACCGGGCACGAGTGGGCTGCAGCGAGACCAGAGGAAAAGGGTCAGTTCTTCGGAGGGCACGTTCGCACACGTGAATTCTGCTGCACACGATTAAGATGATGTTGATGGGTGGCCTTCAGAAGGGTGATACATTGAATTACTAGGTGTAACGGCAAGTCTGCCAGACAGCCTTTTGGCAATGTCAAGGAGCATGGAGGAGTCCGCCTCCAATATTGGCCGGGGCTTTGCGCAGATCTTGGGAGTCTATGATTCCTGGCTGGAAATGATGGATAACGCCAGGAGAGACCATGTCAACCCAGACATGCTGCTGCTTGTGATGGGTGATGTTCCAGCTGCCATTGCAGCACAGGCGGAAGCGACACAACATCTTACTGCTGCAGCGGAAGTGCAGACCACTGACTTGCAGTCTCAGTTTGCTGCCACCCAAGCTCACTCATGCCATCATAGCTGGGTTTATCAGTGTTGAAAGGGGCTTGCAGGGTGTTTCAGCAGTCCAGTAATCTGGTCTCCAACAGATTGCTAGGAATGCTGAGGCGCTGCCTCGGGGAGTGGCAATGGGTCTGTGGAGCAGGACCCTGTTGTCCTCTAATGATGACAGCATTCCTATTCCCACCATGCTACTCCGCCATTGCCCTTGCCGCTGCCCATCAGCTAGCCAGCCCAGACTGCTGCCACCCATGCCAAGGTGGTGCAGTCTAAATCCAGGCCTTCTAGGGCCAGAGCTGCTCAAGGTCGTCCTGCAAGACCATCTGACGTCCCCCCCACCTTCCCCCGCCAACGGAAACTCAGCAGCCTTCCACTTGCCATGCTGCAGCCACTGGAGAAGTACTGCATAGGAGCACCAGAGCAGGAAAGGGTACCCTAGGACAGGCACTAAGGGATTGCACAAGGGGGGGTGGAGAGCGACGGGATGGGGGATCGGAGTGGAGAGAGGGAACTCAGGAAAGACAGATCACGTTCTTCCAACCCCCTACAAGGGACATCATTGGAGTGGATGATATCCAGAAGTCCCAAAACTGTCACTATTCACTTCATACCCAATAAACCTGTTAACAATCTGTACACAATGCCCCATCTATGGAGGTGTGTGTATGTGTAGGGGGGGGGGGGGGGAAAGGATGCACTAGATTCATCAGACTGATTCCTGGGATGGCAGGACTGACATATATGAGGAGAGACTGGATCAACTGGGCATTTATACATTGGAGTTTAGAAGGATGAGAGGGGATCTCATAGAAACATATTAGATTCTGACGGGATGGGACAGGTTAGATTTTGGGGAAGTCCAGAACCAGGGGTCACAGTCTTAGGATAAGGGTTAGGCCATTTAGGACTGAGATGAGAAACTTGTTCACTCAGAGTTGTTAACCTGTGGAATTCCCTGCCGCAGAGAGTTGTTGATGCCAGCTCATTAGATATATTCAAGAGGGAGTTAGATATGGCCCTTACGGCTAAGGGGATCAAGGGGTATGGAGAGAAAGCAGGAAAGGGGTACTGAGGGAATGATCAGCCATCATCTTATTGAATGGTGGTGCAGGCTCGAAGGGCTGAATGGCCTACTCTTGCACCTATTTTCTATGGTTCTATTCTATGATTAGTTGATACTGTAGTTGTGAATTGATAAATTTATTAATTTTTTGTTTGGAATGAGTGTTTTGTGGTTGCTATCATTTCAGCTTTGTGCCCCAGAGGACACTAATATTCCATGACAGAGGGATGGAATGATGGGGACATGGTTGATGGGGATGAGGTGATCGAGGGATCTGGGGTTCTATTCACTCGAATCGGACTCTGATGAGGCATTCACAGACTGCCCGTGCCAATGGGGGATTTGCTGCTTGCCTCCTCCACCTGAGGTGGGCTCCCAATCCCTACTCGCTTAAGTGGATATAAGGGATGTGCTATCTGAAGATCCTAGGTGGCTAAGGCCACTGTTGCGAGCCCTTCTCCTCCGCCCCTCGTCTGATGGGGGCTCAACTGACAATCCCCCTCGTGCTCGAGTATCTTCAGGAGAGGGAGCGGAGGCAGTGAGGAAGATGCAGTGAGGATTGCCAGTGGAGCCCCTATCACTGAACAAGTGTTGTGAACAGAAGCATTTAAATAAGAATGAAGGTGCTCACCATTTGCCCCAACACTCCCCGTCACCAAAGAAACATAGAAAATAGGAGCAGTAGTAGGCCATTCGAGTCTGCACCACCATTCACAATATGATCATGGCTGATCCTCTATCTCAACACCATATTCCCGCTTTTTCCCCCATACGCCTTGATGCCTTTTGTTTATAGAAATTTATCTATCTCCCTCTTCAATATATTCAGTGACTTGGGTCTCCACAGACTTCTGTGGTGGAGAATTCCATAGGTTTGCCACCCTCTGAGTGAAAACATTTCTCCTCATCTCAGTCCTAAATTTCCTACCCCATATCCTGAGACTATGACCCCCTTGTTCTAGACTTCCCAGCCAGGGGAAACATCCTCCCTGCATCCAGTCTATCCAACCCAGTCAGAATTTTATACGTTTCAATGAGATCTCCTCTCATTCTTCTGAAGTCTAGTGAATACAAGCCTAGTCGACCCAATCTCTCCTCATACGACAGTCCTGCCATCCCAGGAATCAGTCTGGTGAACCTTCGCTGCACTCCCTCTATGGCAAGTATATCCTTTCTTGGAGAAGGAGACAAAAACTGCACACAATACTCCAAGTGCGGTCTCACCAACGCCCTGTGTAACTGTAGTAAGACATCCTTACTCCTGTACTCAAATCCTCTTGCAATGAAGGCCAATATACCATTTGCCTTCCTAACTGCTTGCTGAACCTGCATGTTTGCTTTCAATGACTGGTGTACAAGGACACCCAGGTCCCTCTGTACATCGACACTTCCCAAGCCATCACCATTTAAATAATACTTTGTCCTTTGTTTTTCCTACCGAAGTGGATAACTTCACATTTATCCACGTTATACTGCATCTGCCATGTATTTGCCCACTCACTCAACCTATCTAAATCGCCTTGCAGCGTCTTTGCATCCTCCTCACAACTCACAATCCCACCTAGTTTTGTGTCATCAACAAATTTGGAAATATTACATTTGGTTTCCTCATCCAAATCATTTTTATATATATATAATATATAAAATATATATATAAAATATATATATTGTGAATAGCTGGGGCCCAAGCACCGATCCCTGTGGTACTCCACTAGTCACTGCCCGCCACCCCAAAAAAGACCCGTTTATTCCTACTCTTTCCTGTCAGTTAACCAATTTTCAATCTATGCCAACACATTATCCCCAATCCTATGTGCTTTAATTTTGCACACTAACCTCTTATGTAGGACTTTATGAAAGGTCTTCTGAAAATCCAAATACACTACATCCACTGGTTCTCCCTTATCTATTCTATCAGTTACATCCTCAAAAAACTCCAGTAGGTCTATCAAACATGATTTTCCTTTCATAAATCCATGTTGACTTTGTTTAATCCCGTTGATATTATCTAAGTGTGCCGTTATAATGTCCTTTATAATAGACTCCAGCATTTTCCCTACTACTGATGTCAGGCTAGCCAGTCTATAGCTCCCTGTTTTCTCTCTCCCTCCTTTTTTAAATAGTGGGGTTACATTTGCCACCAAACTGCAGAAACTGTTCCATAATCTCTAGAATTTTGGAAGATGACAACTATTTCCATGGCTACTTCTTTTAGTACTCTGGGATGCAGATCATCAGGCCCTGTGGATTTATCTGCCTTCAGTCCCATTAGTTTCTCCAGCACTATTTTCTTACTAATAATAATTTCCTTTAATTCCTTTTGCTCACTAGACCCTTGGTTCCCTAGCATTTCTGGAACGTTATTGGTTCTGTCTTCACGGAAGAGGTCACAAAAGTATTTATTTAATTGTTCTGCCATTTTCTTGTTCCCCATTAAAAATTCTCCCATTTCTGTCTGTAAAGGACCTACATTTGTCTTCAGTAATCTTTTTCTTTTTACGTATTTGTAGAAACTTTTGCAGTCGGTTTTTATGTTCCTTGCAAGTTTACTCTGATACTCTATTTTTCCCCTCTTAATCAATCTCTTGGTCCTTTTTTGCTGAATTCTAAACAGCTCCCAATCCTCAGGCTTGCTACTTTTTCTGGCAACTTTGTATGACTCCTCTTTGGATCTAATACGATCCTTAATTTCTTTTGTTAGCCATGGTTGGGCCACTTTTCCTTTTGTGATTTTTACGCCAGAAAGGAATGTATAACTGTTGCAATTCATGCATTCGTTCCTTAAATATTAGCCATTGCCTATCCACCATCATGCCTGTTAATGAATCTTCCCAACCTATCATAGCCAATTCATTCCTCATACCTTTGTAGTTTCCTTTGTTTAGATTTAGGACCTTAGTTTCGGATTGGACTACTTCACTTTCCGTCTTAATAAAGAATTCAATCATGTTATGGTCACTCGTCCCTAAAGGACCCCGCACAACAACACTGTTAATTAACCCCTTCTCATTACACAATACCCAATCTAGGATAGCCCATTCCCTAGTAGGCTCCTCAAGATACTGGTATTAAAAAAAAAAACATCTCTTAAACACTCCAGGAATTCATCTGCCACAGTATTATTATTACTAATTTGGTTTGGCCAGTCTATATGTAGATTAAAGTCGTCTACGATTACTGTAGTACCCTCGCTACATGCATCTCTAATTTCCTGTTTGATGCCGTCCCCTACACTACCATTACTGTTTGGAGGTCTATAGACAACTCCCACCAATGTTTTCTGCCCCTTGGTGCTCCTTAACTCCAATCAGTGATTCTACATCTTGATTTTCTGAGCCAATATCCTTTCTCACTATTGCTCTGATTTCATCCTTTACTAACAAGGCCACACCACCCCCTCTTCCATTTTGCCTGTCCTGCCGAAATATCGAATATCCTTGGATATTCAGTTCCCAACCCTGGTTACCCTGCAACCATGTCTCCGTAATTGCAACTGCAGGTAACTCTCGATCATCCACACACGGATGCAATGGGAAAATGTTGTAACGGCATTTAAAGTTCCGTGTGTGACATCACTTTGAAACTCTGGTGTTCCTTTTGTATGTTGCCTGTTGAGCGCTCTGCCTTGCCTCAGCTCCCGCTGTTGCTCGCACATAGGTCCATTGCCTCTGTCGAGCCTGCACTTGCCGCGCTGCTTTTAAGCACTCTGCCTTGCCCCAGCCTCAGCTCCTGCTGCTGCTCGCGCAAAAGTCCACTGCCTCTCATAATTCATTAAAATGCCATGAACAGTTACAGGAAGTAATCAACAAGCCTAATGGTTTTTAGATCTAGAGGGCTAGAATTCAAGGATTAGAAGATACGCTACAGCTATTGGTTAGAGCACACCTGCAGTACTGTAAGCATTAACTGTAATGTCAACTCGCTCTAACGGAGAAATTGTTTACCCAGCATAGCCCAATCCCCGAGATGAACTGGATAATCGAGAGTTGTCTGTATATCGTATCCGTTTACATCTATTTGTGCTGTTAATTCGTCAACCTTATTACAGATGCTTTGTGCATTCAGATACAGTGGTTTTAGATTTGTCTCTTTTTAACATTATTAGACATCTTAACATTATTTTGTACTATAGCCCTATTTGTCTTATAACTCTTTTTTTCTTGCCTGGACCCTATTTGTTAGTACATTCTTTTGTTTGTATGCTCTGTCCCTTCCTGACATAATCTGGTTATCCTTACCACTATTGCTTCCTTTTCTTTTCTCTTTAGCATTCTAGATTGCTCTCTACTGCGATCATAGGACCTTGAAAGATTTTATAAAGCTGCTAGAGTTGCAGAAAGTTCCACAGAGCCAGTCCAACTGAAGAAATAAGTCAGCTGCAAGTTGTTGTTGATGATTCCTTTAAATAAACGCTGCAAGGGACTCCTTCTTGCTGGTCAACGCTTGGTCAGCTAGTCGCAATTAATGTAAGTTGACCGATGCACTCCAAAATGGCAGATTGGGCGTCAAGTGAGCGTAGCACACTCTCTGATGTCATGATCTGCATAATCCCCATAATGATAGCGAGCGGGAACATTGGCAGCGTTGCCACCCAGCTGAAAATAGCAGCTGCCATGGGACCTGCTGGCAGCGGAGTGAAGTGCAGCCCCCCCCCCCACCCCCCTCCCCTAAAACAGGCCTCAACAGCCAGTGGTAAGATTGTGAATTTCTAGGCCAGGGAGTCCAAATGTACATGTATCTGTAGATAAATGCATAGACACAAACTGCTGCCCGGGGTCCAATTCTATATGCTTTACATATTGTTGATTTAAATGTTTCGTCATCTTCCATGTTCAGTTTGTGGTCTTTTGTGCCAACCACAACATACCGTATAAAGCTCTATGAATGGCCCAAAACAAAAAGATATAGCAATCATCTTTGCAGAACAACCATCATACTTTCTCTTACCACGCACTGATTGGGATTGTTGATTATCCAAGGTAAAATAAATAATTTTTTTTAAAACCAAGAAAATATATTCTATTTTACAGATTTATCGAAATGCCATTTTACTACTAACAAACTGAATAATGAACCATAACATTTTCTGCTTCATAGCTATGTTTGATTCAAAGATAATAAAGGAAGATAACTTCAGTAATTGATGATAATCTTGATAAATCAGAGGATAAACTAAAGCAGTTTGAAAACTCAAGATGCTCTAATTGAGCTAAACCAGATTTTCAAACATACAAGATCGAGAACCCTTGATTCTGCCACCTGTAACTTACACTAATTTTACAGACCGCTTTCTTCAATCAGATTATATCTTAATCTCTAAAAACATTTGCTACAATAGGAAAATGGTATTTTATTATTCCATGTTACCAGCCCCGCAAAGAACTTGAGGCCACTGGAAAGTACCTGCATCAAAGGTTACTTGATGATGATAAAGTCCACAACTACCTTTTTTTTAAAAAAAAAGTAGCATTAGGTAAATACATGAAATAATTGCCATTTAGTACATTTCTAGGAAAAGGAGACTGGATGGAAAGCTCTGAAGAATAAATTTGACAAAACAGCAACATGAACTTGCAGAATACAGAGCCAACGTCCTGTATGTCTATGGTTATCCTGGATATGACAGCTAATTGACTCAATGTCCAAGCTTCCAAATAAACAACCAATTGGGTGAGGTAATGGAGAGCCACTGGTGCATGTGGTATTATGGCACAGCCTAACTCGGCATTTGAAGAGAGAGAAATAAGATGAGATAATTAGACTTGGGAGTGCAGGGAAGGGGAAAGATAGGAAAAGTTGGAAAAAGAATCCCAGTTTTACATTTAATCAATTTTAGGGAGATTTTGCTATAGAGATTTGACTGCAATAAAATGAATTAAAAGTCCAAAATAAGGTGGATCTGAAGTTACTCAACCAAATGTTTTGAAATATGCTTCCTGTTGCCAAGTGCCTCAGATAGATTTTGTGTTGAATTGTTTGGTTTTGATTTGTGGGTGGACAGTTTAAAAAAAATTCAATCTAATTATGGCTTTCAAATTAGACAGATTTTACACCAGTCAAGAACCCATCTTAGTCTTCTTCCATAGAAGGGCAAAGACACTCCTAGATTAAAAATGAACATCTCACTATATACCTTTCAACTGATTAGAAATTAGCTGCATAAAGTATTGCTGAAATAATCAGATTAGTAATTTGTCAATGAAGTGGTCAACATCTAGCTAACTTCATCAAAGGACGATGTATATTGGCAGATTTGTAATCAAAATTATTAGTGCGACAGAGATTATCGGTGCTGCAACCTCTTAGAATTAAAAAGCGTTTGTATGTTCAAAATGCTCTTCTGGGTTCGATATAAAAGTTTTTGAATTTTGGTGATTTTACAATATTATCAGTTTTGTAATAAAATACAAGGGGCTAGAAATCGGCCAGGTTTGTGCTGGTTTTACCGCCATTTTTTCACGGTAAAAGTGTTTTTTGCCGCTAAATTTTTTTCCGCCATTTTGTAATATTGGCCAGCGGTTTACTGACGGCGGTAAAAAATACCGGCCGCTTTTTTTTTGGACCGTTTTTGTTATGTCACTCAGCATCAAACACACAGATACCACCATTTTTGAAAAATTGGCCAATACCGTCATTTTTAAATACCACGAAAAAAAATTGCCTAAAAAATGCAAGTCTTACCAGGTTGGATTCACAACGAAACTGGCGCTAACGGCACCATCTTGAAAAACGAAGCTACAGTTCAGTGAATGAAAGCATTTGGAG
Organism: Pristiophorus japonicus; assembly: GCF_044704955.1. Lineage (NCBI taxonomy): Eukaryota > Metazoa > Chordata > Chondrichthyes > Pristiophoridae > Pristiophorus > Pristiophorus japonicus. The sequence continues at coordinate 132,424,992 of NC_091977.1, forward strand.
AGAAGGCTGCACTTTACACTGAGCGCTGAGAGTTTATACTTCGTTTTTAAGGACATTAAAAAGAATGGGGCCTATGTTATCTCTGCCATTATTGCTGGCTGCTTTTCCTATGGAGCGGAGACCTGGAAAACTTAGGGGGAGGAGGTCTAACCCCCCACGAGTCTTTAGGGAACAGCGCTCATACCTGCACCTGTCTGAGGCACAATACATTAGAAGGCTGCGCTTTCGACAAGAGGAGTCAGAGACATGCCAGCTCATAAAGGCAGACATAAGAAGAACTGCACTACCCATCGAAGCGAAGGCGACTGTGGCACTTGCCTTCTATGCCTTCGGCGCCTTTCAGTAGGGAACATATGCTCAATCTTGCAGTTCGCTACACATCGCTGCATTCGTCAGGTGACCACTGCGTATGCACGCAGGAAGGACTTCATAAACTTACCAATAGCCAGGGAGGCACAGAATGAGGGGGTTTTAGACCTTGCACGAATTGATGGCTTCTGAAAGGTTCAGGCAGCCATTGACTGTACACACATTGCCCTGCGAGCACCTTTTGAGGATCCAGAGGTTTACCGAAGCCGAAATGCATTCCACTCCCTGAACGTACACATTGTCTGTAACCATCATGGCAGTAAATGCACGATTTCCAGGGAACATCCATGATGCTTTCATTTTGCGTGAGAGCAGTGTCTCACAACTGTTTAAGCATCAGCCAGAAGGCTAGAGCTGGATGCTGGGGGACAAAGGTTATGAGCTCGCCACCTGGCTCATGACCCCCCGCCCCCCCCCGCATCCCTCAGACAGAAGCCGAGCATCGCTACAATAACAGTCATATAGCCACACGCAACATTGTCGAAAAGACAATTGGCAGCACTTCCTTTGCCTGGAGGCTCCCTGCAATACTACCCTCAGCAGGTCGCTGAGTTCATTCTGGTGTGCTGCATGCTACCCAACAAGCCATCATGAGGGGACAGGAATTGCCACTGGGGATTGCAGAACCACCTCAGGAGAGATGGGGGGGGGGGGCAGGAGGACAAGGAACCCATGCCACCACAACCCCCACGACGATAGGGGAGGAGGCCTCATGGAGCTTTCCCCACTACAAAAGCCTTACGTCAGCAGCTGATAATTCAACACTTTGCATGAAGGCTGAACGTCACATATCATTGACTGCCCACTCTATCCCACCATGTTGACTATTTCCCCCTGTTAATCTGCAAAAGGAGACACTGCACAAGTATGGTTTAGGTGAAAAAATAAATTTAAATTTATTAAACATTTGTACAGTTGTACATTAATGAAACTTTGTAAACGTTAATTTAGTAACTTCAATAACATTTTTGAATGTTAAAACTTTTGAAATATAAACTTTATGCTTAAATAACAGCAAAACAACAATAAAAGAACAAAAGAACAAAACAACCCCTGCACCAAACATCCTTCAGCTGCAGCCACCTTTAACCCCCCACTTCCCCCGGCCCCGTCGATTATTGCTCTTGCCCCAACCCACGTTGGGTCCAAGATGTTTTGCAGCAACGCGCACAGGGCGCTGGTATTATTGGGGGAGAGATGTAGGAGACGCCATTGGACTTCCTGGAGAAGCTGGGGCTGTGGAAGGCCCGACTTCTGAGTGGCGAGCCTGTTGCTCAGCCTCACCACTCACTGGCACTGTGAGTCTGGGTGGCATGACACTGGGGACTGGAGTGCCATGAGTCGAGACAGTCAATTGCCGCTGGGCATTGACAGCCTCGGTGTTCTGCCTTGTTGCAACTACAAGCTGCGAAAAATCCTCCTTTATGTCCGCAGATAATGATGCAATGTTTGCGGCGATCCCATCAATGACCTCGAGGAGTTGTCGGCTGAGCTGGATGCTCCCCCCAGATAGTCCCACCAAATCCATTTGCTTGTCTGCCTGCCTTTCGGCAGAGCGGCTTTGGCGACTCAGCCTCCGCACAGACAGCATACGGGCTTCTGCCCTGGGTGTGCTTTGCTGCAACCCATTGGGACCCGGGATCTCGAATGCTGGATAACCCATGGAATGTGATGTCCTCATCCAATGGGCTGAAGTGGTTAGTGCCTGCGTGGGCTCGCCACGCACCCCCCCCCCCCCCATGACACTTTGTTCCTCCTGTGGAGGTTCCTCAGCAGGCTGAGGTTGGTGTTCTTGACCATGGCATCCATCGAGCTGGAGGCTTCTTCTGCTGCATTTGATGACTCGGAATCCACATCTGCAAAATAGAAAACAACAGATGACTGGTTAGCAGCAGGGGAGGGTGACATCAGTAGGCTCACATAGTGCAGCTCATTTGAAGGATCACCACTACTGCATTACATGTCAACAACTGACAGTACATTGCATTAATTGAACCCTAGCCGGCAGATCAGTACATCGCATAAACCGAAGCCTAGCCCACAGACAGTACATAACGTTGAGCCAACCCAGACCGTGGATTTAGCAGGACTTACCCTCACTCTCGAACGTGGGGTCAGCATCAGACCTGCCATGTGACTTTGAAGGTGGGTGAGTGGGACCAGTTTTGCCGGACCGCTGCCTGTTTTCCGTCGCTCTTGGCGGTTGTGGGACAACTTTCCCTGCAAAGATGACAATACAAATTTTTAACAGAAGGCCCTTCTGCTTTGTGGCAAACAGAGAGTCAGCAAAGTACTTATACCATACTGTGTGCATTTAATACAGTGAGTGCTCTGTTTAATGGCCCTGGTAGTTGCACGTGGTTCACGAGGAAGATATCGAAGTGTAGAAACATCTTTTAAGATGTCAAAAAGCAGTCTTTATAAGGTGCGACAATCATTCATGGCAAATAAGGTACAACACTAAACCTAGCGATACCAACACATCACATTTACAATTTAAGCAATTGGAGTGCATAAATAAAAATATTATTTACTCTGACGACCCTGCAATGGTCATTCCACCTCTTCCTGCACTGGTCATGGTCCCTCTGGATATAGTCCACTGAGGAAACCTACTCAGCCACACTTTTCCACACACGTTTTATAGCAGATGGGTGTAGTTTTCCACAACCCTTCTTGAGATCTCCCCCCATCTGCTTTCTACAGCAGTGATCAGGGCCTTATTTGCAACTGAAGTGAATTTCCTGGCCATCTTCCTTGCTGAATCACCCTGCATTTTTAATTTTTGATGAACTGTGTGATGAACTCTGCTAATGTTTAAATCTCCTCTCAATACTGGCTGATTCATCCCTGGGTGCACTGCGGATGCGCGGAGGCACCCTGCACTTGACCTGGAAGGTGCCAGAAGGATCAGGAGAAAAAAGGGGTGGGGGGGGGGGGGGGGGAAGGAATATTTTGCGATTTTATTTTTTGACGCTATTTCGGCGCTTTAAGAAATGATATTTGCCCTGAAATTCCAATGTCCTGGGTCCATATAAAGTTTCTATGGATCCGGGAAGGCATCGGAAAAGCTGTTTTTTAGCGCGCAATGCGCATGCGCTGGAGCTTGACAGATGATCTGCAGATCGGGAGCGAGGACATTTGTACGGGCAAGATTGCGGTATTTACCCATATCTTGCCGGGCAAATGTCCTCAAAACTCTTGCGCCTGATAGAAGCAGGCACATAGGTTTTTAAACTCTTACGCCTGTAACAGTAGGCTATCAAAAACATGATTAAAATAAAAATTTTAAAACATATTTATGTTAAATCCCTGCCCACTCATGTAATGTTATTTTAAACCCCAACCCTAACCTTTTTTAAAAATTGGCTTTTTTTTCTCTTTAAAAAAACATACATAACAATTTTAATTTCTATTAGTGTATTGTTTGTGTGCTTTTTAAAATGTTTTATGTAGTATTACTATGAATGAGAAAATACTTACTTGCGATTGGGTGTCCATGCCCAAGTGACTGCTGCGGACATCCCGACGTGAACGTGCTGTGATGCGCAGTCATGAGAGACCTCTGGACCGGGATCACCAGCGGCCCTCACAGCTCAAGGTAAGCGCGCATTTTATTTCTATTCTACAGTACTTTGCCCGTGGGAAGTCCTCAAGAGGAATTTCTGGGCCATTAAATGCAATTAGTGCCAAAAAAATGTCGATAGCGGTATTTGGCCAATTTCTAGCCATATAATTTCTATTCCTTCATAAATAGTGCTTGTGCATGGAAATATCTTCATTGAAAAAAATCTGTACTTCATTGACCCAATATTTAGTTTCTGTGAATTACATAAATTTAGACCTTGGCACAATACCCTGGAAATACAGGATGTTGGGCTGGATTTTAGGCTTTTCTGTTTTCAGGGCGAAAACAGAGGCGGTGAGCGAAAGTTACCAGCTGGGAATAGTATGCGCTTTAGTATGAAAGTTTCGGCATCTGGGCCCTGCGTCAGGGGGCGCAGCGAGAAGGGAGGCATTATACACTTTTGGTGGCGCAAGGATGGGAAACTCGCAAACTAAACTGCTGGCTACCGTGTGTGTTCTGAGAGGCCATGGAGGGGGTGTGGAGAACCTTAAAAAACCCCACAAAAACATTGCCAAAACATTGCCCACGCCATAACACAAATCGCTAAAAAAATTTAAACAACAAACACTCGCACTTACCTTTGGAGTACTTTATCTTCCTCTGTGCCGCTGGTTATACTGGACTGCACTGATTTCCTAGGTGGTCATTGTGGGCACACTTCTGGGCGGATGGATTGGGGAAAAGTCAAAACTACTGCCGGTGTCGCAACCAGAGGCATTGCACGCCCATCGCAGCTCTTCCCGGCGATGTTGCTCAGCACCACCGCAAAACTGGACCGGAGGATCACGACGGGGCCCAGGAGACCTCAATGCCGCCTTTCACACCGCTCCGGGGCGAAACCTGGAGCTACAAAGGACGGGAAAATCCAGCCCAAAGATTTCTATCAGAACTCAAAATGATTTATTAGTAAGTGAGTTTACTCCGTCTAAACCTTATTCACAGCTTTAAATAGGTATAGCATATCTTTAGGTTATGAAATTAAATGTTAATAAAACCAAAGAATTGCAGACCAACATTAAGTTGTGAAGGGTAATCAGATCAGTATTTCCACTAAATTATTGTAAGTAGGTTACAAGATTTCTTTTTGATAAATGTTGTAATCAAGTGCTAAAAAATATAAAGCCACTTTCTCCATTTCAGGCACCCAGTGTAAGCATGAAACACCCCTTCAAAACCTATCCCATCAATGTGCCTATTACCCCTGGAAGCTCAGAAAAGCAACCCTTGCTGCACTGGTGCCAATTTTTCAATAATTCAGAATAATTATTCTTGTGGTCTCATGGGTTAGCCAAGTTAAAACTACTCAAACTCTTAATATTAACATTGTGGGCCAGGATCAAATCCATGTCCCAGAGGCAAAAGAACAGTGTAGTAAGCCACTGAAAAGACCAACCAACTAAAAAAAATGTTGTTCATTAAACAAGCGTGTTACAGTGAATATAATTGTAACAATTTCCTATTCAATCTCACTGATCTAGTTATTTTGCAAAATTAAACAGCATTTTAAATTGTTGCAAATCTCAAATCAGCTTGACTTCAAAGCCCTTTAACCTTTTTGCCCTTTTAAAAAATTCAGAAAATGCACATTCCGCACCTACACCAAATCTCTAAGCTTATTTAACATATTAATACCATTACGTAATCACAAAAAAATTACACTTGAGCCAATCTTTTCCTTGCACAATCCTATAATTCATGCTTCCAACACATCATTAACAGCAACACACATAACCATTAGTACTTTACCAGACTGTCATATAGCTCAAAATTCCCAATCTGGATATTACAAGTCTGGAAGGCCAAAATCAATGAACGTACTGCCGGGTATGTTTACAGCTAAAATAAATGCAATACAAAAATTCTACGCACCCATCATTGTGCTTTACCCAAGCCCTGCAGATAATATTTGTTATTTTCCTAATTCTTCAAAATACAATGCATGGAGATGGTTGTATCTGGTCCTGTATAGGCATGTATTCCAAAGGATTGCTTAAGCAGACTCAGAACTTGAGAATATGGCTTGGCATCAGTCAAAATGATACGTGTGCTACACCAACATCTTTTGTCCTTGGAACAATGCTGACTAGAGCCAAAGCTTTACACCCAACACCAAATATTTCAGTCAACACAAAATTTCTGCCGATTTTCTCTCCTTATGAAGTACCAATTAGGCTTTCCAAACTGTTCCAGTATTGGGTGCTGAGAAAGAATGAGTTCGAGTAAAATACAGTGCTACAAATGATGCAGGAAAGATGAAGAAGAGTGCATTGAAAATGAACCATTCTCTCAAAGATCATTCTTTTTAAAGTTAGGGAAGAATCTGGTCTTGATCCAGTAAAAAAAGGTCCCATTTAGGGTTTTAAAGTGTAGATATAGAGTAATACAATGTGTACAGTGCTTTTTGATCTAGTAAATAATAACTTACTTTAATGGTAAAACACAAATCATCTTCGCTCCAAAACATTACAGTACTGAAAGCAGAATATGAAACCAGTCATTAAAAAAAGTGCAAGATAACTAACATTTTGAATTTTGTCCGGATTTGGAAAGGTTTTGGAACATGTTTTTGAAATAAAAATGTAAGTGCATTAATATTTACCTTGTTTACAGATACACAGAACCACATCAATAATCCCACACTGTTGCACATAAATATTTTCAGCCAAGCCTTCTAGTCATAAATTGTTTCTAGTCTGTGACAGGGCCACTTTCTAACAGCTATCATTTGCACTGATCCTTCTAAAGCCATCTTTTCTATGAAGTCTGTTATATCATTTCTACCTCCATACAATGTGCATGCCATTGTACATCAAGCCTCTGTTTCCTTCCTCGCATGGACAGTCCAAAGCAGTTTTCCTGATCTCTTTCAACTTGAAATGTTGTCAATATATAGATTGTCTAGCTTTCTAATTCAGTGAAAAATCTAGTTTTCCATTAGTCTCTGCCTTTCTAATTTTCAGTACAGCTTTACTAGGTGTAATTATTAAAGGCAGATTCAAGAAAGCAATTACTAAGCTACTGGTTTGTATCTTCGAAGTCTTAATAAGCAGCAAGAAGTTGCTTTGAGACAACCAGAAAAGGACAGAAATGGGGTTTGTTTAGGAACTGAATGAACACTACTGTGAAAGTGATGAGTGGTCGCCTTCACACTTTCCCCCCCCAAATTATGTTACACAACAAAAAACATAAAATGCAGAATTTAAAGGGATATGGAGCTCTTGAAACATCCTCACTATATAGAATAAAATAAATTTAAAACCATGGGTTTCTAAAGTTTAAATATTTCTTTTAACATATTGTTCTGCAATGACATTTTAATTATGGCAGAAAATGTAACTTTACAAGGCATACAAATTCATCAGCCTTATGGGATTACATTAGTACCATTGGCATAACAAGTTACAACTACTGAACAGGAACATTACTGAATATAAGACTCATTGCATTGTCTCACTCAAATTCATTCTTTCCTGCCACCTCAAAAACTGTAGATATTCTTGCATCCTTCCGTGTTCTCTTCCTCCTACAAAAAGGACAGGCTTATAAAAGCTAACTTTAACAAGCACAATATTTCCCCCCTTCTCGTCTCTTGAAGTTGTTGACTTTGTGCTTGGGTCTAGCTCCATATATACCAACACCCTCCAATAGGAACAAGAGAAGGCTATTCAATCCCTCAAGCCAGTTCAGCCATTCAATTAGATCATGGCTGATCTGTATCTTAACTCCATCTACCCACCTCGATTCCGTAACTCTTAATACCTTTGTCTGACAAAAATCTAGCAATCTCAGTTTTGAATTTTTCAAATAACCTGGCCTCAACAGCTTTTTGGAAGGAGTTCTAGATTTCTGCTATCTATTGTATGAAAAAGTGCTTTCCGACATCACCCCTGAACAGCTTAGCTCTAATTTTAAGGTTATGCCCCCTTCTTCTGGATGCCCCCACCAGAGGAAATAGTTCCTCTCTAATTAACTTAACACCTTTGATCATTTTAAAACACCTCAATTAGATCACTCCTTAATCTTCTATATTCAAAGAAATACAAGCCTAGTCTATGAAATCTGCCCTCATAATAGAACCCTTTTTAGTCTGGGTAACCTCTGGTGAACCTGCCCTGCACTCTCTTCAAGACCTATACAACCTTCCTGAGGTGCGGTGCCCAGAACTGAACACAGTGCTCCACATGAGATCTAACCAGAGTTCTGTACAGATGTAACATAACTTCCACCCCTTTGTATTCAAGTCCTCGAGATAGACACTAAAACCAATTGCAGTAATAACCAGATCAACTCAGGAACCAGGGATCAAACCAGAGACCTTCCTGGTTAGCCTTGATTTATGTCATCTCCTCTCCTACTTTTTCCAAACTTGATGTCCAGGCCTGTTAACACTGTCAAAATCTTTGGATTTGACCAATCTACAAATGAGCTCATAGTCCTGTGGCAAGAGGGTGGGAGATTGTGATCTCACATGCAAGACTTCCGAATGCAACAGGTTTTGGAGGACCATACTGTAAGTTTTGGCCCTCCATCCAGGTTTCTCAATTAAGAAAAATTTACAACTCTTGACTCAGGTTCAATCAACTCTTTTTGGGCAACTAAATGTTCCCAGTCTAAGATAAAAACACAAATATATTGTAATAGGTATTTGCTGTATAAACTTACTGTTCTGACGAAGTCTAATCAACCTGAAATGTTAACTCTGTTCCTCTCTCCACAGATGCTGCCTGACCTGCTGAGTAATTTCAACATTTTGTGTTTTTATTTCAGATTTCTAGCATCCGCAGTATTTTTCTTTTCTAGAAATATTACAAGCATGGCTCACAAAGGGAAAACAGTGAATTATAGACCGGTTAGCCTGACATCGGTAGTGGGGAAGATGTTGGAATCAATTATTAAAGATGAAATAGCAGCGCATTTGGAAAGCAGTGACAAGAGCAGTCCAAGTCAGCATGGATTTATGAAAGGGAAATCTTGCTTGACAAATCTTCTGGAATTTTTTGAGGATGTAACTAGCAGAGAGTGGACAAGGGAGAACCAGTGGATGTGGTGTATTTGGACTTTCAAAAGGCTTTTGACAAGGTCCCACACAAGAGATTGGTGTGCAAAATCAAAGCACATGGTATTGGGGTAATGTACTGACGTGGATAGAGAACTGGTTGGCAGACAGGAAGCAGAGAGTCGGGATAAATGGGTCCTTTTCAGAATGGCAGGCAGTGACTAGTGGAGTGCCGTAGGGCTCAGTGCTTGGACCCCAGCTCTTTACAATATACATTAATGATTTAGATGAAGGAACTGACTGTAATATCTCCAAGTTTGCAGATGACACTAAACTGGATGGCGGTGTGAGCTGTGAGGAGGACGTTAAAAGGCTGCAGAGTGACTTGGACAGGTTAGGTGAGTGGGCAAATGGATGGCAGATGCAGTATAATGTGGATAAATGTGAGGTTATCCACTTTGCAGGCAAAAACACGAAGGCAGAATATTATCCGAATGGCGGCAGATTAGGAAAAGGGGAGGTGCAACGAGACCTGGGTGTCATGGTTCATCAGTCATTGAAAGTTGGCATGCAGGTACAGCAGGCGGTTAAGAAGGCAAATGGTATATTGGCCTTCATAGCTAGGGGATTTGAGTATAGGAGCAGGGAGGTCTTACTGCAGTTGTACAGAGCCTTGGTGAGACCTCACCTGGAATATTGTGTTAAATTTTGGTCACCTAATCTGAGGAAGGACGTTCTTGCTATTGAGGGAGTGCAGCGAAGGTTCGCCAGACTGATTCCTCTGGATGGCGAGACTGACATATGAGGAGAGACTGGATCAACTGGGCCTTTATACACTGGAGTTTAGAAGGATGAGAGGCGATCTCATAGAAACTTATAAGATTCTGACGGGACTGGACAAGTTAGATGCGGGAAGAACATTCCCGATGTTGGGGAAGTCCAGAACCAGGGAACACAGTCTTAGGATAAGGGGTAGGCCATTTAGGACTGAGATGAGGAGAAACTTCTTCACTCAGAGAGTTATTAACCTGTGGAATTCCCTACCACAGAGAGTGTTGATGCCAGTTCATTGGATATATTTATTTTGTGTGAGATCATACTTTTGTAAATGAGGTTAAGACCAGTAATATTTTTTCCAAAGTTCATTACAAGAAAATAAAATCCAATTCTCATCACTCTGTCTGAAATTTCAATTAAAAATAATAAAGAAGCATTTGTGAACCTAGAAGGCAGTTGTGGAAACAATCACTATCTTGCCTCTCAGAGTAGTTAGTGATGAGCAATTAGAGTAGCTTTGCGAGTGTGATTCAGAATTTTCAGAATGCCACAAGCCTAAGAGCAAATAAAAGTAAATATCCACCAATGAAGGGAAATTTTCAGAATGTCATTGTTGTTATGCTGTCATTTCCTGGATATTTTATGCTTGTAGTTGACTTCACTGCATGGTATTTTATATACCATTACGTATTTGTTTTCAAGGTTTTCATGACATTTTTTGGATAAGGGGCATCATTCTGGGTTGAATGAAGATGTGCCTGAGCTTGATCTCTTGAATTGTTTCTTCAGGCATCAAGTGTCCAGAACAATGTGCATTATATCATTAAATCAGTGTAATTTGCAATAAATTAATATTGAACAAGCATAAAGACAAAGCACAAGATTTCTAAACTACATAGGATTGCATGGCTTCCCCCAGGAATTGATATCAGGACCCGCGCTCCAGAGTGGATTTTGTCATCTACGCAGGTTTGGCTTGGAGCCTTGCCCACTGGTAGCATGTACAGGAGGTCGGTTTGACTGTGGGCAATGGTGTGGAGGGGTCGATATTGGATCAGCCACCCGCTATACATCTGTCCCAATTTTCATTTCTATTGACTTCAAGAGATGTATGAGGGATAGCTGATCCGCTATCGCCTGTTGTGCACTAGCGTCCAGAGTCGAAGTTACCGACATTGAAAATTCAGGTGCACATTACACAGAACTTTTCAATTATTTCAAGTAATGGTTGGAAGGTAATGCATGGTGTGCACCAGAATTTCAGGTATATGTTGCCAGTGCGTGAGGTTCCGCATCAGTAATGGAAAGTTGAAAAATGTCCCCTCATACAAAAATGTCTGTATTTGGGAATCGAGGAACTCAAGTGGTGGTTTGTAAATGATGTGAAACTAGGAGCAGAAAGTCATACTTGGAAACAGATTATGTAAATGTGTGAAACAATGGAAAATATAGTTTTATGTAAGAAAATGTGAAACAGCACACTTTGGATATAGGAATAGTGGATCAGATTATAATCTAAGTGGGAAGCTATGGAGGATGCAGATAAGCAAAGTGACTTAAGGGTTCAGGTCATCCAAAGTTAGCTTGCGGAACAAGGATTGATCGAAAAGGCTGGTGGGATTCATCGTAAGAAGCATTCGGGTAAATGTTATGAATTCATGATCCTGGCACGGAGCCTTGCTAGCCAGGAACATATATTAGAGTTTGGGGTTACAACACTAGATATTGGGCAGCTGGCCTCGAGCTGCTAGCTTATGTGGCACCAGCTTCATCCCATCAAAATTCAATACATATGTATTACCTTTGCTTTGTGAATAAAGAAATGTCAAAGCCTCCTCCATCTCCTTGCACAATGCCACTTTTCATATAAAGTGTAAGAAACAGATGTTTTAAATAAAACATGCTTGTATTTTACAGGCCTTTATCACATTCGTTAAATATCTGAAAGCACTTTACACAATGAATTACTTATGTTCCAGTAGACACTTTGGATATGGTAAGGTAGAAAAATGTACATAGTATGTGATGTGAGGCTAAGGATAAAACAAAAACTTGCATTTATATAGCGCCATTAACATAGTAAAACATCCCACAGTGCTTCACAGGAGCAATGCCAAACAAAATTTGACATCGAGCCACATGAGATAATTAGGATAGATGACCAAAAGCTTGGGCAAAGAGGTACGTTTTAATGAGCATCATAAAGGAAGACACAGAGAGCTAGAGAGGCAGCGAGATTTAGGGAGGGAATGCCAGAGCTTGGGGCCTAGGCAGCTGCAGGCATGGCCGCCAATGGTGGAGTGATTAAAATTGGAGCTGTGCAATAGACCAGATTTGGAAGAGCTCAGCGATCTCAGAGGATTGGAAGGCTGGAGGAGGTTGCAGAGATAGGGAAGGGTGAGGCCATGGAGGAATTTGAAAACAAGGATAAGAATTTTAAAATCGAGGCATTGTCAGGCTGGTAGCCAATGTAGGTCAGCGAGTACATGTCACAGGATGGGAGAGTGGAGAGCACCAGTTCCAACTGTCACAGGACGGGAGAGTGGAGAGCACCAGTTCCAACTGTCACTGGACGGGAGAGTGGAGAGCACCAGTTCCAACTGTCACTGGACGGGAGAGTGGAGAGCACCAGTTCCAACTGTCATAGGACAAAGAGTGGAGAGCACCAGTTCAAACTGTCACAGGACGGGAGAGTGGAGAGCATCAGTTCCAACTGTCACAGGATGGGAGAGTGGAGAGCACCAGTTCCAACTGTCACAGGACAAAGAGTGGAGAGCACCAGTTCAAACTGTCACAGGACGGGAGAGTGGAGAGCACCAGTTCCAACTGTCACAGGATGGGAGAGTGGAGAGCACCAGTTCCAACTGTCACAGGACGGGAGAGTGGAGAGCATCAGTTCAAACTGTCACAGGAGCATCCAGTCGTGCCCCGGTAACTGCCCCCAAAGAAAGTGGAGTGTGGGAAATTGCACTCCGCTTCCATTGAGGGGTGGTAAGGCCAATTCTGCGGCGGAAGCAGAACTTCCACGCTGGGGGCTAAAATTCCCTGCCCCAGAAGGTTACCGCCCCCAAGATGGGAGCCTGTGCGGGGAGGCAGAGGGAAGATGAGTGGAGACGGGGGCACGGGATGGAGGGGAGAGTGGTGGAGGTGGGGGGCGGAGAAACCCAGGGCGGGGGACGGGAGGGGCCACATTGCAGCGGAAGTCTGGGGGGGGGCGAAGTGTGTTGGAGGGGCGGGCCTGGGGGCTCTGTGCCTCGGTGTGGGGAGTGTTCAGAGTGGGGTGGACGGGTTGACTGCGCAGATAGCGGTTGGTGGATGTGGTGTGGTTGGCGTCGCGGGGGCGTGGCTCCGGGGTGGCCGGGGCTGGGGGCTCGACATCCGGGGGTGTTCGGCATTTGGGAAGGATTCTGACGGGACGGGGCGGGTTGGGGGGGGGAAAAGAGTGTTCCCGGTGTTGGGTGGGTCCGGAGCCGGGGGGGTGGCACGCTCTTGGGATGGGTGGTGGGCTATTTGGGGCTGGGATTGGGAGAGACTTCTTCACTCGGGGAGTTGTTGACCTGTGGGGTTCCCTGCCACGGAGAGTTGTTGATGCCAGTTCATTTTAATGAGTTCGGGTGGGAGTTGGATGTGGTCCTTGCGGCTGGGGGGTTCGGGGGGGTGTGGTGCTGGGGTGGGTAATCGGCCATGATCTTGTTGAATGGCGGTGCAGGATCGAAGGGCCGAATGGCCTACTCCTGCACCTATTTTCTATGTTTCTATTCAGATAATATTCTGCCTTCGTGTTTTTGCCACCAGTGAATATCCTCACATTTATCCACATTATATTGCATCTGCCATGCATTTGCCCGCTCACCTAACCTGTCCAAGTCACCCAGCAACCTCTTAGCTTCCTCCTCACAGCGCCACCTAGCTTAGTCTCATCTGCAAACTTGGAGATATTACAGTCAATTCCTTCGTCCAAATCATTAATGTATATTGTAAATAGCTGGGGTCCCAGCTCTGAACCCTGCGGTACCCCACTAGTCACTGCCTGCCATTCTGAAAATGACCTGTTTATTCCTACTCTTTGCTTCCTGTCTGCCAACCAGTTCTCTATCCACGTCAATACATTACCCCCAATACCATGTGCTTTAATTTTGCACACTAATCTCATGTATGGGAACTTGTCAAAAGCCTTTTGAAAGTCCAAATACACATCCACTGGTTCTCCCTTGTCCACTCTACTAGTTACATCCTCAAAAAATTCTAGATTTGTCAAGCATGATTTCCCTTTCATAAATCCATGCTGACTTCGACCGATCCTGTCACTGCTTTCCAAATGCACTGCTATTACATCTTTAATAATTGATTCCAACATCTTCCCCACTACCGATGTCAGGCTAACCGGTCTATAATTCACTGTTTTCCCTTTCCCTGCTTTTTTAAAAAGTGGGGTTACATTAGCTACCCTCCAATCTGTAGGAACTGTTAGAGTCTGTAAAATGTTGGAAAATGACCACCAATGTATCCACTATTTCTAGGGCCACTTCTTTAAGTACTCTGGGATGCAGACTATCAGGCCCTGGGGATTTATCAGCCTTCAATCCCATCAATTTCCCCAACACAATTTCCTGATGAATAAGAATTTCATTCAGTTCCTCCTTCTCACTAGGCCCTCGGTCCCCTAGTATTTCCGGAAGGTTATTTGTATCTTCCTTAGTGAAGACAGAACCAAAGTATTTGTTCAATTGGTCTGCCATTTCTTTGTTTCCCATTATAAATTCACCTGATTCTGACTGCAAGGGACCTACATTTGTCTTCACTAATCTTTTTCTCTTCACATAAAGGCAGACCTCAGCTGCCATATCTCTGTGACCACCTCTTTTCGGAAGCGCAGCCTTCGAATGCACTGTGCGTCAGACAGCTGCAGGTATGAGCATTGTTCCCTATAAACTCGTGGGGAGCCAGGCCTCCTCCCCATACGTCGCAAACTCTTTGATTACGCTCAAAATGCTTTTGAACAAGCCTTTGTCCAACTCGATGCTGCATAGAAAAAGCAGCCAGGAATAATGGCAGAGATATTATAGCCCCCATTCTTTTAAATGTCGTTAAATATCCTTAAAAACAAACTGTGAACAAAAAGCTCACTGTGTAAAATGCAGCCTTCCCTCCAAATCCTTTTATGCAGTGAGCTTTTGCTCCATTTTTCAAGATGGCGCCGTTAGTGCCGAGTGCGTCATGGGTCCGACCTGGTAACACTTGATTTTTTTTCGGGCACATTTTTAGGCCGGCCATAAAAATGGCGATATCGCCGAATTTCCCGCCCCTGGCGATAGTGCAGTGTTGCACGCCGATTGACGTCATTCCCAAAACCGCGACTGAATTTTCCGATTGAGCACTAAATTTTGTGCGACTAGTTTAGCGCCAAAAAAATTACTTTTTGAGCTTCGCCATGGCGATAAACAGGTGCAAACCTGCCAAATTTCTAGCCCAAAGTCTTCTCGTGCTGCACGTATTTCATGCTCGCGTTCAGCCTGGTTTATTCTGAAGCTCATAGCCTCACCTATCCCTTGCAGACCAGTCACCTTGAAACTACTCAAGACTATGGACCTGTTCCAACCCCATCACAGACCTTCTCTACTTCCGACCTGATCTTCCCCAACCATTTTTTCTATTCTCAAGAACTGTTACAGGTATTTATTGATTTTTTTTAGACCACTCCGGATATTCACATTACCATCCCACATTCAAACTCACCTGCAGATATGATTCAACCCCCCGATTGCCTACCTGAACATGGTCACTGACAACATGTCAAGGGAAGTCACTCTGACATCACTGACATCTAGAATTTGGGTCTGGTCTCCATGACTGGACTAGAGCCAGGTGGTCCTAGTGGAATTCAAAGTAAGCATCGGTGAGCATGTTATTAATAAGTGCTGCTTGTTAGCCTTGTTGATGACTCCTTCCATCACTATGCAGATGACTGGACTTTTTCTACTTCATGCAGTGCTGGGGTTTTACTGAAGTGGTGGCGGGTAGCATGCTGTGGGATGGAGTCAAGAACACTTGAGTCAAAGGCAGAGTCTCGATTGAGGAGATCTTCGAAGTGCTCCTTCCAGCGGGCCCTGACTGCCTCGGTGTCCTTGATAAGTGTTTCCCCGTTCTTGGCCAGCAGTGGGGTGGGGCCTTGGGTGTTTGAACCATAGGTGGCTTTGATTGCGATGAAGAATCCTCGCACATCATGACTGTCGGCCAGCTGTTGTATCTCATGTGCTTTCTCCATCCACCGCCTGTTTTTTTTTAAGTCCCGGGTTTTTTGTTGGACCTCAGCCTTAAGCATTTGTAAAGCTGCCTTGTTATTCCCAAGTTGGGTTGTATTTAAGACTCAGAAATGCCCTTCGCGTGCGATCTATTAACTTGCGATCGATGCCGAGTAAAAAGAGTGTTTTAAGACCAGGCCCTCAAATCCACCACTAAGCCCAAGGTCTACAGGGCTGTAGTAATACCCACCCTCCTCTGTATGGCTCAGAGACATGGACCATGTGCAGTAGACACCTCAAGTCGCTGGAGCAATACCACCAACGATGTCTCCGCAAGATCCTACAAATCCCCTGGGAGGACAGATGCACCAACGTTAGCGTCCTCAACCAGGCCAACATTCCCAGCATTGAAGCACTGACCACACTTGATCAATTCTGCTGGGCAGGCCACATCATTTGCATGCCAGACACGACGCTTCCAAAGCAAGTGCTCCACTCGGAACTCCTTCACGACAAGCGAGCCAAAGGTGGGCAGGGGAAGCGTTACAAGGACACCCTCAAAGCCTCCCTGATAAAGTGCAACATCCCCACCGACACCTGGGAATCCTTGGCCAAAGACCGCCCTAAGTGGAGGAAGTGCATCCGAGAGGGCGCTGAGCACCTCGAGTCTCATCGCTGAGAGCATGCAGAAATCAAGCGCAGGCAACAGAAAGAGCGTGCAGCAAACCAGTCCCCACCCACCCTTTCCCTCAACGACTATCTGTCCCATCCGTAACAGGGACTGTGGTTCTCATATTGGACTGTTCAGCCACATAAGGACTCATTTTTAGAGTGGAAGCAAGTCTTCCACGATTCTGAGGGACTGCCTATGATGACTGGGAATCTTGGTTCCTGACTGCTGTGCCAGGCACAGATTCCATCCTCCTAAACAGACTTTCCCTTATCGTGTACCTGAACTCCTGTTTCTGCTAATGCTATAACCTTGCCTTATTCCTGCTCCATTGTCGTCATCATAGGCAGTCCCTCGAAATCGAGGAAGACTTGCTTCCACTCTCAAAGTGAGTTCTCAGGTGACTGAACAGTCCAATATGGGAACTACAATCTCTGTCACAGGTGGTAGGATAGACAGTTGTTGGAGGAAAAGGGTGGGTGGGGAGTCTGGTTTGCCGCATGTTCCTTCCGCTGCCTGCATTTGTTTTCTGCATGCTCTGGGCGACGAGACTCGAGGTGCTCAGCGCCCTCCTGGATGCTCTTCCTCCACTTAGGTTGGTTTTTGGCGTTCGGACGCCTGGGGAGCAGAGTGTTCGAAGATCAGGCCCTCGGATCTGGCACCAAGCTTATGGTCTACAGGGCTGTGGTGATTCCCGCCTTCCTGTATGGCTCAGAGACGTGGACCATATACAGTTGACACCTCAAATTGCTGGAGAAGTATCATGGGTTTTCTGCAAATCCCATGGGAGGACAGACATAGAAACATAGAAAATAGGTGCAGGAGTAGGCCATTCAGCCCTTCGAGCCTGCACCACCATTCAATATGATCGTGGCTGATCATTCCAGCTTTCTCTCCATTCCCCTTGATCCCTTAAGCCGTAAGGACCACATCTAACTCCTTTTTGATGCACCACTATCATTCTCACTCTCACTCGATCAGGCCAACATCCCCAGCATCGAAGCACTGACCACACTCGACCAGCTCCGTTGGGCAGGCCACATTGTTCGTATGCCCGACGTATAACTCCCAAAGCAAAGGCTCTACTCGGAACTTCTACAAGGCAAGCAAGCCCCGGGTGGGCGGAGGAAACGTTTCAGGGACACCCTCAAAGCCTCCTTGATAAAATGCGGGATCCCCGCCGACGCCTGGGAGTCCCTGGCCAAAGACCGTCCTAAGTGGAGGAAGTGAATCCTGCTCCATTGTGTGTGGATAATAGCTGCCACCCCAAAGAGCATCTTTGCTACCCTACCCACCTCCTTGTAACCTAGCCTTTTTCTACCTTCTCACCGTTGCATAACTAAAACCGCCTATGTCCACCTCCGTAACATTGCCCATCTCCGCCCCTGCCTCAGCTCATCTGCTGCTGAAACCCTCATCCCTATCTTTGTTACCTCTGGACATGACTATTCCAATGCACTCCTGGCTGGCCTCCATTCTACCCTACGTGAACTTGAGGTCATCCAAAACTCAACTGCCCGTTTCCTAACTTGGACCAAGTCCCTCTCATCCATCACCCCTGTGCTCGCTGACCTACATTGGCTCCCGGTTAAGCAAAATTCTCATCTTTGTTTACAAATCCCTCCATGGTCTCACCCCTCCCTATCTCTAATCTCCTTCAGCCTCATAATCCCACCCATGATGTTTGCTCTCCTCAAATTCTGCCCTCTTGAGCATCCCTGATTATAACTGCTCAACCATTGGTGGCTGTGCCTTCAGTTGCCGGGGCCCCAAGCTCTGGAACTCCCTCCCTAAACCTCTCCGCCATGCTAACTTTCTACCTCTCTCTCCTTCTTTTAAGACGTTCCTTAAAACCTACCTCTTTGACCAAGCTTTTGGTCATCTGCCATAATTTCTTCTGATGTGGCTCGGTGTCAAATTTATTTGTTTTGTCTAATGACACTGCTGTGAAGTGCCTTGGGATATTTTATTATGTTAAAGGTGCTATATAAATACAAGTTGTTCTTGCCTCGACCGCATAGTGTGCAGGGGTGTCGTGTGTCCCAACCAAGCCTTAGGGGTTTAGTGGGGAGGTTTCTGCGTGGATCATAGGTGTACGCACACTCTGTTGGACAGATTCAGGGTGCACTATTGATCCAAGCAGGGCTGGTTTTAGTCATGGGTACTTCACGATAGGGGCCTGTTCAGATGGGCCAGTGTTGTGTGTTGTACAGTGTTTGCTTTACGCCACCAGGGTGTGTTTTACTGGAAGCAGGTGTGTGCTTTAACTTGAATAAAAGCATTGTGATGGTGGAGACTGAAAGATCTGTCTATAACGGAGTATTCTGTTCACTACTATAATTCCCGGGTCTAGAACTGTTGTAAGGGGGGGTGGGGGTGTGTGATTCGAAACCACCAAGGGCAAAACCACTTACACCATTACCATCTCTCTTTCAAGATCCTACTCATCTATCACACCACCCTGGCTCCCAGGCAACTTTCTCACCAAATGTCCTTCTTCCTATTTGACTTCTGCCTTTGAACCAAGCAACTCAATTTCAATCCTCACTAGAACTTGTCCTTCTCTGTCTCCAACGTCCTTTCCCTGTTCCCCTTTCTCCACCTCACCATATCAATTCACCCACCAGACTCTTGATCACACATGGTCTCGGGTCTCCATCATTGGCAAGGCACTCTCTGATTCCTTCTTTACTTCCATTCTCCTAAACATTCACCTGTTTGCTCCTAGCCCCTAACACATTAAAATCATTTATACTCAGATCTATTTGAACCTACTCGGACAATATACATAGCCAGGTGAAAAGTGCAGCCATCACAAAAAGGCAAAGCGTTTTATTAATTCCTTGGATATGGATGTCGCTGTCAAGGCTAGCATTTATTGCCCATGAGAAGGTGGTGAAGGTACACCCACATGCTATATTATGTTGTACAATAAGAAGGTCTAAGATAGAAAATTGACCTTACCCAAAAAAAACCTTTTAAAATAAATAAAATTATATATAAAATAAAAGCCATAATTCCAATAATGCCCCATTAAAAAAAAAATCACAGCTGGAACACAATCTACTTCTGAGTTAAATCAAGATCTCACATGCTTGCAGTGCTTACAAATTACATTGACATCGATCCTGTGAACCAGTTCCTGCACTGTGACTGGGATGAAATGGTAGTGCAAATTCAAAATCAGAGTAATTTGTCAATACTGCACACACGAGATTGCGATCTCCAACAGAAAAATGGAAATGATCTCAGAACAGATAGTGTTGTCAACTGTTTTTACTTTGAAACCTAAAAATACAGAAATGAATCGGTGCTGCATTACATCTTTAAAGGTTATCACGAGATCGCTTACAAAAATAAACTGGTTACAAGTTGCATATTAATATCCTACTCTCCTTCCATAGCAGAGCTTCGATTAATTCCACTCTAATTATCTTCTGACAATTTTCATTTACATTATGCTCCTTACATAAAAATGCCTGTGCTCAACAAGGCAGAATTAGGAAGGCGAAAGAAAAGGAAGGGAAAAGTAAAAAGAAAAGATTGATTGATTTTGGGGTAGGATGAATGAAGCAAGAAGGTTGAAGGTGCAGTCAAAAAGAAGTTTTTGAAGGCACTTAGCAGAGATGTGGTTTCGTTAGATAAATGAGTTGAGGCATAGCGATGAAAGACAGCCTCTGAAAGTCGAGTGGAGCAATCGTGTAACTGGCAATAATCTGGTGTCAGAGATGTAAATAGGGTGTGTATGGCTAGAGGAGATTGCTCAGATAAAGTGGAGTGTGACCAATGAGGAATCTAAAAACAAGAGTCATGTCACAGGGGCACACAAGCAAGTGGAGTTGGGCAAGGTTGAGGTGGTGGGTATGCAGCACTTTGTGAGAAGCCGATGTGAATTTTTGTATAAGTAGGCCTTTGTAGGGTGGTGACAAGGTAGCAGCCGTGAGAACAATGCTGGAGAAGTCCATCCTTCCGGTAATTAAAGAGTGGATTATGTTTTTGGCAGCTGTGAGGGAGAGGTCTGAGTGCAGGCTAGGAAAGAAAGTAGGCTTGGCAATGAACTTGGCATAGGAAGTTTACCTCATGGTTGAACTGGCATCAAGGTTCGATAGCTCTAAATTTAACCCATGGTGACGAACAGGAAAACTGATGTAGTTGGGGATCAAGTTATACACAAAGTGGTCCATTTCATTATGGCAAACAATGGAGGTCCTTCCAACTTCCTCACAATTTATATTTATTTTGATATCAAACAGTGATTCCAACAATATTACATGGCTTGGAGAAGTTGCTGAGAGAGAAACATAGGAACAAGAGTAGGCCATTTAGTCCCTCGAATCTGCTCCCCCATTCAATGAGATCTGCAATCTAACTCCATGGGCCCAATTTTGGCCATGACATGCATCAATTTTTTTTGGAGTAAGTTGTTTTTTCTGGCGTAAGTTAAAAAATGCCATTTTCCCCCCAAAATTTGCTCCAGAGTAAGTCAGTTAGGTACGATTTTTTTTTCGGTCAGTTTTTTTTTTCCATAAGGGGCCGTTCCCAGGCACTTACGCCAGCTTTGGCCAGCAAAAACACACTCCAAATTGACTTAGGTCAGTGTATGTGGCCAGCTCTGAAAAACCTTGCGGGCAGTGAAAAAAAAGCAGCGCACATTCAGCAGACATTAGGGTAGGGATAGGGGAGGGAAGGGAACTGGAGAGGACCTCAACAATCAAGCACCAAACATTGCACGTAAAAGCTCAAACAATTAAAATACTAATAAAAATGAAGTAAATCCTACCGGAGAAATCCGAGCTGCTGGCCACGATGTCACAGGGGGGGTAGCCACAGAGAGAGAGAGAAAGAGAGAGAGAAAGAGAGAGAGAGAGAAAGAGAGAGAGAGAAAGAGAGAGAGAGAAAGAGAGAGAGAGAAAGAGAGAGAAAGATAGATATATGCTGGTAAACAAAACACTCTCTCTCTCTCTCTCTCTCCCTCCCCCCGCCACCCCCCCCAAAAACTCTCCTCCTCCTCCCGCCCCCCCCCCTCCAAAAGTAAAAGTGGAGGGCAGAGAAACCCAAGGCAAAAATCAAAAAGGGCCACATTACAGCAAAATTCTAAAGGGACAAAGTATGTTAAAAAGACAAGCCTGAATGCGAGGAGTATTCGTAATAAGGTGGACAAATTAACTGTGCAGGCAGCTATTAACGAATATAATATAATTGGGATTACGGAGACATGGCTCCACAGTGACCAAGGCTGGGAACTCAACATCCAAGGGTATTCAACATTCAGGAAGGATAGACATAAAGGAAAAGAAGATGGGGGTAGCGTTGCTGGTTAAAGAGGAAATTAACGCAACAGTAAGGAAGGACATTAGCTTGGATGATGTGGAATCTGTATGGGTAGAGCTGCAGAAAACGCTAGTGGGAGTTGTGTACAGATCACCAAACAGTGGTAGAGAGGTTGGAGACAGCATTAAACATGAAATTAGGGATGCATGCAATAAAGGTACAGCAGTTATCATGGGCGACTTTAATCTACATATAGATTGAGCTAACCAAGCTGGTAGCAATACGGTGGAGGAGGATTTCCTGGAGTGTATTAGGGATGGTTTCCTAGACAAATAAGTCAAGAAACCAACTAGAGGGCTGGCCATCCTAGACTGGGTGATGTGTAATGAGAAAGGACTAATTAGCAATCTTGTTGTGCGAGGCCCCTTGGGGAAGAGTGACCATAATATGGTAGAATTCTTTATTAAGATGGAGAGTGACACAGTTAATTCAGAGACTAGGGTTCTGAACTTAAGGGAAGGTAACTTCGATGGTATGAGACGTGAATTAGCTAGAATAGACTGGCGAATGATACTTAAAGGGTTGACTGTGGATAGGCAATGGCAAACATTTAAACATGGATGAACTTCAACAATTGTACATTCCTGTCTGGAGTAAAAATAAAACGGGGAAGGTGGCTCAACCGTGGCTAACAAGGGAAACTAAGGATAGTGTTAAATCCAAGGACGAGGCATATAAATTGGCCAGAAAAAGCAGCAAACCTGAGGACTGGGAGAAATTTTGAATTCAGCAGAGGACAAAGGGTTTAATTAGGAGGGAGAAAATAGAGTATGAGAGGAAGTTTGCTGGGAACATAAAAACTGACTGCAAAAGCTTCTATAGATATGTGAAGAGAGAAAGATTAGTGAAGACAAACGTAGGGCCCTTGCAGTCAGAATCAGGTGAATTTATAATGGGGAACAAAGAAGTGGCAGACCAATTGAACAAATACTTTGGTTCTGATTTCACGAAGGAAGATACATATAACCTTCCAGAAATACTAGGGGACCGAGGGTCTAGCGAGAAGGAGGAACTGAAGGAAATCCTTATTAGTCAGGATATGGTGTTAGGGAAATTGATGGGATTGAAGGCCGATAAATCCCCAAGGCCTGATAGTCTACATCCCTGAATATTTAAGGAAGTGGCCCTAGAAATAGTGGATGCATTGGTGATCATTTTCCAACAGTCTATTGACTTTGGATCAGTTCCTTTGGACTGGAGGGTAGCTAATGTAGCACCACTTTTTTTTAAAAAGGAGGGAGAGAGAAAACAGGTAATTAGAGACCGGTTAGCCTGACATCGGTAGTGGGGGAAATGTTGGAATCAATTATTAAAGATGAAATAGCAGCGCATTTGGAAAGCAGCGACAGGATCAGTCCAAGTCAGCATGGATTTATGAAAGGGAAATCATGCTTGACAAATCTTCTAGAATTTTTTGAGGATGTAACTAGTAGAGTGGACAAAGGAGAACCAGTGGACGTGGTGTATTTAGACTTTCAAAAGGCTTTTGGCAAGGTCCCACACAAGACATTAGTGTGCAAAATTAAAGCACATGGTATTGGGGGTAATGTATTGACGTGGATAGAGAACTGGTTGGCAGACAGGAAGCAGAGAGTAGGGATAAACGGGTCCTTCTCAGAATGGCAGGCAGTGACTAGTGGGGGGGCCACCTCCAAAGTCGCACTCGCAGGCCTGGGAAGATTCTGGCCCTGGTCTCCCTCTTACCTTCACAGACTCTTGTGTCTCACGTGTTTGTTCTCTCAAAAAGGCTAATGGAATGCAAGCCTTTATATCTAGAGGGATACAATATAAGGGGGTAGAAGTTTTGCTGCAGCTATACAAAGCCCTGGTTAGACCACACCTGGAATACTGAGAGCAGTTCTGGGCATCACACTGTAGGAAGGATATAATGGCCTTGGTGGGAGTGCAGAGTAGGCTTATCAGAATGATGTCTGGACTCCAAGGCTGGATTTTCGGTTTTTCTGTTTTCGGGGCGAAAACGGAGGTGGGGCGGGAAACTTACCGGCCGGGAAATGTCTGCGCTCTGGGGGGAAATTTTTTCCATCTTGGCCCTGCGCCAGGAGCGCAGCACAAAGCGAGGCATTGTACAACTTCAGCGGTGCAAAAATGGGAACCTCACCAACTAAAGTGCGAGGCCGGGGGCGCTCCAAGAGAGAAGCCTTGCTGGGGGGGGGGGGGGGGGGGGCGGAGGCATCACAAAAACATTGCCCAAGCCACCACAACACAAATTGCAATTTTAAAAAAAAAGCACACACACACGCACTTACCTTTTCCGCACTTTATCTACCTCACCACCGCCGGCAGGTCTGGACCGCTCTGGTTTACCTGGCGGCATTCGCAGGGGCATACGGGTTGGGTGCAAGTCAAAACTCGCGCCGGTGTTGCAACGAGAGGCATTGCGCACCCGGCACAGCTCTTCAGAGCGGTGCTTAGAAGTATGCCACAGAACCCAACCCGAAGCTCCCGACCACACGCAGAAGACTTTGCCGCCCCATTTCTCGCCACTCCAAAGAACCCAAAAATCCAGCACTTCAGGTTAAATTATGAGGAGAGATTACACAAACTAGGGTTGTATTCCCTGGAATTTAGAAGGTTAAGGGGTGATTTGATCGACATTTTCAAGATTTTGAGGGGAACAGATAGGGTAGTTAGATATAAACTATTTCCGCTGGCTGGTGAGTCTAGGACTAGGGGGCATAGTCTAAAAATTAAAGCCAGACTTTTCAGGAGTAAAATGAGGAAACACATCTACACACAAACATGGAAAATAGTTGCAGGAGTAGGCCATTCAGCCCTATGAGCCTGCACCACCATTCAATAAGATCATGGCTGATCATTCACCTCAGTACCCCTTTCCTGCTTTCTCTCCATACCCCTTGATCCCTTTAGCCGTCAGGGCCATATATAACTCCCTCTTAAATATATCTAACGAACTGGCATCAACAACTCTCTGCGGCAGAGAATTCCACAGGTTAACAACTCTCTGAGTGAAGAAGTTTCTCCTCATCTTGGTCCTAAATGGTTTACCCCTTATCCTTAGACTGTGACCCCTGGTTCTGGACATACCAAACATCGGAAACATTCTTCCTGCATCTAACCTGTCCAGTCCCATCAAAATTTTACATGTTTTTATGAGATCCCCTCTCATTCTTCGAAACACCAGTGAATACAGGCCCAGTCGATCCAGTCTCTCCTCATATGTCAGTCCTGTCATCCCGGGAATCAGTCTGGTGAACCTTCGTTGCACTCCCTCAATAGCAAGAATGTCCTTCCTCAGATTAGGTGACCAAAACTGAACACAATGTTCCAGGTGAGGCCTCACCAAGGCCCTGTACAACTGCATTAAAACCTCCCTGCTCCTATACTCAAATCCCATAGCTATGAAGGCCAACATGCCATTTGCCTTCATTGCCTGCTGTACCTGCATGCCAACTTTCAATGACTGATGTACCATGATACCCAGGTCTCACTGCACCTCCCCTTTTCCTAATCTGCCACCATTCAGATAATCTGCCTTCATGTTTTATCCCCCAAAGTGGATAACCTAATTTATCCACATTATACTGCATCTGCCATGCATTTGCCCACTCACCTAAACTGTCCAAGTCACCCTGCAGCCTTTTAACATCCTCCTCACAGCTCACACCACCACCCAGTTTAGTGTCATCTGCAAATTTGCCGCTATTACACTCAATTCCTTCATCTAAATCATTGATGTATACTGTAAATGGCTGGGGTCCCAGCACTGAAGCTGTCAAAATGGTTTTGATTGACAATGGGTTTTGATCCTGCTCTGAACCCGTCTCCGTGAGAGTTTCTGAACTGTCAGGTCGGTATTTGTATAGCAGACCCGACAGCAAGCGGTGGGACAAGTAATTATCATTAAAAGATACTTAAATGTTAGTTAAGAGGCTTAAAAGCAGGCACCTACAATTTTACCAACCTTTTGACGGCGTTGCCATCCCTCGGGTTTCATGCCAGGTAAGTGGAGTCAGGTTCTCGGTGACTCTCTGTTGCTTTGGCTGGTTGACAGCTGGTTCACAGTTGTTCACTTTCCAATGTCAGAAGCTGAAGCCTTCTGGTTTTGGAAGAGATCTTTGAGCTGCATGCACTTTGGAAGAGTTTTTACAGTGAACTCTCTATTCACTGTCACCTCCTTGGAGCAATCTCTCTCACCACTGGCAGGGTGCTTCTGTCATCTCAACCTCATCTGCCATCTATCCTAGCAGCATCGGTGCCCTTGAAAAAATCTCACCTTGGTCCTTAGAATCTACCACAATCAGCTCCAACATCAACATTACTAAACACACCAGCATCACCAACCTTCTCCGCAATCACCTCATGCTGCACAGGGCATCAGCACCCGACCACATTGCTGCCCGGGAGCCAGTGATGGCCTCACCGTGGCCACATTTACTTCACTTAACGCATACACCCTGGCTGCCACATGATGTGCCAGGTTGGCACCACTCCCACACCAGCTCCATAAAGCATCCCTGCAATGTCCAACCCATTCCTTTCACACTCATCACCATTGTGCAGGGTACTTTTATGTCTCACCATTCACTACAACTCACAAAGCCACTTCCAAAGGTGCTTACAAATCTGTCCAAGAACACAAAGTCCTGAAAAGAAAGATTTCAATGTTTGACAATACAATAACATTAACTATACACGAACATTGGCTAAAGGATTCAAGTGCCTGCCCTTGTATGTTGTTAGTAGTTATGATTGGAAGGGATGAGGGTGAGTGTGAGGGGTGGCTAGTGAAATGTG
Organism: Pristiophorus japonicus; assembly: GCF_044704955.1. Classification (NCBI taxonomy): domain Eukaryota; kingdom Metazoa; phylum Chordata; class Chondrichthyes; family Pristiophoridae; genus Pristiophorus; species Pristiophorus japonicus. The sequence goes on from NC_091977.1 coordinate 132,451,781, forward strand.
GAACTGATAATGTAGATAGAGGGATGGGCCACTGCAGCCAGCTCCTCCAGACAGCATCCCTACTTGTGCCCTCATGTGCAATGTGCAACCAGGCTACTTTGATCTCCTGGGGAGGTCTCTTCTGTCCACTGGAATGGAAGAGAACCTCCCTGCGTGCTGTGACTCCTTCCATAAGCATCTGAAAAGAGTGATGGGAGAGCCTGGGTGCAGCTGTGCACCTTTGTACAGTGTTTTCAGCAGCTCAATGCTGCAGAACAGTGAAAGAACTGTCAAAAAATAGTTGGGCGTGGTCCCTTTAAGGAAACTGACTGATGGCGCGTCATCAGATCGGCTTGCAGTTAATTGACTGGGAAACCCAAAGGATGGGCTTAACAAGCCCCAGCCATGGAAAATTGCTGTTAGAGGGCAGGCTGGAGCCGGGAGTGCATTCCCCACACACCACCAATGCCACCTGCACCCAACTCGCACCTGTTGTTGAAATCACGGCCCAGGACTGCATGAAAAAGGGGAGAGGGAGGCAGGGGAAAGAGAAAGGGAAAAACAGCACATACAAGAGTGCACAGAAGGGAGAGGGTGTACATGCACAAAAAGACAAGTGGTAAGGAAGGAAGAAATGAAAGAGGAAAGTATGGAAAGAGGTAAGGAAAGAAGGAATGTAGATATGCACATTTCTTCACTTGTACTGGAGGAATTAAAACACAAGTAGGTAAAAGCCTGAAGGGAAAAGCCAAATACTGAAAGCACAAAATTGGTGGTGCTCCTTTTTTTTTGGTGGTGGTGGTGGGGGGGGGGCAGTGGTCCAATTTGCAGAGACAATGCACCCCCATCCAATTACCCATCCTTTCAGAGTCACTGTTCTGCAATCCTTCCAAGTTCATATTCGCACTCCTTCATTCATCCTTGTCAATTCAGTTCGTCATGTTTCTCAGCCTAGTAAAACTGGTATTCTTCTTCCACTTTCATCTGCTTCAGCTGGTATTCTTCCCTCCCTCTCACATCCTTTGCAGCCTCCTCCAGTTTATGTTAGCACGCTACCCTGTCCCCCACACTCTCCCTCAATTAAACTGGTACTTACTTTCCTTCCCCATGCCAAAGTATACTTTTCTTCTTCCACTCCCCCCCACACCCACCATACTCCTCACACACAAAATATCACTCAGTTTCTGCTCCTGTCTCTCTCTCTCATTACCATCCTTATACCTCCCCGCTCATTGCCACTGATTTCCCTTTGCCTTCTCTCCTTCCTGCGATCCACTCTTCCCCCATCACTGCCATTTAGTCCCCATTTCTCCTTCCCATCCATTTCCGCCTTGCAATGCATTCCATCCCATTTCCTTTGCCCTCCACTTGTATTCCTCCATTTTGTCCTTTCCCATGCATTCTTTCCATCCCATGGCATTCTGTCTTCCCACATCCAGTATTCAGAGGCAACAATCTGGGCCAGCAGTGTTGGGAGCACACAAAGAGGAGTACTGGGGCGTCAGGTACAACAGCCACTGGACTTCAGAACAGCAGGAAACGGTGCAGAGGGAAGCCCAGTTGCATCAATTTGTGTCAGTATTTCGGGGTGCGGTCAGCATATCATTTGTTGACTGTCAGCATAAAATACTGTTGCCATGTATGGAGTCCCAACAACTGAGCCAAACTATCAAAAGTTATTTTTTTTTTTAAAAAGTGCTTTTTTGCATTGGATGTGAGCAACTCCTGGTAAGTCAATACATTTTAATTTCACTGGGTGGTGAATCCAAATCAAAAGCCTTGTGTTTATATACAAATGACATTTATCCCAACATGAAGCCATCTGAAGGAAAAGCTATCCACCAGCACTATTTACACAAGACATATTCCAGTTCTATCCAAAATAGTTCAGTTGCAATTCCCGAAACATAAAACGTAGAAACATAGAAAATAGGTGCAAGAGTAGGTCATTCAGCCCTTCGAGCCTGCACCACCATTCAATATGATCATGGCTGATCATTCACCTCAGTACCCCTTTCCCACTTTCTCTCCATACCCCTTGATCCCTTTAGCCATAAGGGCCACATCTAACTCCCTCTTGAATATATCCAATGAACTGGCATCAACGACTCTCTGCGGCAGGGAATTCCACAGGTTAACAACTCTCTGAGTGAGGAAGTTTCTCCTAAATGGCCTACCCCTTATCCCAAGACTGGTTCTGGACTTCCCCAACATCGGGAACATTCTTCCCGCATCGAAGCTGTCCTGTCCCGTCAGAATCTTATTCGTTTCTATGAGATCCCCTCTCATCCTTCTAAACTCCAGTATATGAAGGCCCAGTTGATCCAGTCTCTCCTCATATGTCAGTCCAGCCATCCCGGGAATCAGTCTGGTGAACCTTCGCTGCACTCCCTCAATAGCAAGAACGTCCTTCCTCAGATTAGGAGAATACAATATTGCAGTAAGACCTCCCTGCTCTTATACTCAAATCCCCTATCTATGAAGGCCAACATGCCATTTGCCTTCTTCACCACCTGCTGTACCTGCATGCCAACTTTCAATGACTGATTAACCATGACACCCAGGTCTCGTTGCACCTCCCCATTTCCTAATCTGCTGCCATTCAGATAATCTGCCTTCGTGTTTTTGCCACCAAAGTGGATAACCTCACATTTATCCACATTATACTGCATCTGCTATGCATTTGCCCACTCTCCTAACCTGTCTAAATAACCCTGCAGCCTCTTAGCATCCTCCTCACAGCTCACACCGCCACCCAGTTTAGTGTCATCTGCAAACTTGGAGATATTACCCTCAATTCCTTCATTAATGTATATTGTAAAGAGCTGGGGTGCCAGCACTGAGCCCTGCGGTACTCCACTAGTTACTGCCTCCCATTCCGAAAAGGATCCATTTATCCCGACTCGCTGCTTCCTGCCTGCCAACCAATTCTCTATCCACGCCAGTATATTAACCCCAATACCATGTACCTTGATCTTGTATGCCAATCTCTTATGTGGTACCTTGTCAAAGGCCTTTTGAAAGTCCAAATACACCACATCCACTGGTTCTCCCTTGTCCACTCTACTAGTTACATCCTCTCAAAATTACAGAAGATTGGTCAAACATGTTTTCCCTTTCATAAATCCATGCTGACTTGGACTGATCCTGTCACCAAATGCGCTGCTATTTCATCCTTAATAATAGATTCCAAGATTTTCCCCACTACTGATGTCAGGCTAACCAGTCTATAATTACCCGTTTTCTCTCCCTCCTTTTTTAAAAAGTGTTGTTACATGAAGAATTTTTTGTAGAAACATTTTACAGCACTCTTGCAGTTCATGTCATCATTAGAGCCCCAGTATTACACGGAGTTAGAAATTTGGAAAATAGCGCTGTGACCGTTCTTTGGGCGGTAATCGATGATTTAGACTTTTTTTTTTTACTGCCGGACTATGACTGGAGGCCGCAAAATTTGCCAAATGGTGACTGGCGGCAAAGATAAAATCCGGCCTGGTATGATGCAATTTGTGCGCTGGAGCCAAATTCAGCGATCTGAACAAAAAATGGATATTCTGCGCATACGTAATTCTTTTTTTTTGGTGACGATCCCCCCCCCCACTGGCGATTCTGGTTAAGTGTCAGGGTGCACCCACGCATGCGCAGTACACCGAGCTCTCAATCTGCCATTTTTCAGAAACAGGAGAAGATGCAGCACGTTGATCAGAGCAGACAGAGGGCCAGGAAATTAAGTTTTGATGTGAATGAGGCACTTAAAGCAGTCATTGAGAGTAGATGGGGGGAGTTTAACAGGAGGGGTCGAGGTAAACCCCACACCCCTACCTGTTGCAAGGAGATTTTGGACCACTGTTGTTGAGGTGTCCTCAGGGGATGACATTCCCAGGGACCACCAGCAATGCAGGAAGAGGTGGAATAACCATTGCAGGGTCATGAAAGTAAGTCATATTTTTATTGATGCAATCCTTGATTACTTAAATTGTAAATCTGACACGTGTTGTAGGTAGGCTTAGTGTTGCACCTTATTTGCCATGAATGATCGTTACACATTATTAAGACTGCTTTTTGACATCTTAAAAGATGTTTCTGCACTTCGATGTGTTCCTCATGAACCATGCCATCATCATAGGCAGTCCCTCGGAATCGAGGAAGACTTGTTTCCACTCTTAAAGTGAGTTCTTTGGTGGCTGAACAGTCCAATACGAGAGCCACAGACTCTGCCACAGATGGGACAGATAGTCGTTGAGGGAAGGGGTGGTTTGCCACTCGCTCTTTCGCTGCCTGCGCTTGATTTCTACATGCTCTCGGCGATGAGACTCGAGGTGCTCAGCGCTCTCCCGGATGCACTTCCTCCACTTAGGGTGGCCTTTGGCCAGGGACGTCCAGGTGTCAGTGGGGATGTCGCACTTTATCAGGGAGGCTTTGAGGGTGTCCTTGTAACATTTTCGCTGCCCACCTTTGGCTCGTTTGCCGTGAAGGAGTTCGGAGTAGAGCACTTGCTTTGGGAGTTTCGTGTCTGGCATGCGAACTATGTGGCCTGCCCAGCGGAGCTGATCAAGTGTGGTCAGTGCTCCAATGCTGGGGATGTTGGCCTGAATGAGGACACTAATGTTGGTGCGCCTGACCTCCCAGAGGATTTATAGGATCTTGCAGAGACATTGTTGGTGGTATTTCTCCAGCGACTTCAGGTGTCTACTGTACATGGTCCATGTTTCTGAGCCATACAGGAAGGCAGATATTACTACAGCCTTGTAGACCATGAGCTTGGTGGCAGTTTTGAGGGCCAGGTCTTCAAACACTCTTTTCCTCAGGCGGCCGAAGACTGCACTGGCGCACTGGAGGCGGTGTTGGATCTCGTCGTCAATGCCTGCTCTTGTTGATAGGAGGCTCCCGAGGTATGGGATGTGGTCCACGTTGTCCAGGACAACGCCGTGGATCTTGATGACTGGGGGCAGTGCTGTGCGGTGAGGACAGGCTGATGGAGGACCTTTGTCTTACGGATGTTTAGTGTAAGGCCTATGCTTTTGTACATCTCAGTAAATACATCGACTATGTCCTGGAGTTCAGCCTCTATATGTGCGGAGACGCAGGCGTCGTCCGCTTACTGTAGCTTGACGGCAGAGGTTTGGGTGGTCTTGGACCTGGCCTGGAGACGGCGAAGGTTGAACAGGTTCCCACTGGTTCTGTAGTTTAATTCCACTCTAGCGGGGAGCTTGTTGACCGTGAGGTGGAAAATGGAAGCAAGAAAGATTGAGAAGAGGGTTGGGGCGATGACACAGCCTAGTTTGACCCTGGTCCGGATGTGCATTGGATCTGTGATGGATCCGTTAGTAAGGATCACGGCCTGCATGTCGTCGTGGAGCAGGCGGAGGATGGTGACGAACTTTTGGGGGCATCCGAAACGGAGGACGACACTCCACAGACCCTCGCAGTTGACAGCTGTCGCGCTGCAAAAATCATGTCCGTTGTGCCCCATGAACCATGTGCAACTACCAGGGCCATTAAACAGACAGCTGCATTAAATACACACAGTATGGTACAAGTGCTTTGATGGCTATGTGTGTGTGCCACAAGAGCGGAAGGGCACTCTGGTAACTATTCGTATTGTTATTTTTCCAGGAAAGTTTTTGCATAATCGCCGCAAACAGTGACGGACTGGCGGTGGTCTGCCCAATATGCATTCATTAACAGACCTGGAGGAGCGTGAAGCTGGCTTAATTGGTGCCTCTGGAAGGTCAACTACCCATGTGGGTGCTGAGCCCATGGTCGAAACTGAGGGCAAGTCTTGCAAAATCCCTGGGCTGGATTGGAGCAATGTGATGCAGTGTCTGTGGACTCGGGTTCGGGTAATGTGATGCAGTGTCTCTCGATGACATATAATGCAATCGTGGTGGTCCTTCAAATAAGCCTGCGCTATGTGACCTTACTCATGTCACCCGGCCCCCTCCCCTGCTGCTAACCACTTGTCTGTTTTCTATTTTGCAGATGAGGATTGAGGCGCCACATCCTCCAATGCGAGCCTCCACCTTAGCCCATCATGTGTGGGTCGAGGAGGAAGATGAGGGCCACGCTGAGGACCCTCCACGGGAGGAAGATGATCATGAGGCTGTTGCGGAGGGGGTGGTGGGGGTGTTGGGGGTGGAGGAGCTATTGTGGGGTGGAGGCGGTATTGGTGGGGGTGGACGGAGCAATGCAGTCAGCACGTCTTTTAGCTGCGGCCACAAGTTTCTTGGAGGAAACCACATTTACAGGCTTTGTTCAATCCGAGGCAGCGGGTCCAAGTCGTGTGCAGCAACACACCCCCAGGGTTGAACCCCGTATGCGTCTGCCTGTCTTTCAGCAGAACCCCATATGCAGCCTCCAGAGTGGTCCAGGTTTCAAAATGGCCAATAGCTAATTTTTGTGCCAACCTTATTTGCATGATTATTCACAATTCCTGGTGCAAACTGTGCTGGTTCTAGGATTGACAAACTGTGGGAGTCCAGGCCTTTCCTGATCACATCTGCACCTTCACCCCACAATTCCCGATCGCATCTGTATCCCCAAAACTGATCAGGAAAGAAATTCACCCTCGCCGGAAACCTGGCACACCTACCGTTTTCTAAGTGTTTCTACCATCGCATTAGACGAGGCGGACTCTTGATTGATTTTCAGCACTATGGAAATTCTTTTGGAGCGGACTGAAAGTCTGTCATAAGAACATAAGAAATAGGAACAGGAGTGGGCCATATGGCCCCTCAAGCCTGCTCCGCCATTCAATAAGATCATGACTGATCTGATCATGGACTCAGCTCCACTTCCCTGCCCGCTCCCCATAACCCCTTACCGTTTGAATAAATTTAAGACAGAAACGTCCCAGCTTCCACAGCTCTCTGAGGCAGCGAATTTCACAGATTTAGAACCCTCAGAGAAGAAATTTCTCCTCATCTCTGTTTTAAATGGGCGGCCCCTTATTCTAAAATCATGCCCTATAGTTCTAGTCTCCCCCATTAGTGGAAACATCCTCTCTGCATCCACCTTGTCAAGCCCCCTCATGATCTTATACGTTTCGATAAGATCACCTCTCATTCTTCTGAATTCCAATGAGTAGAGGCCCAACCAACTTAACCTTTCCTCATAAGTCAACCCCCTCATCCCCGGAATCAACCTAGTGAACCTTCTCGGAACTGCCTCCAAAGCAAATATATCCTTTCATAAATATGGAAACCAAAACTGCACACAGTATTCCAGGTGTGGCCTCACCAATACCTTATATAGCTGTAGCAAGACTTCCCTGCTTTTATATTCCATCCCCTTTGCAATAAAGGCCAAGATACCACTGGCCTTCCTGATCACTTGCTGTACCTGCATACTATCCTTTTGCGTTTCATGCACAAGTACCCCCAGGTCCTGCTGTACTGTGGCACTTTGCAATCTTTCTCTATTTAAATAATAACTTGCTCTTCGATTTTTTTCTGCCAAAGTGCATAACCTCACACTTTCCAAAAGTGTGGGGGCTGAAGTACGGCGGTAAGTACTCTAGAGGGGCAGAAGTGGAGGCGAGACGGAGTCTCCGCCATCAGTGTGTGTGCGTGTTACCACATTTCTCCCCTCATTTAAAAGGGAGAGAACCAGCGATAATTTAGCTTTGGTCCACTGGGCCACCAGAGAGGGTTTCGACCAGACCAGTGGCCTGGCACCCAAGAGGGGGTGCAAGGCTGCCTGGCCGGACCCAGGGCCATAATTGTCTGACCGATCGGGAAGTTGTCTGGCAAAAAAAAACATGGCAGCCACGGCAGTACGCCCTCCCCTTGAAGGGCTGTCGCGCTGTCATGGCTCACACAGTGAAAGGAAGGTGCACTGACAAAGCAGTCAGGGGCACCACGCGGCAAATCTATGATTTTTCCAGCTAAATTTCGTGGCGGGTGCCGTGAAAGTGCGGGAGATTGGTGACGCGTGCTTTTTGATGCGCTTAGGACGATCGCCAGCAGCAGGTCGGAAGTGGGGACCGCCAGAAAAATCCCCGAGGTGAATTTTGATTGTGGCGGTCACTGAACCGGAAGTCGGCGGCTGCTCGACTCCGCCACCGACTTCTGCCGGTAAGTGGCCTTTTTGGGAGGCTGAATTTCGGCCCCATCATCTCCAGATTCTGCTCCCACTTACTGCATGGGACCCTGGCTGCGACCACCTGCCGTCAAATTTTCACTCCCGCCCAATGGACAGGTGTCAGACGGGACTCCAGGAATATTTATGCTGAAGGGGTCCTGCCGTTAAGATCGACAGGGCCTCCACGACCCCAAATTCTCCCATTGCACTGTTTCCACCCCACCCCCTTTTAAAATCGGGGCCAAAGCGTTGAGGATCGTCATCAGGTGAGGGACAAAAATTTAGAGAACATTAAAAGGCATTTCAATCCATCAGCAACATTTGCGAACGCTGAATTAATTATAAAAATAAAATAACCCATTTGGACTGGGCTGTTCAAAGTTCCAGTATGGCTCTGCTTGGTTATCAAAGCTCTAACCCTACATGACCCGCCCTACACCTGGGAATCTCAAACAGCTGTTTGCAGTTTATTTCTTTGCATCTACCATACTACGGTGGCTATATTTATCCTGCTATGGCCAAGTACCCTGTTTGCTCCAGTCCTGTTCTTTGTATTATATTAGCTTAATAGGTAAATATATAGCCTAGTTTTGTACTCAAATTCGATTGCCATTTTGTACTGAGTTATATGTGGTGGGGGTGCTACAATTGGTCTTCATCCTTTTGGGCTAGGGTGGGAAGAGGAAAAAGAAAGAAAAACAGCAAGTGTTTCTGCTCCTGCTTGTTACCCAGCTAAATATCAGCTAAAACATGTGGAAAATGTACACAATGCTGTTGTCAATAAATCTGTACAGCAAGATTCTGTAAACACAGGCTTTCTAATCCAACAAACTAATATAGCCTAGCTTTAAAATTTTGTGCAGAAATAGAATATATGTGAAAATTTTAAGATCATAGCCAAGTACAAAATGAGATATTACTGTGCAGTGTGTACTAAAACTAGAACCCAACTGCTACGCCTGCTTCTACTGTGGAAAAAAAATCTATACAATTTCTCAAGCAACATCAAATTTGTTATAGATGCAAGCTGTCACTGGCATCATCTATAGCGATTTTTTTCCTTGGGAAAGACAAGCTGTCAAGCTGCTATTCTGACGTCCATTTACATCATTCAATGACATCTGACAGTAGTGAAAGGCCACAGAAAACTGCTTATTGATTAGAAAAAACTATTTGAGGCTGTAGATGAGGTGATATGATAGGGATACCATGACAGAAAGGGTGATGACATTATGCTTGGCTGTACACAAGAGTTTAATGGAACACAACTTCATTATCTCATGCCTCTAGTTTTTGAATCACTTGAAAGATCTCTTGATCATTCTGCATGTATAGTGCTGAGTATAGTCCTATTCAATATGTAACAAACCTCAGCCTCCTAAAATCAGCTGCACATCAGCTGCCATGGTGTCATGATTGAAATACCCTCAGTTGAAATGTTAAATGCTACTGAATACTAATGTGACTTTTTGAAGAGGACAAGATTTTGGAAATAGATTGACTAACAATTTTTGTCTCATGGTTGGTAAAATTCATTCCAGAAATAGCAAACAATAAAAAAATGTGCAAAACATGGTTAATGCATTTTTTCGCAACAAAACAAAATGGAAGCTAGAGTAGACAAAGAGACCTAATTTGTCTTGGCTCTCTCAAGTTTGACCTATGATCACTTCGCAGTATATGCTCAATCCGGGCTAAATTCATATTTGCAGTAAAGCACAAATGTAGCACACATCCTATATATGGCATTTATTACATAATACATATACACATTATGCAAATGAAACAGGAAGGTTATAAGTACCACTTAAGATTTAAAAATGCACACTGTGCAGGGAAAACCATTTTGGTATTTATGCATAACATACACCTATAGTAGCCAAAGGATTTTTTAAATAGCTTGATTGTTAAATAGCAAAAATTATGAAAGATTGTTGTCTTCTTCAATGATTTGTTTATAACCAAAACCTATAAACTGCATGCTGGGAAAAAATTGGGGATAGAACACCAAAATGTAATGAAATTAAAAATTAGGTTAAATTAGCTAAATTAGATTCTCCTCTCTAGATCAGGTATCAAAGACTACACCTAAGCAATGAAAAAGCTATTACACTGATTAGAAGAAAAGCTGACAATCATTGATATAACAGGTAATTTGAATAGTCTGTACTATCCTTTCCCATTCTTAATTAGTACCATTCAATTCCATTAAAAACAAATTTACAGCATCTATATCAAATCAGCAAAATCTATATTTTCTGGCTCATCAGTATTGGCTAACAAAGTGCTCTCATAAAAAGGCCGATTTATTAAGTCAAATGCAGAATTTTGTAACCAGTGCTTTTTAAACTGCAGGAATATACAACTCAACCCAGTTTTGTTTCATAAACTGGCACACTTTTTGAATTTATTTTTTCTTACTGTACTGATCTGAACATAATCACAGAGTAATATACCACTGCAAATACTAACCAAAGTCTAAAGTATGCCTGGTTATCATCGATGGCAAACAAGTTAACAGACAACTGCGTAATCTGTAGGTAGGGGGAAAAGGAAACAAAAGAATGTCTTCATCAAATATCTCTTAAGAATCTTAAAACTGCATCCCCAGCAAGGTTTCCCAACTTTGACAAACCATGATTCAATATGCTAGCATTTCCCAGTAATCAATTACTCCATTCTGTACAGTCATCCTTTAATTAACAAGCAAGCTTGGATTCCAAGTAATGGATTTCTTCCATTATTCCAGTTAGCTGTTGCTATCTTGTGAAAGTTGCCGAAAACAGATAAGCTTCCTTGGGAGCTTTGGGAGGTTAAATCTGAAACATGATAATGCACGGTCAAACTTGTTAGGATAACGTATACTTTTTTAAAAAAAAAGACAATTTCTTTTCTACCATTACTGGACAAAGTAATTGAATAGGCTGTATTAGGTAATTTTGTTCACAAGTATACTGGCAGAGAAAATTCAAAATAGGAAAAGAATGTTTTGAAAAGTCATTCCCAGTGTTATAATGTTCTACAGTTACTGCATATTTTTTCCAATATGCTGCAAGAGTAGGAGTGAAAGAAACCATCCATTACATTAGCTTCAGCATCACTCATTGTAATGGTATGAAGAGATTACCAAACTTGGTATAGTCTTCATTTTTCTTCTAAGAAACATCCTCCATGTATTGCTAACGTGAGCATCGCAGCTCATTTTTAGTAAAAAGTCACCATAACAGACTAGCTTTCTTTGAAGTTTATAATATTGTAGGCACTGTATGAGACTCTTCCTGCTCATTTACTTTGTCCCTTCATTTTCCCATCACTCTCCCATCCTTCAAAAAGATCTTCAAAACTTGACTCTTCAACCATATATCGAGTGACCTCTGCTAACTTCTCGCCTACTGTCTGGTTAGTGTCCACTGCTTCTCATATAAAGTAACTTGGGATATTTTGTGCAAAAGTCATATAAAAAGTGAAATAGCTGGTTGTACTAGTCCAACAAAACTTGAGAAACTCAAGAAAAATTGAAAGAGACTAGGAAGATATTGTAATTTGTTTTCAAACAGAACAAATAAATAATAAATTGCCATTATAACATTTTAGTGTGGAAGAAAGCAAGACTGGTGATTAACTACAGGAGAAAAAAAAAGTGTCAATCATTCACATGCACACAAATAGCTTTATAGTTGTTAATGTCTGAAGGCTGTGCTCGAGAATTGGAGTGGAGGGAGAAAATTTCAGAGGTAGGGTAGAGTAAGACACGATTTGAAGTCAGGATCTTGAAGTTAATACGCTGGAGAAAAAGGAGGCTGGTGAGAGCAGTGAAGATGGGTGTGTGGGACCTTTGACCAATTGTTTGATCTATAAAGAAGTAGTTATATACAATGAAATAGGTAAGAATCTAACCACACAGAAACAAATTTCTTTTTAGCATTCTTAGGCATTTTCCTCTGGGATGACAGTTGTATCCTATTTATTTGTGCAAGTTAAATAAACGAGGAAGAACCTAGTGTTGATATAACATGCAGTTAGAAATTAATACATAATGAAAAACAGAAACCATGCAAAACAATACACATTTGCACTAGAGAGAGAACCTAAAGTCATCTAACCCACCGAGGGGTTACAGTAACATAGTGGTTATGTTCCTGGACTATTAATTCAACAGACCTGGACTAATGATCTGGAGACATAAGTTCAAATCCCACCATGGCAGTTAGGGAATTTAAATTCAATTAATTAAATACATCTGGAATAAAAAGCTAGTATCCGTAATGGTGACCATGTAACTATCAGATTGTCATAAAAACCCATCTGTTTCACTAATGTCCTTTAGAGAAGGTAATCTGCCATCCTTACCTGGTCTGGCCTATATGTGACTCCAGACCCACAGCAATGTGGTTGAATCGTAACTGCCCTCTGAAATGCCACTTATTCAAGAAGGCAGCTCACCACCACCTTCTCGATGAGCAATAAATGCTGGCCTTACCATTGACGCTCACATCCCGTGTATGAATAAAAAGTTACAAATATTGAAATTTAAGACAAATAAGTTCACATACAGACAGGATGCAAGTCCAGCCCAGAAGGAACATTTCATACTTTATCAAATCCCAACCTACTTAAAATTATGAACAGTATGCACATTTTATTCATAAGTTCAAATACCACAATGACCAATTCAAAACACTGCCCTCAGCTCATGGAATAAAAATTTATTCAACCATCAGCACACTACCAAGTAAATCAGATCTTATTGCCTTGTCCAGGTGACACCATGCATAGAGACAGGTTTCCAGTTGTGGATTTCTGCACTACAGCATGTATTAACATTGGCTCGAGTGGAAGGTAGCAAGTCGTATGGCATGGCATAGCAGGGAAGGGAAAGGCTGAATTCTTCCTGTGGCAGGTGTGGAGCACCAGTCAGAGGAGTCGAGACCATATGGTGATCAGGTAGTTCCAAACCTGGTGGAAAGTAAGGAAAGGAAGAGAAACTAGTGCTAGGTGGTTGAAGCCTCATTTTCTAGTAGTGGTGACAAGTGAGGGATGTCATCTGGGAGATGTCTGATAGGGCTGCAGGCAGCTTATGGGCTGCTGGTGGTAGCTATTGACACCGGGGGTGGTGAGAGGGATGCGGAAAGAAAAGCAACATGAAAGGGGTGGCACTGCAGGGCATAGCATCGCCTATCTTATCAATACAAATTGAGAGCTGGGAGCACTTAAAGTATAATGATAAATACATTGGAAATTTAAACCTCACCAGCTTGTACAAATACTGAGGCACGATAGAAATATCATGCTGCGACCTTCCTGTAAGCACAGGAAGTGCACACAATAAGTATAGCTTATACCAATCAATACATTTTTTTAATATAGGGCCGTCAATGGTTACCATCTCCAATGAATACAATATTTTTAATTATAGATGTTTCACAGATGTAACTATAAAGAAAAGCACGTTTAAAAAATAATGCCAAGGAGCTCAGATCTACAGTACATTATTTTCAACTGCCCTGCTCTTGGAACATTACTTTACAAGAATGATTTAATATAAAAAATTAATTCAGTTTATTCACCGGACATTAAATGCACTGTGCCTGTCCCCTTCGCTACTGTTCAGCAGCATCGGACCTCTAGTGGTGTGAAGTGTAGAAACGGGTGGCAAGAAAAAACAAAGTCGTCCTGGAGGCTGTCAGTGAGCAATCGCACGCTTGCCACTTGATGTTGGGTGGTTGGGAATGCCATTCCAGGACAGGTGGTCAAAAAGATGGAGGAAACAGGCAGGATATGGCAGAGCCATCCTTAAATAAAGGGAAGGGGACTAAAAATAAAAGTTTTAAAAAAAAAACAGCTTCTTTGATTTTGTGTAATTTGATTGGTCTGTGACATCATGTGGTTAATCTGGACCAATATTCAAACAGAAAGCATTGAAAGCAAAAAAGATAAAGGTAAAGCATTATGCAGTATAACATTAAAAGTGAATGACTTGTGAATGGGAAATTTACTTTTCCCAACGATTAATTGGATAGAAAGACAGTTACTTTTATCGACCATCAAACTGAGTTCCAGTATCACAGAAGCACATCTAGTTTGCTCTACCAACTGCATGCTAGACATGCCTTCACATCTCAAAATAAACTTTCTGCTGCAGCCAACAAATGAAATCCGTTTCAACAGAGTAGTCTTTTAGAAATTCAGGATTATTGCAAGCCTATGAATCAAGCCAAGTATGATAATATAACCAATGCTATTGCAAAGTGATAGCTACCGACTGCAGACTCGTTAACACTTTAAGCGTTACAGGGCTAAGAGAGGTTAGTGCACATGTCACATGCATCGCTCAGTCTACAGTAAAGAAAGTAGCACTTAATTGGGCTCAAGTTTCGGCCGGAGTTGCTCCTATTTTTTTGGAGCAACTAGTTTAGAATGGAGCATCTTAGAAATTGCAATTCTCGGCATTTAGTTTGCTCCAGTTTCAGTGAATTAGAATAGTTCCATTTTAAAACAGAATTTTTACTTCAAAAGGGGGCGTGTCCGGCCGCTTACGCCTGTTTTGCAAGTTTAGGCAGCGAAAACAGACTCCAAACTAAGTTAGAATGGAGTAAGTGTAGATTTTTGTACGCTCAGAAAAACCTTGCCTACACTTAGAAATCAGGCACAGGGAATGAGAGATGGGGGGTGGGGGGGAAGAGGAGGGTTTACAAACATTGTAAACACTTCACTTTTACAAATGATAAATAAATCAACAAATCAACCAATAAATCAAACAAAAAAATCAATCAATAAATAAAAAATTAAGTTTCTACTCACCGACTGCAGCACCGGGAGCCCTCCAACAGCGTGTTGGGACGGGCCCCCCACCCGTGTCTCTCTCTCGCTGCCTGTCAGTCTCTCTCTCTGTTTCTGACAGCGAGGGGTGGGGGGGGGGGGTAAGAAAGAGTGAGAGAGAGAGGGGGGGTGGTGGGAGAGGAGAGGAGAGGAGAGGGGGGGTGGTGGGAGAGGAGAGGAGAGGAGAGGGGGGTGGTGGGAGAGGAGAGGAGAGGAGAGGGGGGGTGGTGGGAGAGGAGAGGAGAGGAGAGGGGGGGTGGTGGGAGAGGAGAGGAGAGGAGAGGGGGGGTGGTGGGAGAGGAGAGGAGAGGAGAGGGGGGGTGGTGGGAGAGGAGAGGAGAGGAGAGGGGGGGTGGTGGGAGAGGAGAGGAGAGGAGAGGAGAGGGGGGGTGGTGGGAGAGGAGAGGAGAGGAGAGGGGGGTGGTGGGAGAGGAGAGGAGAGGAGAGGGGGGGTGGTGGGAGAGGAGAGGAGAGGAGAGGGGGGGTGGTGGGAGAGGAGAGGAGAGGAGAGGGGGGGTGGTGGGAGAGGAGAGGAGAGGAGAGGGGGGGTGGTGGGAGAGGAGAGGAGAGGAGAGGGGGGGTGGTGGGAGAGGAGAGGAGAGGAGAGGGGGGGTGGTGGGAGAGGAGAGGAGAGGGGGGGTGGTGGGAGAGGAGAGGAGAGGAGAGGGGGGGTGGTGGGAGAGGAGAGAGAAGGAGAGGGGGGTGGTGGGAGAGGAGAGGAGAGGAGAGGGGGGGTGGTGGGAGAGGAGAGGAGAGGGGGGGTGGTGGGAGAGGAGAGGAGAGGGGGGGTGGTGGGAGAGGAGAGGAGAGGAGAGGGGGGGTGGTGGGAGAGGAGAGGAGAGGAGAGGGGGGTGGTGGGAGAGGAGAGGAGAGGAGAGGGGGGGTGGTGGGAGAGGAGAGGAGAGGAGAGGGGGGGTGGTGGGAGAGGAGAGGAGAGGAGAGGGGGGGTGGTGG